>NC_091204.1:3482624-3592624 GCF_040958095.1 Procambarus clarkii
CTTTTTCTTCTGTCTTCTAGTTTTGGCATATTTAATGCCTCTAACCTCTCCTCGTAGCTCTTGCCTTTCAGTTCTGGGAGCCACTTAGTAGCATGTCTTTGCACCTTTTCCAGTTTGTTGATGTGCTTCTTAAGATATGGGCACCACACCACTGCTGCATATTCTAACTTTGGCCTAACAAAAGTCGTGAACAATTTCTTTAATATATCGCCATCCATGTATTTAAAAGCAATTCTGAAGTTAGAAAGTGTGGCATAGGCTCCTCGCACAATATTCTTTATGTGGTCCTCAGGTGATAGTTTTGTATCTAGAACCACCCCTAGATCTCTTTCTTTATCAGAATTCTTTAAAGATTTCTCACATAATATATAGGTTGTGTGGGGTCTATGTTCTCCTATTCCACATTCCATAACATGGCATTTATTAACATTAAATTCCATTTGCCAAGTGGTGCTCCATATACTTATTTTGTCCAGGTCATCTTGAAGGGCATGACAATCATCTAAGTTTCTTATCCTTCCTATTATCTTAGCATCATCAGCAAACATGTTCATATAATTCTGTATACCAACTGGTAGATCATTTATGTAGACAATAAACATGACTGGTGCAAGAACTGAACCCTGTGGTACTCCACTTGTGACATTTCTCCAGTCCGATACATTGCCTCTGATTACTGCCCTCATTTTTCTATCAGTCAGAAATTTTTTATCCATGTTAGAAGCTTACCTGTCACCCCTCCAATATTTTCCAGTTTCCAGAACAACCTCTTATGTGGAACTCTGTCGAAAGCCTTTTTTAGGTCCAGATAGATGCAGTCAACCCAACCAACTCTTTCCTGTAATATCTCTGTGGCTCGATCATAGAAACTGAGTAAATTCGATACACAGGATCTTCCAGATCGAAAACCATACTGTCTGTCTGATATTATATAATTTCTCTCCAGATGTGCTTCCCATTTAGTTTTGATTAATTTTTCCAATACTTTCACTATTACACTTGTCAATGATACAGGTCTCTAATTGAGGGGGTCTTCCCTGCTGCCACTTTTGTAGATTGGAACTATGTTAGCCTGTTTCCACACGTCTGTTACGATTCCTGTCCACAGGGATGCCTGAAAGATCAGGTGAAGTGGAATGCTGAGCTCAGATGCACACCACCATGCATGTTTCGTTCGATTTCGTCGCCACGGTTCAGTGACCTACAGCTTCGAAATAATGAAATTTATTTATTTATTTATTTATTTATTTATTTATATACAAGAAGGTACATTGGGTTTTTGAGAATACATAGCATAGTACAGTATTTACACTCTTGTAACGCCACTAGTACGCGCAGCGTTTCGGGCAGGTCCTTAACCCTTAAAGTGCGCATCACGTCATATGACGTGTTGGACGTTGTTCCAGTCAACTGCGCATCACGTCATATGACGTGTTGGAGTACTACGCAAGATTTAAATGGCCCGCGGTTACACGGGGTTCACCACACCTTCATCAGGGCTCTTGTAAACAGACGCCATTTAAAAAAAAAATCGTGGGCCAAACTCCCGGGTGTTATTGCCCTCAGTATTGAGTGAGCAACCAAGCCTGACGCACGCAGCATGAGCTAACAGCACTGCTGTTCAGCTTGTGACCACAACATCGCCTAAAAATGCCAAAATATACTTGTTCATGCTATTATGTAGCGATGATATTATTACAGAAGACCCCTGACTGATAAAACTGACCAGGGTTCTGATAATAGCAGGATTGTGGTGATATTTAGCGCTGTGCGCCATGGAGGGAGGAGTAATGCTGTGGGAGGGAGGGTGGTGGCGATGTCTTCTGACTGTGTGTGGCCACCTTTTATTGACTGCACTCACCATACTAGCTTAGTGGTTCGCTATGGTGATCACAAATGTAGATACTTATATATAACGTGTGTATAGAGGGTATAAACAGCAAGAGTAGGTTAGGAACCGCCGTTTTGGTGAGGGCGGTGGCGTCGTCTGCACGACGCCACCGTGCAGACGACGGTGTTGTTTACTGGTTACCACGATGGTCTTTGGGCACCATACCAGTTTACTTGTACATGTATGGTGAATAAAACAGGTAGATATTTATATATAATGTGTGTATATAGCGTAATAACAGCACACAGTATTGTTGGAGGAGAAATTTATTGCGTCTGGCCTTGAGGGCGGCAGCCATCAGCTGACTGTGTGAGGTCCTACGTCTTTGTGCCTTTACTCACCTCACCATACAAGCTTAGATGTACAGTTATGGTGAACAAAACATGTAGGTACTTATATATAACGTCTGTATATAGTGAATTATAGCAAAAACAGTATTGTGGGAGGAGAATGTGGGTGAGTCAGATGACTTGAGGGAGGGCGGGAGTGGCTGGCTGGTACACGGTCACTCCTCGTTACTTTTTGACTCATAACAGCTACTTAGTGGTTCGTTATAGTGAACAAAACATGCAGATACTTATATATAACCTGTGCTTATAGTGTAATAACCGACAAAGTATTTGTTCACTGATTGATGAACATAATTGAATCAACAATATGCACACCATATTTTTTAGTACAGCAATGATTCACTCATTTTATTATATAAATATATCAAACTATATAGTGAATTATAGCAAAAACAGTATTGTGGGAGGAGAATGTGGGTGAGTCAGATGACTTGAGGGAGGGCGTGAGTGGCTGGCTGGTACACGGTGGTCACGCCTCGTTACTTTTTCGTTACTTTATTATACCCCTAGCATGTTAAGGGTTAACCCTTAACATGCTAGGGGTATAATATCCTTTCTTCCCTACAGGCGCATGTAATTTTGAAAAACAAAAACAAAAAAATATTTTTTCTTCCTAACCTGTTAATTTGTGTTCACTGATCACGGGAAAAATAATAAAAAAATCGTAAGTGGCATATATTGCCCGCTATAGGGCGGGGAAGTCTGGCAAAAGATAGGTGCTGACTCAGCGTGCGTCCCAGGCGGTCTGTTGCTCGCCAGCTGTCAGGCTGAAGTTGCCACAGAGAGATAATTACCTAATTATTTCAATGTCTCTAATTGATTTTTCATAGTTTTTTTGCTGTAATATTATTCAATAGTGTGTAGTTTGATATATTTATATACTGTAATAAAATGAGTGAATCATTGCTGTACTCAAAAATATGGTGTGCATATTGTTGATTCAATTATGTTCATCCATCAGTGAACAAATACTTTGTCGGTTATTACACTATAAGCACAGATTATATATAAGTATCTGCATGTTTTGTTCATTATAACGAACCACTAAGTAGCTATTATGAGTCAAAAAGTAACGAGGAGTGACCAAATGATCAAATATTATCACTTCATAAGGAAAACTCACAAATGGACGAAGAAAATGACCATCTATTTTGTGCAAATGGCTATCTGCAATGCTTATGTGATGTACAACTACTACACAAAAAATACTAAACTATAATACTACATATACTAAAATACTAAATACTAAACATTTGTGGGCAGGAATTGGGAGTGTAGCTGGAAGGCGTCTGGGCACTCACTCGCGGTTAACACGTGGGCCGTCTTCAAGTCGTCGGCGGGTGGAGCGTGACCAGGTTTTTTATTTTATATGCTAATGTTCCTCTAGAGAATTCTATTGCGAACCCATTGATACCAAAATGAAAGACCTAAGACGAAAATTGAGGTGACCAGAGGGAAAAGAGTGAACACATTTTATCGCTTTTGCGGGCTCCTGGGTAACTCGTTCTCACTTTCTATGTTTGTTGCGGGTAATTAGCCGGGCTTTTGGCATTTATATGCATATAGTGCTGTAGAGAATTATATTGCAAACACAATGATACCAAATTTAATCTCGTAGGACGAGAATTAAGGTGACAAAGTTGAAGAGAGTATACACTTTTCAGAATTAACGCGCGCTCCCGTGAAAGGCTGGGACCCAAATCGCACAGTTGAGGGGTGGCGGGCGGGGCACGCCAAAGTGTTAAATACATGGATGGCGATATACTAAAGAAACTGTTCACGACTTTTGTTAAGCCAAAGCTAGAATATGCAGCGGTTGTGTGGTGCCCATATCTTAAGAAGCACATCAACAAACTGGAAAAGGTGCAAAGACACGCTACTAAGTGGCTCAATGAACTGAAGGGCAAGAGCAACGAGGAGAGGTTAGAGGCATTAAATATGCCAAAACTAGAAGACAGAAGAAAAAGAGGTGATATGATCACTACATGCAAAATAGTAACAGGAATTGATAAAATCGATAGGGAAGATTTCCTGAGACCTGGAACTTTAAGACCAAGAGGTCATAGATTTAAACTAGCTAAACACAGATGCCGAAGAAATATAAGAAAATTCACTTTCGCAAACAGAGTGGTAGACGGTTGGAACAAGTTAGGTGAGAAGGTGGTGGAGGCCAAGACTGTCAGTAGTTTCAAAGCGTTATATGAGCTGGGAAGCTCATATATCCTGTAACTACACTTAGGTAATTATGGGTGGTACGCCGCTCTCGTTTATCTTCTCTCTCTAATCATAGCCCCCTTGTTACCGGGGGAGTTCTGGATTTTATATATGACGACACTCGCCTAGTTCTTTTCTCTGAAAAAAACTAGGGTTGGGGTGGCTCGGAGTGGTGCCGCCTCCACCTCTACACTATACCTGTTCTCCTCCTGCACACACATCTCTGGACATGCTCCACTTGCAGTGCTCCCGGAATGTTACACTGGTAAGCTGTGTCGTGACATGATAGTGCCTACGCTCTACAGGCGAGATTATACGATCTGGTGACACTGTCAGCCAGGCACTGGTTCTCGCTTTTGGAATTAGTGTTGGGTATGGTTTGTACTGTTTGCTTGGCCTCTTTGCATGAGTCTTAATGTGACCTTAACCTGTACGTATATGTTGTTCTTCGTTACACTGGGGCACAGCCCTGGATTTTGGTAACTTTTTGGTTTCGTCTTTAAGCGACTGGATCTTTTCTGGACTCTGGACATTAAATTCTTGACTGTCATTCAGTGCCTGGCTGCACCCTTATATATACATTGCATATAGATATACATTGTGACGGAGTTCCCCCCCTTTGTAATTCTCCCACGCCTGCAGTAAGAGTCATGTCTACTTTTCCCAAGCGTTCTCTACGTTGCAGGCTACAATTTGATATATGGGAGAGAGTGAAGTGTTCTCGGAGAGCCGAGAAATTTGTGAAATAGTAATATTTTGGCCTGTGGTTTAGGCCCTTTAGGGAGCCAAGATGGCGCTGGCTTCCCTGATCTCCCGCCAAAACCGTGTGACGTCAGTGGCACCGGATTGGTCACCGACAGCAGTGTGGCACCGGGAGCCAATGAAAACCTCCCGTAGCAAAGGTGACGTCACGAAGGAAGGGGGTCCGGCCAGCGCGCCGGGCTGGCGCCAGCAGTCAGACACGACACGTCATAGAGGTTGGGCGTGCGACGAGTGGTCCTGTCAGTCGGACAGTTATTCCAGCTCCCGTGGATTTATGCGTCACCGGAATTCCGCCAGTACTCTGAGAAGTCTTCCCTAGTTCATGTGTTGAACCAGAAGAGGGAATTGACGGTTATTTGAGCAACAAGTGCTCCAGTCAGGTACTGTGCCAGTAGCAGTGAAGCCGTGCAGTGACGTATGTTGACGTCGGTGGCAATTCACCAGTTCGTGACAGCGTAGTGGCTGACGGAGCCACTGGGTAGCTGAGGAAGAGAGGACTATTTGGGGAAACCGAACGACTGTAGCTGAGACGTAGGCGACAGCCGTTGCTGGGAGAAGACGACGGCCAGGAGACCGACTCCAACCTTCAAGAAGTCAAGAAGGAGGACGGACCTGCAGTGAGGAGGCACGGAGACGACGCGCTAAACGGTGGGACGACGAGAGGCTCTGGTAGGACACGACGACGTGTAGTGTGGGGGCGTTCCCGACACGAGGACCAGGAGCTACATCTCGACTCTCATCGGAGGATAGGGTGAAGTAGGTGTTTCTAGTTCCCTCCCCATTCCCCTTTAGTTAGCTATATTATTTGGCTATATTATCTAGCCCGAAGATTTTATATGTCGTGAGCAAGTCTCACCTATGTCACGGTAAAGCACCAGCGTGCTAGACAGTACTATCAAGAGTACTTGTAATATTCATGTTGATTATTAGTGTGTACAGGCACCAGGAACCAGTGATAAATTTACTGTGGTGTGTATATCTTTCTATAGATTTTTTGATATGAACATATAGTGGTAAATTATATATAATATTATGCCAGTATTTGGAGGTTAGGCTATGTGCCCAGAAACTATTTATTTTCCATGTATTGATGATTGATTTATATACCATATATATGTCTATGTTCATTCAGTGAATAATCATTTGCGAGTACAGTGAATTATTGCGTTATCGCCCACGAGAGAAAGTACTGAAAACTCCCGTGTTAATATTTCATAATATATTGTTGGATAAATAACAGTGTAAGACCATTACAGTGAATCATTGTAGAATTGATTGTAGAAAAGACTGTTAGAGCCTGAGTACAGTGTAACTAAGTAATTCGGTTTATTTGTGCCAATATCGAGTGTGCGAGTTTCTAGTAATATTGGAGAATTTAAAGAAACCGCGCGCGTGAATCTAGCAAACAAGCAAATTTCGCGCGGAGAGTCCATTGCGATCAGCTGTTCTTGACACTTGATGAGGAGGGGGAGGTGTTGCCACCTAATGATCGCGGACTATTCGTGGGAACTTCCGGCCGCGTCAGGATTTGCTGATTTATTTGTTGTTGTTTGGCTTTGTGACATCTTTCATACATTTTTAGTAAAATACAAAACTATCTTAGTGTTTTTATCATTCCCTCCATTGATCTTGTGGCTATATTATACTGGTAAACATAGAGTGATAACAACAAGTACCTGCCTGATTCCTGATCTTTTGAGTGTGTCCTTGCCAAGGCTACCGCTGAATACACCAGTCCACTGATGGTGTTACTGGCCACCTTAAACACCAATTGGCGACTTTGTGATTAACCGTAGAGCCCTATTGTTGGGGAGGGCACACGACAGTCGATGTGAACGAGTCGTGTTCTCACTCTTTCTTAATAAGAGGCCGTTAAGATTGACTGGGAGACTCTCCTGGCGTGCAGTGGCGCCGTGAGGATCGAGGGAAGACCCGCAGGGCTACGGTGAGTTACCTTGAGCATAACTATTGCTCACCCCAGAGTAAGGGTAGAGAATAATAGAGAGGTGAAACCCCAACAACATGTATACACCTATACACCTCACCATCCTCCAATAGGTTGGAAGGGATGTTACCTGTCATTAGGGGGCTGAACTTTGGTGTTAATGTGAGGGTTGGCTTCTCTCATTAGCACATGAGATTGTTGGGGGCGAGTGTATTGCTTATCCTCGCTACAAGTCTCTCTGTGTATATGGTTGTTCATGTACATTCTGTTGCCAATTGCTTCTTGGGTCTTCTAAGTTCTTCATATTGCTTATGCTCTTGTCCCTAGTTTCTAGTGCTGGGACAATATTTAACCCTTAAAGTGCACAAATCATATATATATGATTTCAGTGACAAAACCGAAACCGCGCACATCATATATATATGATTTCGTGTCTAGCACTATATTTTAAACACCCCGCCTGGGATAGGGGCAGCTATAGTGCAGACACGATCGATAGTTGCCAGATGCCACCTAGAAAAAAAATCCAGGCCAACATTCTTGGGTGTAAGAGCATCAGTATTAAGCATGCCACCAAGGCTGGCACACGCAGCACGAGCTCACAGCACCGCTGTTCAGCTTGTGACCACAGCATCGCCTAAAAATGCCATAATATATATGATACTGCTATTATTTAGCGATGATATTATTACAGAAGGCCCCTGACTGTGATAAAACTGACCAGGATTCTGATAATAGCAGGATTGTGGTGATATTTAGCGCTGTGCTCCATGGAGGGAGGAGTAATGCAGTGGGAGGGAGGGTGGTGGTGGCGTCGTCTTCTGACTGTGTGTGGCCACCTTTTATTGACTGCACTCACCATACCAGCTTAGTGGTTCGCTATGGTGAACACAAATGTAGATACTTATATATAACGTGTGCATTGAGTGTAATAACAGCAAGAGGAGTAGGTTGGGAGCCGCCGTTTTGGTGATGTAGGTGCGTCGTCTGCACGACTTGTCATGTTGTTTACTGGTGGCCACTATGGTCTTTGGGCACCATACCAGCTTATTTGTACAGGTATGGTGAATAAAACAGGTAGATACTTATATATAATGTGTGTATATATCGTAATAACACCACAAACAATATTGTTGAAGGAGAAATATTAGTGCGCCTGGCCTTGAGGGCGGCTGCCACCAGCTGACTGTGTGAGTAGCTACGTCTTTGTGCCTTTACTCACCATACAAACTTAGATATACAGTTCTGGTGAACAAAACATGTAAATATGTATATATAACGTCTGTATAGGAATAAATGCAAAAACAGTATTGTGGGAGGAGAATGAGGGCGAGTGAGGTGTTGAGGGAGGGAGTGGCAGCGAGTGGCTGGCTGGTGTGTGGCGGTCACTCCTCGTTGCATTTTGACTCACAAGACCAATTTAGTGGTTCGTTAAGGTGAACAAAACATGCAGATACTTATATATAACCTGTGTATATAGTGTAATAACAGCAAAACTATTTGTTTATTGTTTTATGAACATAATAATTGAATCACTAATATGCACACCATAATTTTGAGTACAGCGATGGTTCACACATTTTATTATATAAATATATCACAATTCACTCTATTGAATAATATTACTGCAAAAAAAAACTAAGAAAAAAATCAATCAGAGACATTGAAATAATTAGGTAATAAAATATGTGGCAACTGCCGCCTGACAGCTTGAGCGGAGTAGACCTCGTCTAGCGAAGGCTCTGTCAACGCCCCTTTTTTGCCACACTTCCCTACCCTATTGCGGCTAAAATATGCCACCTACGATTTTTTTGTTATTTTTTCCGTGATCAGGGAACAAAAATTAACACTTCTATAAGTTGAAAGAATTTTTTTTTTTTTTTTTTTGTTGCGCCTGTGGATGTTAATTCCATTTGGACCCCTAGCGGTTTGAGGGTTAAGGTCTTTTCTTTGCATTTTTATGTATTACTACAGTACCTCTATACTACACATTGTTGTGTATCTTGGAAGATGCATGTTGGCTTTTCTCATGCTCGTGCTAAGTTGGGCTGTGTTCATGTTCAGTTCCCTGTTGTCGAACGGGCCCAGTGTTCCATTATAGGTCTGAGTTCTTCCTCTTATCCTTGTCTGTCACTACCAGCTTCTGCGTTGCAGTGTTTGCTGGTAGATATAGTTTTCCGATCATCCACTCCTGCCCTACAGTTAATTTTCGTTGGGCCTTTTCTTTGTGTTCCCTTTCAGGACAGTACATTTATGTTTTAGTGCAGTACATGTTCTACATAGTTCTCCTCATTTCTTCCTCTGCGACATGTGCATCGTTCTGCCCTGCTGGGGCTGGTGGTGCCGCTCCTGTGGGTTGCGGTGTCACGGTTTTTCGCTTCGCGTTTTGGTGCGTGGTGCTCGTTTCCTTGTTGACCTCTACCTGGGCCCTGGTTCTTAGGTTTTTATTGCCATTTTGTCCTTGCTATTTGAAAAGTCTGCGCTTCAGCAGTTTCTGCAAGCGGCTTTTTCTCGTCTTTAAATGTTGGACTTATCGTTCTTTCAGGGGTCGGGGAGGGGGGGGAAATCCCTCCCTCAGCATTGCTCTTCCCACCATACTATGCACAGCGCTAATTATCACAACATTCCTGCTATTATCAGAATCCTGGACATTTTTATCACAGGGGGGGGGGGTCTTTTGTAATACTATCATCGCTAAATAATAGCAGGCACATGTATATTTTGACATTTTTAGGAGATGCAGTGGTCACAAGCTGAACAGCAGTGTTGATAGCTTATGCTACGTGCACCAGCCTTGGTTGCTCAGTCAGTACTGAGGCTCTCACACCTGGGAATGTTGACCATGATTTTTTTTTTAAATGGCATCTGTTCACAAGAGCCCTGAGGAAGCTGATGTGAACCCCATATAGCCGTGGGACTTTTAAATCTTGCGTGGTACTCCAACACACGAATAGCTGTGGTGCGCAGTTCCATGACAGTTACTCACCACAGCTATTGATGTGTTGCGCAGTTTAAGGGTTAACCCCAGGGACTGCTCTTGCAATTATAGCCTGCAACATGCCCAGGCACAAGAAATACAAAAATACATATTCTTTTTTTCATCTTATAAAAAGTATTCATTTGTGTTCCCTGATCACGGGAAAAATAATAAAAAAAATTATAGGTGGCATATTTTGGCTTCAAGAGGGTGTGGAAGTCTGACAAAAATGAGGCGTTGACAGAGCAAGTGTCGGAGGAGGTCTGCTCCGCCCAAGCTGTCAGGCAGGAGTTGCCACAAAGATATTATTACCTATTTATTTCAATGTCTCTGATTTGTTCTCAGTTTTTGGCAATAATATTACTCAATAATGTGTAGTGTGATATATTTATATAATAAAATGTGTGAACCAACTGTACAACTAAGCTAGTATGATGAGTCAAGACAATAATTGAGATCGCCACACAATCAGCTGATGCTCCCTCCCTCACTCGCCAGCATTCCTACTCCCACTATAACATTTGTGCTGTTTTCACACTATAAACACACATTATATATAAGTATCTACATATTTTGTTCACCATAACTGTACAATTAAGCTGGTATGGTGCCCAAACAACAGTGGCCACAACAAAATTGCTTGTCAAGAGACACAGCAGCCAGCAGTCGACACCACCTGTCACCAAAATGGCTCCTCCCAACATACTCCTTTTGCTGTTATTTCACTATATACATATGTTATACAGTATATAAGTATCTACATTTGTGTTCTCCATAGTGAACCACTAAGCTGGTATGGTGAGTGCAGACAATAACAGGTGGCCACAGGTCCGCTTGGAGCGTGCTGTCCAAGCGGACAGCACGCTGGACATGTGATCCTGTGGTCCCGGGTTCGATCCCGGGCGCCAGTGAGAAACGATGGGCAGAGTTTCTTTCACCCTATGCTCCTGTTACCTAGCAGTAAATAGTTAGTCAGCTGTCACGGGCTGCTTCCTGGGGTGTGTGTGTGTGTGTGTGGTGTGAAAAATAAAAAATTAAAATTGTAGTAGTAGAAACAGTTGATTGACAGTTGAGAGGCGGGCCAAAAGAGCAGAGTTCAACCCCCGCAAGCACAACTAGGTGAATACAACTAGGTGAATACAAAGTCAGCAGATGCGACCTCCCTCAGCATTACTGCTCCCACCATACTGTACACAGTGCTAATTATCACAACAGTCCTGCTATTATCAGAATCCTGGTCAATTTTATCACAGTCAGGGGTCTTCTGTAATACTATCATTGCTAAATAATACCAGTTACATATATAGTTTGACATTTTTAGGCGATGCTGTAGTCACACGCTGAACAGCAGTGTTGATAGCTCGTGCTGCGTGCACCAGCAGTGCTGTTAGCTCCTGCTGCGTGCACCAGCAGTGCTGTTAGCCCGTGCTGCGTGCACCAGCAGTGCTGTTAGCTCCTGCTGCGTGCACCAGCAGTGCTGTTAGCTCCTGCTGCGTGCACCAGCAGTGCTGTTAGCCCGTGCTGCGTGCACCAGCAGTGCTGTTAGCTCGTGCTGCGTGCACCAGCAGTGCTGTTAGTTCGTGCTGCGTGCACCAGCAGTGCTGTTAGTTCGTGCTGCGTGCACGAGCAACATGTACCAGCCATGGTGGCTCGGTACTGAGGCTCTTACACCCGGGAATGTTGCCCACTATATTTTTTTTTATAAATGGCATCTGTTTACAAGAGTCCTGAGGAAGCTGAGAATACAGAGAAATAGGGGGAATACAGAGAACATATACGGCACGCATAGACATGATAAAGCACCTAAATTATTGGGATAGTCTCAAAGTTCTCCAAATGACTAGAAAGGAGACGAGAGAGATACCAAATAATATACACATGGAAAATACTGGAGGGCCAGGTCCCAAATCTACACAGTAAAATAACAACATACTGGAGTGAACAATATGGAAGAAAATGCAGAATAGAACCAGTGAAAAGCAGATGTGCCATAGGCACAATCAGAGAACACTATAAACATCAGAGGTCCACGGGTCCACGGTTGTTCAACGTCCTCCCAGCGACTATAAGAAATATTGCCGGAACAACCGTGGACATCTTCAAGAGAAAACTGGACTGTTTTCTAAAAAACATGCCGGACCAACTGGGCTGTGGTTGGTATGTGGGCCTGCGGGCTGCTCCAAGCAACAGCCTTGTGGACCAAACTCTGACAAGTCGCCAGGCTTGGGGAGTAGAAGAACTCCTAGAACCCCATCAAGCAGGTATCAAGCAAGCTGATGACATTGAAGTAATTAGGTAATAATATTTATGTGGCAACTCCCGCTTGACAGCTCGGGCAGAGAAGACCTCCTCTGGTGCCAGCTATGTCAGCGCCTCTTTTTTGCCAGACTTCCCCACGCTATTTCGGCTAAAATATGCCACTTAGGATTTTTTACAGTATCCACTCAATTTAACGGCCTCTTTTATACCGATCTGCCGGTATTAACGACCGGTTTGGGAGCCCAGTATCTGGAGCCTGCTATACCGGTCTGCGGTCGATATTACTGACAGTCGGTATTGGGTTTGTTGTGGCATCAGCGTCCCCTCACATGGCGACCAGGCCGCCACCGACCTGGATCGTCCAGAGTCATATATTACATCTTAATTTTCTTTTAAAATGATTCACTTTAATGAAGAAAATTGTAAATTATTATTAATAAAATATTTTGAAACAGTTTTTATTAAGCAAAAGTCTTTGTTTTCTTATTAAATACCTTTTATAGTATGTATAGGCACTAGGTATTTTTTTCCCACGGACCTAGTATGTACTCCGCCGGGCCATGTGTTCCCATTGTTTACCGTGAACTCGCGCGGCTAGCTTCAATTGTGAAGGATATTACTGTACTGTAATTGTGATCTTTTTAATTTACAAAATGCCAAAAGTTACCCAAAGGAAGCGCCTGACGGTTGCACAGAAGCTGGATTTAATTAAGAAACTTGATAAAGGATATTCTCAAGCACGAGCAGCAGCAGAGTTTAACATTCAACATAATTGTCAATAGTGAAGTAGAATTAGAACTCATGTGAATTAGTAGTAAGGCTAGCTGTTGTGTGAAGTGAGTGCCTGAAAATAAGTGTACTGTACATACAGTATGTACCCTGTATACAATATAAAACAAGCGCTGCAGAGGATGACGTAATCATCACAGCTTTGTAATCTTCAGCTTCATTAAAAGTAAGTCAATTTACCAATTTTATTATAGTATTACAAGATATTAATTGTTTTTTTTCAACAAAAGCTACATATTAGTCTCTGCAAATGTATATTCTATCGTCAGCAGAGAAAAGGTGAGCTCAAAATATTTCGTCTTGGCTAGCTCTCAGTGACAAGGCTCGATCGCCATTGTTATGGCATGGCCGCCACAGCCTGTGTCGTAACATTAAAAGTAAGTCAATTTACCAATTTTATTATAGTATTACAAGATATTAATTGTTTTCTTTTTCAACAAAAGCTACATATTAGTCTCTGCAAATGTATATTCTATCGTCAGCAGAGAAAAGGTGAGCTCAAAATATTTCGTCTTGGCTAGCTCTCAGTGACAAGGCTCGATCGCCATTGTTATGGCATGGCCGCCCACAGCCTGTGTCGTAACATTAAAAATACATTACCTGCACTGTTCAGGGTAAATCAAAACACATCTCTAAAATTTTATTAAGACAATATTAACTCGCTGATTGATACATGAAATATTTTTCAATACAAAGGAACGAATCAATTTTTTCCCACCCATCTGGACTTGATCAGAGCGTGTTCACACATCATCCATGCAGCAGCCAGCAACTGGCTTAATCGTCGGCCGTGCACTAAATTGGAATGCAATTATACAATGAACTTTATTTAATTTTAGTTATACAGTATAAAATATATCCTACCTGAATGTTACTTGAAAAATTACCCGACCCGACTTAACGTCGGAAATAACGGAGCTCCGTAAATAACGACTTGGGCTCAGCCCCATATAGGCTGTTAAATTGAGTGGATACTATTATTTTTCCCATGATTGGAGAACACAAATAAACACTTTTGTAAGACTTTTTTTTTTTTTTGCGCCTGTGGGTTTTGAAGGCCAAATAGCCCAGAGCAGGTTAGAGGTTAAAAGTCTCGTGGCTACACGGGGTTTGTGTAGTCACTAGACTTTTAACCTCTAAGCTGCTCTAGACTATTTGGCCTTCAACACCCACAGGCACAAAAAAAAAAATACTTTGTCTTACAAATGTGTTTATTTGTGTTCCCTGATCATGGGAAAAAAAATAAAATCACAAGGGGCATATTTTGGCCAAAATAGCGCGGGGAAGTCTGGCAAAAAAAAAAAGAGGTATTGACATAGCAGGCACCAGAGGAGGTCTGCTCTGCCTGAGTTGTCAAGTGGGAGTTGCCACAAAGATATTATTACCTAATTACTTCAATGTCTCTGATTTTTTCAAAATTTTTTGCAGTAATATTATTCAATAGTGTGTAGTGTGATATATTTATATATACAGAGCACCACTTGGTTTCCGAACCCCTTGGGGACGAGACCCGTTGGTTATTATGTAAGTTCGTAAACGAGAAATGGAGGGAAAAAATAAATTAGAAATGTAAAAAAAAAAATTATTGATTTTTAAAATAAACTCTAGGGGGAAAATCGACAGGTTCATAGCATAAATGCGACCATATTTTGTTTGTACTCGCCAATAAGTGAAGTCCTGATCTGCTTATGTTGATTGATGTTGATGTAGCATAGTTATTTACATGGAAGAGGTAGTGGTGGATGTTGGTGGTAATTACCTAAGTGTAATTACCTAAGTGTAGTTACAGGATGAGAGCTACGCTCGTGGTGTCCCGTCTTCCCAGCACTCTGTCATATAACGCTTTGAAACTACTGACGGTCTTGGCCTCCACCACCTTCTCACTTAACTTGTTCCAACCGTCTACCACTCTATTTGCGAAGGTGAATTTTCTTATATTTCTTCGGCATCTGTGTTTAGCTAGTTTAAATCTATGACCTCTTGTTCTTGAAGTGCCAGGTCTCAGGAAATCTTCCCTGTCGATTTTATCAATTCCTGTTACTATTTTGTATGTAGTGATCATATCACCTCTTTTTCGTCTGTCTTCTAGTTTTGGCATGTTTAATGCTTCTAACCTCTCCTCGTAGCTCTTACCCTTCAGTTCTGGGAGCCACTTAGTAGCATGTCTTTGCACCTTTTCCAGTTTGTTGATGTGCTTCTTAAGATATGGGCACCACACAACAGCTGCATATTCTAGCTTTGGCCTAACAAAAGTCATGAACAATTTCTTTAGTATATTGCCATCCATGTATTTAAATGCAATTCTGAAGTTAGAAAGCATAGCATAGGCTCCTTGCACAATATTCTTTATGTGGTCCTCAGGTGATAGTTTTCTATCTAGAACCACCCCTAGATCTCTTTCTTTATCAGAATTCTTTAAAGATTTCTCACATAATATATAGGTTGTGTGGGGTCTATGTTCTCCTATTCCACATTCCATAACATGACATTTATTAACATTAAATTCCATTTGCCAAGTGGTGCTCCATCTACTTATTTTGTCCAGGTCTTCTTGAAGGGCATGACAATCATCTAAATTTCCTATCCTTCCTATTATCTTAGCATCATCAGCAAACATGTTCATATAATTCTGTATACCAACTGGTAGATCATTTATGTACACAATAAACATCACTGGAGCAAGAACTGAACCCTGTGGTACTCCACTTGTGACATTTCTCCATTCCGATACATTGCCTCTGATTACTGCCCTCATTTTTCTATCAGTCAAAAAATTTTTCATCCATGATAGAAGCTTTCCTGTCACCCCTCCAATATTTTCCAGTTCCAGAACAACCTCTTATGTGGAACTCTGTCGAAAGCCTTTTTTAGGTCCAGATAGATGCAGTCAACCCAACCATCTCTTTCCTGTAATATCTCTGTGGCTCGATCATAGAAACTGAGTAAATTCGATACACAGGATCTTCCAGATCGAAAACCATACTGTCTGTCTGATATTATATAATTTCTCTCTAGGTGTTCTACCCATTTAGTTTTGATTAGTTTTTCCAATACTTTCACTATTACACTTGTCAATGATACAGGTCTATAATTGAGGGGGTCTTCCCTGCTGCCACTTTTGTAGATTGGAACTATGTTAGCCTGTTTCCACACGTCTGCTACGATTCCTGTACTCAGGGATGCCTGAAAGATCAGGTGAAGTGGAATGCTGAGCTCAGATGCACATTCTCTCAGAACCCATGGTGAAACGCCATCTGGGCCAGCTGCTTTGTTCTTACCGAGCTCCTTGAGCATTTTTTCCACTTCGTCTCTAGACACCACTATGTGCTCTATGTTGTTCTCTGGAATTCTTATTGTATCTGGTTCCCTAAAGATTTCATTTTGTACAAACACACTTTGGAACTTTTCGTTTAGTGTTTCACACATTTCCTTTTCATCTTCCGTGAATCTATTTCCCATTTTCAACCTCTGAATATTATCCTTTACCTGCAATTTGTTGTTTATGAATTTATAGAATAGACCTGGTTCTGTTTTACATTTGTCTGCAATCCCTTTTTCAAAATTTCTTTCTGCCTCTCTCCTCACTGGGTTGACTTTGACTGGTGTTGGGTTGACTGGGTCAACATGTGATGAGTCAGGTGCAGGTGATGCAATGCGAGCTTTCTTGGAAGCCATTGCAAAAGACTCTTTAATTGACATTTGTTTGTGACATCATCTGCCACTGGCTTCTTTGTCACCTCACACCTCTGTTTGTACTACTCCCACACTGCATTATCAACACTCTCCACCTTTGCTTTACTTACTACCTTTCTATTTCGTATTGCCTTACAACTTTCACTTTTAGAGAAAGTAAAAAATTATAGGTTTAGCCTGAAGAAGATAAAAAACAGTACTTTTGCTAATGCCATATCCAACGCACACGACACTTCTCGGGACACCGTTCCCCACCTTCTTAATTATTTTAACTTTCTTCTCAAATGTCATCACTGACCTCTTTCTTTTATGTATCCCACTTGTTGATGCTTTCACTGACACAATGCGTGCATTTGGAGCCGACATGGTGCACGGAAGTTCCTTGATTGTGCAAATACAGTGGTACCTCGCATAACGAATTTAATCTGTTCCAACGCCGCCGTCGTCATGTGAAACCGGCGTCATGCAAAACATTTTCCCCACCCAAAACAATGTAAATACAAATAATCCGTTCCACCCCCTAAAACAACAATATGACATTATACACTGGTAATATTATACTGTACATGTTAAATAAATGTTTGTTTGACTGTTTCCATGTGTATATTCACTTTACCTTATGAAGAGTCGTTGCTGGCTTGAGGGAGCTGATCGGGAGGGAGGGAGGAGAGGGCTTATGGGGAGGAGGGTGACACCACCTCTGGGTCAGGCGGGCTCGCTCTCTTTGGGAATTTAACCCCACTAGGACCGGGTTGTGGTTCAATATCACTAGCACGTCTCTTCCCACCCTGTCCACTGACCATATCGCGTGTCACTTGCACTTGTCACTTGTCTTCGTTTGAGGATGTCCCTAAATCGAGACAGCACATTGTCATTAAACAGGTTCACGCACCGTGTTGTCACCGCCTTATCAGGGTGATGCTTTTCCGCAAATGCTGTCACCTTTTCGAACATGCCCAGCACGTCCCTGATCTCACTAGATGGGATAGCATCCTCGCAGACTTCCTCCTCCCCCGATGAGAGCTCCTGTACCTCCTGTTGCACCAGCTCTTTCTGCAGTTCCAGGAGTTCCTCGGTGGTCAGTTCATCACTGTGCTCCTCCACCAACTCCTGCACATCAGCGGCATCCACCTCCAGACCCAGTGTGTGTCCCAGAGCGACAATATCATCCACTAAAAGAGCCTCCGGGTCATCCACAGGTGCGGATGCAGATGCAGGTGCAGGACCGAAACCTTCGAAGTCTCGCTCAGGGACACCCTCAGGCCACAGGTTTCGCCATGCAGAGTGTAGGGTTCTCCGTGACACCCCTTCCCAGGCATTATCTATCAAACGCAAGGCCCCCATGATATTGAACTGCTCCTTCCAGAATTGTCTGAGGGTCAGCTCTGTGGTGTCAATCACATGAACACATCTCTCCAACAAGGCCTTCATATAGAGCTTCTTAAAATTAGCAATGACCTGCTGATCCATGGGTTGGAGGAGTGGCGTGGTGTTTGGAGGAAGAAACTTGATGGTGATAAACTGATTTTCAGGGAACAGATCATCTTGCAGTTGGCGAGGATGCGCAGGTGCATTATCGAGCACAAGCAAGGCCTTGAGTGGTAACTGCTTGTCGACGAGATAATTTCTCACTGTGGTGCCGAAAACGTCATTTACCCACTCACTAAAGAAGATCTGCGTGACCCAGGACCTCTTGTTCGACCTCCACATCACATTCAGCCGTGTCTTGTGAACCTTAAACGCCTTGAACACACGTGGATTTTCTGAGTGATAGACGAGCAGCGGCTTGACCTTGCAATCGCCACTTGCATTGGCGCAGAGCACGAGAGTAAGGCGATCCTTCATCGGTTTGTGGCCAGGCAATGATTGTTCCTCTTGCGTGATGTAGGTCCTCTTCGTCAGTTTTTTCCAAAAAAGGCCGGTCTCGTCACAATTGAAAACTTGTTGTGGCAGAAACTGCTCCTGATCAACAAATTTCTGGAACTCTGGCACAAAAGCCTCAGCAGCACCTTTATCAGAGCTGGCAGCCTCCCCATGTCGCACAACACTGTGTATACCACTCCTTTTCTTAAAGTTCTCAAACCAGCCACGGCTTGCCCTAAATACCTCATCTTGAGACGACGCACCTGGTATCTTCCTGACAAGGTCCACATACAGCATCCTAGCCTTAGCGCAAACGATAGCTTCAGAGACACAATCGCCATGCAATTGTCGTTCATTCATCCACACCAGCAGTAGCCGTTCCACATCTTCCAGGTGTTTTGGACGTTTGCTGGTGAGCTTGCTAACTCCTTTGGCCACGTCAAGCGTCTTATATTTATCCTTGCCCTTCAGTATGGTGGATATTGTTGAGGGAGCCCTGCCATACTCCCTGGCAAGATCAACCACACGAATACCACGCTCGTGCTTTGCTATGATCTCTTTCTTCACTTCCACAGTGATTGCCTCTTTCTTCCCCTTGCAAACTCCTGCTTTCGCAGGATGCTTCTTGGACGACATCGTGCGTTCAGAATTGTAGTCACAAAACCACAAACAAAAACAACACGAATATCAGAATTGTGTGTGGAGCGATACAGATGGATACTGGTCATGTGTGACACCAATACAACACTGTCGACAGTGGCGGCGTGACCCCACCATGTGGTGTTGACGTTTGTGGGACATTTGGGGCTTGACTCTATTTATTTAAATATTAATGTAATGAAAATCAATTATGAAGGACCACCCGCTTTTATAGTAAAGAGGGAAACTAAGAAAATATGATCATTAGAAAATTCCTAGATGAACCAGTAACTATGGATAAAATACTAGAGAATATGATCACTGAAATAATTAATGGGCTGTATAATTAAAAGAATCAAAGCCTCAAACACCTATATTGGGGGGTTATTACTGGAACTCAATACGTCCAGGAACTAGTGTGGTTCGTTCACCAGTCCAATGTATAATAATCTAATCCTATGAACATTTATAGAATCATTATCTTTATCATCAATGAGAACATAAATCACGAACATAAGCATTAATAGTTATAATAAACACATGTCAATCCAATGAACAGAGTTTTGCATGTAAAGGAATACAGATAATAGAAATCAAGGAATACGAAAGGAGTCTTAGCTTGAAGATGATTTCCAAGAAGTTAGTTACGACTCATCCTCTGATTCTCCTGGACTCGTCATGGAACACTGGGAGTTGATTAACATGGGAAATGACAGCTCGGAGAATTCTTCACACACGCTGTAAATCAAATTGTATTCAGTAGCAACAGATTAAGCTACTAGATATCTATGTTCAAGAAAGTGAGATTAATAATAAGATTAAATAATGACCTGTAGTTTTTGTTGTCGCACGGCGTCACGACAAGCTACCCAGCTATAAACCCACCCCCTATATGATGCATCAAATAAGGATAAAGGTACTTAGCTAATAAGGGCACTGTGTAAGTTAAGGCTTGCCGAAGGTCGCGTCCTGGGTTCCGGTCCAGCCTATCCTAGATACTGACGCGCTTCACTGGCCGGTCACGTGGTATTACATAGAACCAAATTTAACAGGTTCTAGCTGAATGTCAAATTAAATCTCTTGACAATTCAACTTGTTATGTAAAGTGACACTGACACCAGCAAAGTTAATGTCTGCAAAGGTTCTTCACACCTCACAGTGGCGACTTTCTTCTGGAGTTCTTGATGGCGTCTACCCTGGTGGCTGGGTAATGGCGTCTCGTCGTGAGTGCGTTGCCTCGTGTACTGGCGTCTCCTCCGCCCCGCTCCGCGTCCCGCATTTGTTACTCAAATTATTTATTACGGAAATTATCATTTCTCGCAGTTGTGATTGAAATGCTCGGGTTTGGACGGGTTTATTATTTAGAGGAGTTAAATATTATTATTTGCCCGTTTTATGATAGTAAACGAACAATGGAGATGAATTAAAGTCTCTCCAGGGCATTCACGCGTGACGTTAAATTTATTACTAGATAACAGTTATAACTATAAACGTTCTATTTGGCTTTAGTTGGGATCAGTTTATCTGTAATTAATTATCACACAGAACACCGTTGTTTATAGAGACTCAAATTCAATTCTCAGACACACTGGATATAAATGTGTTTATTACAATGGAATCTGACACAATACTGGCGTCGGGTGACGTAAGAATTCTAGCCTTATTGTACAGATGTAATTATTAGTACATGTGAACTCTACGTTGGGTTAATTTTATCACTACAATGATTAGTAGAATTAGTAATAATTAATGAGAATACACCCGTGTTGTATTCAGTGTTGGAAATTTCCAACAACGTTACACAAACGAGCGTTCGTCATATGGGACGATTTCTCGCCGATCGGGCCAGTCGTTACCCAAAATATTCGCCTTGTGGGGCGATCGTTATGCAAGGTACCACTGTATATCCAACAAAGTCACGGAATGAACACTCCAGCCTTGTGACAAATCAATGGGAACAATAGGCTGAGAATCTGTGACATCACAGGGTAGCAGGCACCATAGAGGTGGCACCAAAAACGGTCAGTGGGCAAACTAAACCATCTCCCACCCACCACCACAGGCCGGTGCGACGCTTGTCTGGCTGCTTCCTCACCCGAACTTGGTTCGTGTAGGGTAACTCCCACCCCGGTCGATGTGAGGCTTGGCGGACTGCTTCTTACCTGAACTTGGTTCGTGTAGTGTGACTCTCCAACCCCAATCGGAAAACCAAGTGGTGCTCTATAATAAAATGTGTGAATCATCGCTACACTGAAAATTATGGTGTGCATATTAGTGATTCATTTATGTTCATAAAAAATAAACAAATAGTTTTGCAGATATTACACTACACAAGTTATATATAAGTATCTGCATGTTTTGTTCACCATAACGAACCACTAAGATGTTATACAGAGTAAAAAATCAACGAGTAGTGGCCAACACACAGCAGCCAGCCAACCACTCACCACCACTTACTCCCTCAACACCACCTCACTCCCCAACATCCTCCTCCCACCATACTGATTTTTGCTTTTATTCACTTTATATAAGTATCTACATGTTTTGTTCACCATAACTGTTCAACTAAGCAAATATTGTGCCCAAAGAGCATAGTGGCCACCCTTACACAGCATGACATGTCATACAGATTAGGCCCCATCCTCACCAAAATGCCTTCTCCCAACACTTCTTTTGCTGTTATTTCACTATATATACACATTATATATAAGTATCTACATTTGTGTTCATCATAACGAACCAATAAAGTTGGTATGCTGAGTCAAAAAGCAGCAAGGAGTCACACCAACCAGCCCGCCACTGGCTGCAACTCCCTCCCTCAACACCTCACTCACCAACATCTTCCTCCCACCATACTGTTTTTGCTTCTATTCACTATATATAGATGTTATATATAAGTATCTGTACGTTTTGTTCACCATAGCGAATCACTAAGCCGTAATAGTAAGTACAGACAGCAACAGGTGGCCACATAGATTCGGCAGACGATGCTACAGCCCCAACCCCCCCCCCCCCCCCCCCACCCTCAATATTACTCCCACAGCACAGCACAAATTGTCACAACAATCCTGCTATTATCAGAATCCTGGTCATTTTTACCACAGTCAGGGGTCTTCTGTAATACAATCATTGCTAAATAATACCGGTTACATATATGTTTCTGGGGGGAGCCCCGTCGGCTCCCCGGAGCTTTACCGGCTGATATGCTAATGTCAGACTTTGGCATCAGTCATGTGTATGGAGTTCTAGGGCCTACCGGGGACCACGAGCCAGAACCTGGCCCCCTCAGAGAGGCAAGGGGAGCAATGGCCTATAGAAACCCCCGTGTGGTTGGAAGCATTCTATGTCTGCCATCGACCGGGTCAAGCATCCAGAAAGGTAAGCATTCCAAAACAAACCCCTATTCTGGTGAAAATTGCTACCTAAGCCGAACTAGTGAATAGAACTCTTCAACAGAAAACAAGGAAACTAGTATGACGTCATACGTCACCGCGCCGCTGTCTGCGCAGCTCCCCCCTCCCCGGGAGGGGGAAGGGGGAGCCCCAGACCTCCCACGCCGGCTATCCACCCATCAGTTCTTCGGCTGATGCTATAGGCAATGGTTATGTGCTCCGGCTCCAGTGGTTGTTTCAGCACTGTACCTAGAGTGTGGTGTCTGTTTTCTAGGTGGTGCGTGAGCCGGGAGTGATTCTTCAGTACTCGGGCTGCATGCGCCTAGGGTTCCCTTCCCTAGGTGCCCTGTAAGTACTGCCCTTGGGGCTTGGGGCCACCTTCCACAAGTTCCTTGGGTCCTGCCCCTGCTTGGCCGTTTACTGCTTGGTTTTCTGCCGCTCTTTGTGTGCTCGGGTGTTCTGTCTCCCTTGTTCGCCTTAGAGTAAGGGGCGGTGTTTGCACTGGTGGGGCGCGGGGTACTGTGCAGCTTGTCTTTACCAATCATAGCGGCCGGCTCTGTTCCGCTTGGGTACGCTGTCCTCTTGCGGGGTTTTCTTTTTCTTTTGTTTATATACCTGGTGGGGGGGTCTGCCTTCGTTCTTGCCCCTTGTGTCCCTTGTGTTCTGAGTATTTCTGGTGGTACCCCCTGCTAGGTCCCTGTGAGTGTACACGTCCCGGGGGTTCAGCTCTTAGAAAGTTGTTTGGTAGCTTGGGTGCCGGTTAGCAGTACCCTGCCTGGGATTACCTGAGCGCGAGTCCCCTAAAAGTAAACGCTCGGGACCCTGGGAAACCCCTGGGGGCGCGCGGGTCCGATGGATGTGACCCCAGAGCCCCCCCCTCGCTTCCAGCGAGTTTGAGGGTTGCTCTCACCTTTTGTCTCTGGGTGACTCTCTGTTTTGCCTCCGTCTGCTGCCTGTGGGGTCGGTGACACCTTCGACCCGGTGTCCTGCGAGTTTGGTTGCTCGTTGTGGCTCGGTTACCCAGTTGTGCTAACAAAGCGGGTGCGGGCAGCAGGGGCGTTGCACTTGAGCCTTGGTGGTGGCAACGTTCTCGTGGTTTCCTCCCCGGGAGCCCTGGGACTGCCCCGTTGTAGTTCGTTTTGGGACTTGGGGGTGTTGGTTGCTTCGGTTCCATCCACGCCCCCTTGTCTTTCCCCTGGTTCACCCTTCCTGCCTGCATCCGGTTCCTTACCGTCTGTAGGTTCAGGGCGGGGTGTTTGGTGGTGTTGAGACTCGGGCAGTCTCGGGGAATTCCCCTTCCGGGGTAGTGACGGGGGCATTTGGGCCTGTTCCTCCAGCCGTGTTGTATGAGTCTGCCAGTGGGCTCCCTTCCTTAGTGTTTTCACGGCTGCCCCGGTTTTCTGGTACGGCCGGGGCTTTGGGGGAACGGCTCGGCCCCGGGGCCTGTCGTGTAGGTTCCCGGGGCTGGGGAGGGGCTGACTTGGGGGGGCCTTGGCCCCGTTAGACCCCGTGGGGGTTTTTATCCCCCTCTAGGCGGGGCTTGTGGTTACGCGGAGTGGGGTCTTTCCTCCCCACTCGCCGTACGTGCTGTTGGACGTCGGCCCCTCCCCGGGCTCGGTTCCTTGGCCTTTGAGTCGGTTGGTTCCGTCCTGTGGGTGGTTGTTTCCTCCCCGCTTTTTGGGACGGTGTTTTTGTCATGTTTCCCCGTTCGATGGGGTTCTGCGTGACTTCTGATCTCGGGTGCGCCTGCGCCTTCGTGTGCCTTCGGGACTAGTGTTGGCTTCTGTGTTCTCGAGGGTACGGGAAGGTTTTTCGCTACTTCCCGCATTATTGGAACGTCTGTCGGCTCCTAGTTCCTTGTCGCCCTGTTGGGCTACTTGTCGCCCTGTTGGGCTACTTGTCGCCCTGTTGGGCTACTTGTCGCCCTGTTGGGCTACTTGTCGCCCTGTTGGGCTACTTGTCGCCCGGTTGGGCTACTTGTCGCCCGGTTGGGCTACTTGTCGCCCGGTTGGGCTACTTGTCGCCCGGTTGGGCTACTTGTCGCCCGGTTGGGCTACTTGTCGCCCGGTTGGGCTACTTGTCGCCCGGTTGGGCTACTTGTCGCCCGGTTGGGTTCCTTTTTTTTTTGGGCTCTTTGCTTCTTTGGCCGGTTTTATTGTTCCTGCTTCCTCTTTTGGCTCCTTTTCTCGTGCAATAGTCCTGGCTGGCGCCTTCCCGCAGGGAGGGTGTGCTGTTCGGCCAGCGTGTTATGCGCATGCGCCGTGGAGTTTGTTTTGGTTTGGGCGGTGTTTCAGTGCTGGGGTTTTGCGCCCTTTTTTGCTACAGTGCTTCGCCTCTCGTTCTTCTCCCTGGCTGCGGTATGTGCCCCTTCGCGCCGGGGGTGTCCTGGTTCCCAGTTGTGGGGAGGACACCGCGGTTTTCCCTGTGTCATGGGTGTGGACCACCTCCTTCGCCTCTCCCTGTTCTCCTGCGGGTCCGGCAGGGTCCGGCTCTGGCGTCTTCACCTGGCGGTGCTCCCAAGTTCTTCTGGGCACGGTTGAGTCGTGTCAAGTTCGAGCCACCATTCGCCAGGTGAGTTTCTGCGGTCTGGCGTCTTTTGGCCGGGCGCTGGATGCGGCGGTGTTTATATACCTGTCTAAATTTATTTAGGTATATTTTTGTACGACTGAGACCGTTCGCACACCTGTGACTGTCCCTTTATCACCCCTTCCTGTCCCCCTCATGTGCATGTCCAACCCATGCTGGAGTCATTCAGGGGACCCTCCTTTTTTAATGTTGTGAGGTGTGGGGGGGTTGTAGGGTTGGTTCTGTACTCACCTGGTGAGGCTCCTGGCTGTGCTTGCAGGATTTGAGCTCTGGCTCTTGGGTCCCGCCTATCTGGTAGAACTTGCGGGATAGTACCAGTGGAGTTCAGTGGTGCTATTGGCACTTTTGGGGAACACTGTATTACCATCAGTGGTCTGTGCTTGTTACACGACCAACTTGCGAGCATAAGCCTTCTTGCTGGTTCGTCCGTGGACTTCCTGGGCGCACTGGCCTGTTTTCGTATGGCAGTTCCGGCCCGTCCTGGTTGTGGGGGTATGTGGGCCGGTGGACTGCTCCTAGCAGCTGCCTGGTGGGCCATCCTCTGGCCGGTCTGGCCTGACCTTGGGCCGGGCTTGAGGTGTAAAAGAGCTCCCAGTACCTCATCCAGCAGGTATCGAGCGGGGTTTCTCCGCCGTCGGTCGCCTGGTGCAGGTTTCTGGGCCTGCAGGGTTTTGTCGTGTCTCCGTTGGCCCTGTCTGGGGTCTGCCTGCTCCGTTCTCTGCCTTTGCAGAGGGGAGTTGCTATTTACATGTTGCATGTTGCAGTGGTGCCTGTTGCTGCTGCTGCACGTGTGCATTGGTACCGTGTTTCACGGTGGCGTGTTCTTGTTCCTGTGTCCGGTTGTGGAGTGGCACTTTGCTGCCGTTTTTGTGCCTGGGGATTGCGTGGGGTTTTTGTCCCTGCCTGATGGTCCACCCCTGGTTGTTCTCCTGGTTAATTTTTTTTTTTGTGCTTCAGCTCTTTCTTCCTGCCTCCTCTGCAGCAGGGATGTCCTGCGTGTGTTCTTAGGCGTTGGTCAGCCTGTGTCCTGTGATGTGCTTCTTTGTCTCGGTCTGTTGCAGTTGTTCGTGCCCCTTGGTTCGGGTCCTGTTCTGGCGGCGACCCTTCCGCCTTCTTTGGTTTTCCTAGCTTGCCCTGCCGGTTGTTGTTTTTTTTTTTTTTTGGGGGGGGGGGGGTTCTTGCGATGTCTCGCGTCGGACCCGTCGTTTCTGAACTCCTGTGGGCTTGCATGCTTCGGGGAGTTTTTCTGTTCGGCAGACGTTCCATCTCCTTGTGCCGCCTGGGTTTCGGTGGTCGCGCCCGAGATCTTCTCGCGGCTCCGCCTTTTTCCTGGGCTCGGGGGGGCCTTGTCGGGGCTGCTTATGTTCTGCCTCGTGGTCTCGCCTCCGGTTGGTGGTCAGGTGGCTTCGTGGTAGGTGTCCCACCTGCGTGCTCCTCTTGGCGGCAGTATGGGGTATTTTGGCGGTCCTTCCTTTTCCTGTCCCTTCTTAGGTGGTTCCTCTTGTTAGCTTGGTTTACTCTCGGCTTGGTTTTCTAGTGGGGGTTGGGGGCCGTCGTCTTGCCACATACTGTCGCCTCTTTTCGTGCGGCGCAGGCGGAGCCGCTTCAGCTTGCTTTCGGTCTTGGTGTTGCTTCTGCACCGTTAGTCAGCTGTCTTGTGCGTCATTTCACCTCCGGCCTGTTCGTGCGCCGCTTGCACCATCCTGGTCTCTGGTCAGCGTGCTCTGTCTTCTCCTCGGTTGGTAGTGCCCCTTCGGTTCCGGTGTGTTTTTTCGTCGGCTCTTTCCTTTGGGCCTTTGCCTCTGGGGGTCGGTTCGCTGAGTTTTCTTGCTCCTTCGGTTTTAGCGTTTTGGTTGTTCGGTGGCAGCAGTCTCCATCTTTTTCTGGCGCGGGGTGGGGCTGCTGCATTCTGGAGGGGTCCAGGGTTTGTTGGTGCTTCGTTGGTCGGGCCGGGGGTGTGTCGTTTTTGTGTTCAGTGGCAGCCCTCCGCTGTTGTTTGCGTGCCACGGCGTTTGGGTCCGGAGCGCGTTTTGCGTTGATCCGGTTCTGTTCTTCCCGGTTCGAGGGTGATGGTGTCCCGGGTGGTCAGCTGTGTTCTTGCGGCTAAGCTGCCTGTGTTCTTCCCTCATGCCTGTGGTGTTCGTGGCTTCGCTGCTCTCGCTGCCGTCTGGGCGACATGGCCTTGCGGTCTTTCGGGCATGGATTTTTGGTGTTCGTGCAGGGGCCTTGCTGCTCGTGGTTCTCGTGTTGTTCCCGGGATTTTCGGGGCTGTGGCGCCTTGTGTTGGCGTTTGCTGCCGGTTGTCTCGCCTCCTTGGGGGGTGCGTGGTGTCCGCCTCCCGGTTTTGTCCCTTTGACCTTCCTCTGTGGGTAGTTAGCTCCGGGGAGCCGACGGGGCTCCCCCCAGAAAACCAGCGTTGAATGTAATGAAACGCCATTTTCTGGGTGAGACCCGGAGGCTCCCCGGCAACCCTCCCTCCCTTCGGTCGGCGTTTTTTCGCGTGTTTTGACATCCAGCCTCAGAACTGATGGGTGGATAGCCGGCGTGGGAGGTCTGGGGCTCCCCCTTCCCCCTCCCGGGGAGGGGGGAGCTGCGCAGACAGCGGCGCGGTGACGTATGACGTCATACTAGTTTCCTTGTTTTCTGTTGAAGAGTTCTATTCACTAGTTCGGCTTAGGTAGCAATTTTCACCAGAATAGGGGTTTGTTTTGGAATGCTTACCTTTCTGGATGCTTGACCCGGTCGATGGCAGACATAGAATGCTTCCAACCACACAGGGGTTTCTATAGGCCATTGCTCCCCTTGCCTCTCTGAGGGGGCCAGGTTCTGGCTCGTGGTCCCCGGTAGGCCCTAGAACTCCATACACATGACTGATGCCAAAGTCTGACATTAGCATATCAGCCGGTAAAGCTCCGGGGAGCCTCCGGGTCTCACCCAGAAAATGGCGTTTCATTACATTCAACGCTGGTTTTTTACATTTTTTAGGCGAAGCTGTAATCACAAGCTGAACAGCAATGCTGTGAGCTCATGCTGTGTGTGCCAGCCTTGGTGGCTCACTCAGTACTGAGGCCCTCACATCCAGGAATGTTGCCCATGATTTTTTTTTTTAAATGGCTTCTGTTTATAAGAGCCTTGAAGAAGGTGCTGTGAACCCCGTGTGTCTGTGGGCAGTTTAAATTTTGTGTAGTACTGTTACGAACCCGGATCCAGCGTCCTAGCCTGGAGCAGTGACAAACACGCCATCTGTGGGTCAGCTCCCGAAACCCCCGCCAAACGAACGACGACACCTAGTGAGGACAGCGTGTACTGGCCTCGAGGACCAGTTTCCAGTCTGGTTCAACGCTCAACACCGCCGCCCCTGACCTCTGGTGAGGTGGTGCTCCGACGACAGCGCCATCTAGGGAGTGGATATGTCGGGCGTTTGTATCTGAGCCTGTGAGTGTGGTGTATTAGTGTCCCGGTTATTAATGACGTGTCTGCTTACAGAGCCGACCTGGGACCACTGTGTTGAAGGTGGAGTCAGTCTACCCGAGGCAGCCAGTCTCCATACTGTCCAGTTTGCTGCAGCTGTTGTGACGTCGTCCCCCCGGAAGAACACTGTGGTGTGTTAAGCCTGCCAGTGGAGTGGCAGTGGAAGGATTTACCCGGGACCGACGGTTGGAGACGATAATCCACTGGGGTATCGAGGACAGGAGGGTGATTGGTGATATCACACGAGACTCCTGTCTAGGGCGTACCCCTTTTGTCGTTCGTGGAGTGGCCGTGCCAGCCTTGGTGGCTCAGTACCTGCCAGCAGACCTGCTGGACGTGTGGTTGACGGCCTCCACGACGGTGCCCCCAGTGGACCTGTGTTGTGGCTGACCTGTGGCCAGGGTAGACTCGGCGTTCTCAGAGGACACGTCTTGAGGCCACGAAGAAAGCACCGCGGACTCAGCACCTAGCTTCAAGGATCCATAGTCTCCAGCAGTAGACTACAGTGTTGATCCCCTTGTAAAGTGTTAATACCCCTCCCCCTTGTGTACTCTTTTATTATATATATTTAAACGGTGAAGGTGAATATTATATTACATTAAGTTCTTGCCTTTCTTTCCCTACTCCCTTTAAGTTACTTGCGTCACGGATCGCATCCCTTGATAGCCTCTACTGGCTTGGGGCCGGATATATATCTTCCTCTAACTACATCAGAGTAAGAACCCCGTTGCGTCCCGAGAGGGCCGTAACAAGTACTCTAAAACTTCATATGCAGTGATGCACACTTTTGCGTCAGTTATTCAAAACTTCATATGCAGTGTTGCGTTGTTTAAGGGTTAAATCTTGCATGGTACTCCAACACTTTAATAGGTTTGGTGTGCAATTCTGCGATAGTTACACACCCCAGCTAGTAATGTGTTTGTTTTGCAGCTTAAGGGTTAAGCCCTGAACAGCAGAAGGGTTAAGGGTGAGTTTGTTAGCAGTTAACCAAAGATGAACTTTATTTAGTTCAGTATTCACTGTATCATTCAGAGTAAGACGGTCAGGATTGGAGGAAATAAAGGTTGTGTCATCAGCAAATAAAATTGGGTTGAGGTGTTTAGAGGCATTTGGAAGGTCATTAACCCTTGGGAGGCAGCAGCTATGGGGCTAAGGCCTTTAACACTGCCAGGGACAGCAGCAAAATTTAAAAAAAAAATTGTCTTATAAAAGTGTTCATTTGTGTTCCCTGAGCATGTGGAATAAAAAAAAATTCATTGTACAGAGGTACCTCGAATAACGATCACCTGAAATGGAGAACATTTTGGGTAACGACCGGCCCGATCGCCGACAATTCGTCTTGTATGGCGACCGCTCGTTTGAATAACGATGACACCACATGGTGGGGTCGCGCTGCTTCTTGCACATTCTCCGATGCCTCCGACGATGCAAATAAATTATGCTGTTTTTGTTTAAAGATGCTAATGATGCTGGGATATAAAGGGGTGACTGCTGAGATGTTGCAAAGCATTGACTTTTTTGTAGAAAAAAAAAAATGAAAAATTGAAAAAAAAAAAATAGAACAAATGTCAAAAAGGTTTGTTTGGTGTTTGGCAGGTAGGCTGCTCCATGTTTCTTAAATAAAAAAAAAATGAAAATTTTTGAAAAACAACAAATTTCAAAAAGGTTCGTGCGGTGTTCGGCAGGTAAACTGCTCCATGTTTCTTAAATAAAAAAAAAATAAAAAAAAATGAAAAATTTTGAAAAACAGAACAAATGCCATAAAGATGCGTTCAGTCTTTGTTGGGTAGGCTGCTCCATTATTGAGACATAAATGAAAAATGCAAAACAAATGGAACACATTTGAAACAAAGAAAGATTCCTATAATGGGGCAGCCTACCTGACAAACATTGAATGAACCTTTATGGCATTTGTCCATTTTCCAAATTGTTTCAACCTTTTTTTATTTATTTTTTTTTTATTTAAGAAACATGGAGCAGCCTACCTGCCGAACACCAAACGAACCTTTTGCTATAAGACAAATAAAAAAAAATATTGAACAAATTTGAAGAAAGAAAAATGTCCTAAAGGTTTGTTCAGTGTATGTAAGGTAGGCTGCTCCATTATTTAAAACATCGAATATCATAATGATGTTTTTCAGTGGTAGAACGGATTAATTTGATTTCCATTATTGTCACTGGGGACATTCGTTTTGTATGACGTCCATTTCACATGATGATCACAGAGCCGGAACGGATTAAATTCTTTATTCAAGGTTCCACTGTACTTACCTACCCTCTCTGCCCACCCTGCCACCCACCACCTTAGTCTACCATCAGCCACCCACCACCTTAGTCTACCATCAGTCACTCACCTCCTTAGTCTACCATCATCCACCCACCACCTTAGTTTACCATCAGCCACCCACCACCTTAGTCTACCATCAGTCACCCACCACCATAGTCTACCATCAGTCACCCACCACCATAGTCTACCATCAGTCACCCACCACCATAGTCTACCATCAGCCACCCACCACCATAGTCTACCATCAGCCACCCACCACCTTAGTCTACCATCAGCCACCCACCACCATAGTCTACCATCAGTCACCCACCACCATAGTTTACAATCTGCCACCTGCTCGGTCTTCTGCCGACACATCCAACCACTCTGCCCTCTCTGCTAACCATCTCAGTACTGCCCGCCTGCACACACTGACACCTGCCCGACCACTGCTGCCTGCCTATCCACCCATATTGTCACCTGCCCTGCTACTCATCCATTCACTCACTCTCACCTGCCCACCCACTCGTCCTCCATGTGTTCTTTCCTTACATGATTCTAGGGCTGGTGTTTCTGAAAGATTTTCTTTCCTGTCCCCCAGCCTCCTCGTCCCACTCACCTGCCATCCACTTAGTCCCCCCACCATCCATCCCTCCATAGAGTTCCCCCCACCATCCATCCCTCCATACAGTTCCCCCCACCATCCCTCCCTCCATACAGTTCCCCCCACCATCCCTCCATACAGTTCCCCCCACCATCCATCCCTCCATACAGTTCCCCCCCACCATCCATCCCTCCATACAGTTCCCCCCACCATCCATCCATCCCTCCATACAGTTCCCCCCACCATCCATCCCTCCATACAGTTCCCCCCAACCATCCATCCCTCCATACAGTTCCCCCCACCATCCATCACTCCATACAGTTCCCCCCACCATCCATCACTCCATACAGTTCCCCCCACCATCCATCACTCCATACAGTTCCCCCCACCATCCATCCATCCATACAGTTCCCCCCCACCATCCATCACTCCATACAGTTCCCCCCCACCATCCATCCCTCCATACAGTTCCCCCCCACCATCCCTCCCTCCATACAGTTCCCCCCACCATCCATCCATCCCTCCATACAGTTCCCCCCACCATCCATCCATCCATACAGTTCCCCCCCACCATCCATCCCTCCATACAGTTCCCCCCACCATCCATCCATCCCTCCATACAGTTCCCCCCCACCATCCCTCCCTCCATACAGTTCCCCCCACCATCCATCCCTCCATACAGTTCCCCCCACCATCCCTCCCTCCATACAGTTCCCCCCACCATCCCTCCATACAGTTCCCCCCACCATCCATCCCTCCATACAGTTCCCCCCACCATCCATCTCTCCAGTTCCCCCCACCATCCATCCCTCCATACAGTTCCCCCCACCATCCATCTCTCCATCCAGTTCCCCCCACCATCCATCCCTCCATACAGTTCCCCCCACCATCCATCTCTCCATCCAGTTCCCCCCACCATCCATCCCTCCATACAGTTCCCCCCACCATCCATCTCTCCATACAGTTCCCCCCCACCATCCATCCCTCCATACAGTTCCCCCCACCATCCATCCCTCCATACAGTTCCCCCCACCATCCATCCTTCCATACAGTTCCCCCACCATCCATCCCTCCATACAGTTCCCCCCCCACCATCCATCCATCCATACAGTTCCCCCCACCATCCATCCCTCTATACAGTTCTCCCCCACCATCCATTCCTCCATACAGTTCCCCCCACCATCCATCCATCCATACAGTTCCCCCCACCATCCATCCATCCATACAGTTCCCCCCACCATCCATCACTCCATACAGGTCCCCCCACCATCCATTCCTCCATACAGTTCCCCCCCACCATCCATCCATCCATACAGTTCCCCCCCACCATCCATCCATCCATCCAGTTCCATCCATCCATCCATACAGTTGCCCCCACCATCCATCCCTCCATACAGTTCCCCCCACCATCCATCCCTCCATACAGTCCCCCCCCACCATCCATCCATCCAGTTCCCCCCACCATCCATCCCTCCATACAGTTCCCCCCACCATCCATCCATCCAGTTCCCCCCACCATCCATCCATCCATCCAGTTCCCCTCACCATCCATCCCTCCATCCAGTTCCCCCCACCATCCATCCATCCATCCAGTTCCCCTCACCATCCATCCCTCCATCCAGTTCCCATCACCATCCATCCATCCATCCAGTTCCCCTCACCATCCATCCCTCCATACAGTTCCCCCCACCATCCATCCCTCCATACAGTTCCCCCTACCATCCATCCCTCCATACAGTTCCCCCCCACCTTCCATCCATCCATCCAGTTCCCCCACCATCCATCCCTCCATCCAGTTCCCCCACCATCCATCCATACAGTTCCCCCCACCATCCATCCATCCATCCATCCCTCCATCCAGTTCCCCCACCATCCCTCCATACAGTTCCCCCCACCATCCCTCAATACAGTTCCCCCCACCATCCATCCATCCAGTTCCCCCCACCATCCATCCATCCAGTTCCCCCACCATCCATCCATCCAGTTCCCCCCCACCATCCATCCATCCAGTTCCCCCCCACCATCCATCCATCCATCCAGTTCCCCTCACCATCCATCCCTCCATCCAGTTCCCCCCCACCATCCATCCATCCATCCAGTTCCCCTCACCATCCATCCCTCCATCCAGTTCCCCCCACCATCCATCCATCCATCCAGTTCCCCTCACCATCCATCCCTCCATACAGTTCCCCCCACCATCCATCCCTCCATACAGTTCCCCCCCACCATCCATCCATCCATCCAGTTCCCCCCCACCATCCATCCATCCATCCATCCAGTCCCCCCACCATCCATCCCTCCATCCAGTTCCCCCACCATCCATCCATACAGTTCCCCCCCACCATCCATCCATCCACCCATCCATCTAGTTCCCCCCACCATCCATCCATACAGTTCCCCCCACCATCCATCCGTCCCTCCATCCAGTTCCACCCACCATCTATCCCAACAGTTCCCCACCACCATCCATCCATCCAGTTCCCGCCACCACCATCCCTCCATCCAGTTCCCCCCACCATCCATCCATCCATCCAGTCCCCCCACCATCCATCCCTCCATCCAGTTCCCCCCACCATCCATCCATACAGTTCACCCCATCATCCATCCATCCAGTTCCCCTCAACATCCATCCCTCCATCCAGTTCCCCTCACCATCCATCCATCCAGTTCCCCTCACCATCCATCCATCCAGTTCCCCCCCACCATCCATCCATCCAGTTCCCCCCCACCATCCATCCAGTTCCCCTCACCATCCATCCCTCCATCCAGTTCCCCCCACCATCCATCCATCCAGTTCCCCCCACCATCCATCCAGTTCCACCCACCATCTATCCCAACAGTTCCCCACCACCATCCATCCATCCAGTTCCCCCCACCATCCATCCCTCCATCCAGTTCCCCCCACCATCCATCCATCCAGTTCCACCCCCCACCATCCATCCCTCCATACAGTTCCCCCACCATCCATCCCTCCATCCAGTTCCCCCCACCATCCCTCCATACAGTTCCCCCCCACCATCCATCCCTCCATACAGTTCCCCCCCACCATCCCTCCATCCATCCAGTCCCCCCCACCATCCATCCCTCCATCCAGTTCCCCCCACCATCCATCCATCCAGTTCCCCCCCACCATCCATCCCTCCATACAGTTCCCCCCACCATCCATCCCTCCATACAGTTCCCCCCACCATCCATCCCTCCATACAGTTTCCCACCCCACCATCTATCCATCCCTCCATACAGTTCTCCCCCCCCACCATCCATCCAGTTCCCCCCACCATCCATCCGTCCATCCGGTTCCCCCCCCACCATCTATCCATCCCTCCATACAGTTCCCCCCACCATCCATCCCTCCATACAGTTCCCCCCACCATCCATCCCTCCATACAGTCCCCCCCACCATCCATCCATCCAGTTCCATCCACCATCTATCCTAACAGTTCCCCCCCACCATCCATCCCTCCATACAATTCCCCCCCACCATCCATCCCTCCATACAGTTCCCCCCACCATCCATCCCTCCATACAGTTCCCCCCACCATCCATCCATCCATACAGTTCCCCCACCATCCATCCCTCCATACAGTTCCCCCCCCACCATCCATCCCTCCATACAGTTCCCCCCATCATCCATCCCTCCATACAGTCCCCCCCCACCATCCATCCATCCAGTTCCATCCACCATCTATCCCAACAGTTCCCCCCACCATCCATCCCTCCATACAGTTCCCCCCCACCATCCATCCCTCCATACAGTTCCCCCCACCATCCATCCATCCATACAGTTCCCCTCACCATCCATCCATCCATACAGTTCCCCCCACCATCCATCACTCCATACAGGTCCCCCCACCATCCATTCCTCCATACAGTTCCCCCCCACCATCCATCCATCCATACAGTTCCCCCCCACCATCCATCCATCCATACAGTTCCCCCCCACCATCCATCCATCCATCCAGTTCCATCCATCCATCCATACAGTTGCCCCCACCATCCATCCCTCCATACAGTTTCCCCCACCATCCATCCCTCCATACAGTCCCCCCCCACCATCCATCCATCCAGTTCCCCCCACCATCCATCCCTCCATACAGTTCCCCCCACCATCCATCCATCCAGTTCCCCCCCACCATCCATCCATCCATACAGTTGCCCCCACCATACATCCCTCCATACAGTTCCCCCCACCATCCATCCATCCAGTTCCCCCCCACCATCCATCCATCCAGTTCCCCCCACCATCCATCCATCCAGTTCCCCCCCACCATCCATCCATCCAGTTCCCCCCACCATCCATCCATCCATCCAGTTCCCCTCACCATCCATCCCTCCATCCAGTTCCCCTCACCATCCATCCATCCATCCAGTTCCCCTCACCATCCATCCCTCCATACAGTTCCCCCCACCATCCATCCCTCCATACAGTTCCCCCCACCATCCATCCCTCCATACAGTTCCCCCCCACCATCCATCCATCCATCCAGTTCCCCCCACCATCCATCCCTCCATCCAGTTCCCCCACCATCCATCCATACAGTTCCCCCCCCCACCATCCATCCATCCCTCCAGTTCCCCCCACCATCCATCCATCCATCCATCCCTCCATCCAGTTCCCCCACCATCCCTCCATACAGTTCCCCCCACCATCCCTCAATACAGTTCCCCCCACCATCCATCCATCCAGTTCCCCCCCACCATCCATCCATCCAGTTCCCCCCACCATCCATCCATCCAGTTCCCCCCCACCATCCATCCATCCAGTTCCCCCCCACCATCCATCCATCCATCCAGTTCCCCCCACCATCCATCCATCCATCCAGTTCCCCTCACCATCCATCCCTCCATCCAGTTCCCCCCCACCATCCATCCATCCATCCAGTTCCCCTCACCATCCATCCCTCCATCCAGTTCCCCCCACCATCCATCCATCCATCCAGTTCCCCTCACCATCCATCCCTCCATACAGTTCCCCCCACCATCCATCCCTCCATACAGTTCCCCCCCACCATCCATCCCTCCATACAGTTCCCCCCCACCATCCATCCATCCATCCAGTCCCCCCACCATCCATCCTTCCATCCAGTTCCCCCACCATCCATCCATACAGTTCCCCCCCACCATCCATCCAGTTCCCCCCACACTATCCATCCCTCCATACAGTTCCCCCCCCACCATCCCTCCCTCCATACAGTTCCCCCCCCCCCACCATCCATCCCTCCATACAGTTCCCCCCCACCATCCATCCCTCCATACAGTTCCCCCCACCATCCATCCCTCCATACAGTTCCCCCCCACCATCCCTCCATACAGTTCCCCCCCACCATCCCTCCATACAGTTCCCCCTACCATCCCTCCATCCAGTTCCCCGCACCATCCATCCCTCCATACAGTTCCCCCCACCATCCATCCCTCCATACAGTTCCCCCCCCCACCATCCCTCCATCCAGTTCCCCCCCCCACCATCCATCCATACAGTTCCCCCCCACCATCCCTCCATACAGTTCCCCCCCCCACCATCCCTCCATACAGTTTACAGTTCCCCCCACCATCCATCCATCCATACAGTTCCCCCCACCATCCCTCCATCCAGTTCCCCCCCCCACCATCCATCCATACAGTTCCCCCCCCACCATCCCTCCATACAGTTCCCCCCCGCCATCCCTCCATACAGTTCCCCCCACCATCCATCCATCCATACAGTTTCCCCCCATCCATCCCTCCGTCCAGTTCCCCCCACCATCCATCCCTCCATCCAGTTCCCCCCACCATCCATCCCTCCATACAGTTCCCCCCACCATCCGTCCCTCCATACAGTTCCCCCCACCATCCGTCCCTCCATACAGTTCCCCCCCACCATCCATCCCTCCATACAGTTCCCCCCACCATCCCTCCCTCCATACAGTTCCCCCCCCCCCCACCATCCCTCCCTCCATACAGTTCCCCCCCACCATCCCTCCATACAGTTCCCCCCACCATCCATCCCTCCATACAGTTCCCCCCACCATCCATCTTTCCATACAGTTCCCCCCACCATCCATCCCTCCATACAGTTCCCCTCCACCATCCATCCCTCCATACAGTTCCCCCCACCATCCATCCCTCCATACAGTTCCCCCCCCACCATCCCTCCATACAGTTCCCCCCCACCATCCCTCCCTCCATACAGTTCCCCCCACCATCCATCCCTCCATACAGTTCCCCCCCACCATCCATCCCTCCATACAGTTCCCCCCCCACCATCCATCCCTCCATACAGTTCCCCCCCACGATCCCTCCCTCCATACAGTTCCCCCCCACCAACCATCCCTCCATACAGTTCCCCCCCACCATCCCTCTATACAGTTCCCCCCCACCATCCCTCCCTCCATACAGTTCCCCCCCCCACCATTCCTCCCTCCATACAGTCCCCCCCACCATCCCTCCATACAGTTCCCCCCACCATCCATTCAGGTCCTCCCCCACCATCCATCCAGTTCCCCCCACCATCCATCCCTCCATCCAGTTCCCCCCCACCATCCATCCCTCCATGCAGTTCCCCCCCCCACCATCCATCCAGTTCCCCCCACCATCCATCCCTCCATACAGTTCCCCCCACCATCCATCCCTCCATACAGTTCCCCCCCACCATCCCTCCCTCCATACAGTTCCCCCCACCATCCCTCCATACAGTTCCCCCCACCATCCATTCAGGTCCTCCCTCACCATCCATCCAGTTCCCCCCACCATCCATCCCTCCATCCAGTTCCCCCCCACCATCCATCCCTCCATGCAGTTCCCCCCCCCCCACCATCCATCCAGTTCCCCCCACCATCCATCCATCCAGTTCCCCCCCCCCCCCCGCATCCATCCATCCAGTTCCCCCCCCCCACCATCCATCCATCCATCCAGTTCCTCCCCCACCATCCATCCAGTTCCTCCCCCACCATCCATCCCTCCATACAGTTCCCCCCACCATCCATCCCTCCATACAGTTCCCCCCACCATCCCTCCATACAGTTCCCCCCCCCATCCATCCAGTTCCTCCCCCACCATCCATCCAGTTCCTCCCCCACCATCCATCCAGTTCCTCCCGCACCATCTTCTTGAGTTTATCTTGAGATGATTTCGGGGCTTTTAGTGTCCCCGCGGCCCGGTCCTCGACCAGGCCTCCACTCCCCAGGAAGCAGCCCGTGACAGCTGACTAACACCCATGTACCTATTTTACTGCTAGGTAACAGGGGCATAGGGTGAAAGAAACTCTGCCCATTGTTTTCTCGCCGGCGCCCGGGATCGAACCCGGGACCACTGGATCACAAGTCCAGTGTGCTGTCCGCTCGGCCGACCGGCTCCCTTCAGTTCCCTCCCACCATCCATCCCTCCATACAGTTCCCCCCCCCACCATCCCTCCATACAGTTCCCCCCCACCATCCCTCCCTCCATACAGTTCCCCCCCCACCATCCCTCCATACAGTTCCCCCCACCATCCATCCCTCCATACAGTTCCCCCCAACCATCCATCCCTCCATACAGTTCCCCCCACCATCCATCACTCCATACAGTTCCCCCCACCATCCATCACTCCATACAGTTTCCCCCACCATCCATCACTCCATACAGTTCCCCCCACCATCCATCCATCCATACAGTTCCCCCCCACCATCCATCACTCCATACAGTTCCCCCCCACCATCCATCCCTCCATACAGTTCCCCCCCACCATCCCTCCCTCCATACAGTTCCCCCCACCATCCATCCATCCCTCCATACAGTTCCCCCCACCATCCATCCATCCATACAGTTCCCCCCCACCATCCATCCCTCCATACAGTTCCCCCCACCATCCATCCCTCCATACAGTTCCCCCCCACCATCCCTCCCTCCATACAGTTCCCCCCACCATCCCTCCATACAGTTCCCCCCACCATCCATCCCTCCATACAGTTCCCCCACCATCCATCTCTCCATCCAGTTCCCCCCACCATCCATCCCTCCATACAGTTCCCCCCACCATCCATCTCTCCATCCAGTTCCCCCCACCATCCATCCCTCCATACAGTTCCCCCCACCTTCCATCTCTCCATCCAGTTCCCCCCACCATCCATCCCTCCATACAGTTCCCCCCACCATCCATCTCTCCATACAGTTCCCCCCCACCATCCATCCCTCCATACAGTTCCCCCCACCATCCATCCCTCCATACAGTTCCCCCCACCATCCATCCCTCCATACAGTTCCCCCACCATCCATCCCTCCATACAGTTCCCCCCCCACCATCCATCCATCCATACAGTTCCCCCCACCATCCATCCCTCTATACAGTTCTCCCCCACCATCCATTCCTCCATACAGTTCCCCCCACCATCCATCCATCCATACAGTTCCCCCCACCATCCATCCATCCATACAGTTCCCCCCACCATCCATCACTCCATACAGGTCCCCCCACCATCCATTCCTCCATACAGTTCCCCCCCACCATCCATCCATCCATACAGTTCCCCCCCACCATCCATCCATCCATCCAGTTCCATCCATCCATCCATACAGTTGCCCCCACCATCCATCCCTCCATACAGTTCCCCCCACCATCCATCCCTCCATACAGTCCCCCCCCCACCATCCATCCATCCAGTTCCCCCCACCATCCATCCCTCCATACAGTTCCCCCAACCATCCATCCATCCAGTTCCCCCCCACCATCCATCCATCCATACAGTTGCCCCCACCATCCATCCCTCCATACAGTTCCCCCCACCATCCATCCATCCAGTTCCCTCCCACCATCCATCCATCCAGTTCCCCCCACCATCCATCCATCCAGTTCCCCCCCACCATCCATCCATCCAGTTCCCCCCACCATCCATCCATCCATCCAGTTCCCCTCACCATCCATCCCTCCATCCAGTTCCCCCCACCATCCATCCATCCATCCAGTTCCCCTCACCATCCATCCCTCCATACAGTTCCCCCCACCATCCATCCCTCCATACAGTTCCCCCCACCATCCATCCCTCCATACAGTTCCCCCCACCATCCATCCATCCATCCAGTTCCCCCCACCATCCATCCCTCCATCCATTTCCCCCACCATCCATCCATACAGTTCCCCCCACCATCCATCCATCCATCCATCCCTCCATCCAGTTCCCCCACCATCCCTCCATACAGTTCCCCCCACCATCCCTCAATACAGTTCCCCCCACCATCCATCCATCCAGTTCCCACCCACCATCCATCCATCCAGTTCCCCCACCATCCATCCATCCAGTTCCCCCCCACCATCCATCCATCCAGTTCCCCCCCACCATCCATCCATCCATCCAGTCCCCCCACCATCCATCCCTCCATCCAGTTCCCCCACCATCCATCCATACAGTTCCCCCCCACCATCCATCCATCCACCCATCCATCTAGTTCCCCCCACCATCCATCCATACAGTTCCCCCCACCATCCATCCATCCCTCCATCCAGTTCCACCCACCATCTATCCCAACAGTTCCCCACCACCATCCATCCATCCAGTTCCCGCCACCACCATCCCTCCATCCAGTTCCCCCCACCATCCATCCATCCATCCAGTCCCCCCACCATCCATCCCTCCATCCAGTTCCCCCACCATCCATCCATACAGTTCACCCCACCATCCATCCATCCAGTTCCCCTCAACATCCATCCCTCCATCCAGTTCCCCTCACCATCCATCCATCCAGTTCCCCTCACCATCCATCCATCCAGTTCCCCCCCACCATCCATCCATCCAGTTCCCCCCCACCATCCATCCAGTTCCCCTCACCATCCATCCCTCCATCCAGTTCCCCCCACCATCCATCCATCCAGTTCCCCCCACCATCCATCCAGTTCCACCCACCATCTATCCCAACAGTTCCCCACCACCATCCATCCATCCAGTTCCCCCCACCATCCATCCCTCCATCCAGTTCCCCCCACCATCCATCTATCCAGTTCCCCCCCCCACCATCCATCCCTCCATACAGTTCCCCCACCATCCATCCCTCCATCCAGTTCCCCCCACCATCCCTCCATACAGTTCCCCCCCACCATCCATTCCTCCATACAGTTCCCCCCCACCATCCCTCCATCCATCCAGTCCCCCCCACCATCCATCCCTCCATCCAGTTCCCCCCACCATCCATCCATCCAGTTCCCCCCCACCATCCATCCCTCCATACAGTTCCCCCCACCATCCATCCCTCCATACAGTTCCCCCCACCATCCATCCCTCCATACAGTTTCCCACCCCACCATCTATCCATCCCTCCATACAGTTCTCCCCCCCCACCATCCATCCAGTTCCCCCCACCATCCATCCGTCCATCCGGTTCCCCCCCCACCATCTATCCATCCCTCCATACAGTTCCCCCCACCATCCATCCCTCCATACAGTTCCCCCCACCATCCATCCCTCCATACAGTCCCCCCCCACCATCCATCCATCCAGTTCCATCCACCATCTATCCTAACAGTTCCCCCCCACCATCCATCCCTCCATACAGTTCCCCCCACCATCCATCCATCCATACAGTTCCCCCACCATCCATCCCTCCATACAGTTCCCCCCCCACCATCCATCCCTCCATACAGTTCCCCCCATCATCCATCCCTCCATACAGTCCCCCCCACCATCCATCCATCCAGTTCCATCCACCATCTATCCCAACAGTTCCCCCCACCATCCATCCCTCCATACAGTTCCCCCCCACCATCCATCCCTCCATACAGTTCCCCCCCACCATCCATCCCTCCATACAGTTCCCCCCACCATCCATCCATCCATACAGTTCCCCTCACCATCCATCCATCCATCCATACAGTTCCCCCCACCATCCATCACTCCATACAGGTCCCCCCACCATCCATTCCTCCATACAGTTCCCCCCCACCATCCATCCATCCATACAGTTCCCCCCCACCATCCATCCATCCATCCAGTTCCATCCATCCATCCATACAGTTGCCCCCACCATCCATCCCTCCATACAGTTCCCCCCACCATCCATCCCTCCATACAGTCCCCCCCCCACCATCCATCCATCCAGTTCCCCCCACCATCCATCCCTCCATACAGTTCCCCCCACCATCCATCCATCCAGTTCCCCCCCACCATCCATCCATCCATACAGTTGCCCCCACCATCCATCCCTCCATACAGTTCCCCCCACCATCCATCCATCCAGTTCCCCCCCACCATCCATCCATCCAGTTCCCCCCACCATCCATCCATCCAGTTCCCCCCCACCATCCATCCATCCAGTTCCCCCCACCATCCATCCATCCATCCATCCAGTTCCCCTCACCATCCATCCCTCCATCCAGTTCCCCCCACCATCCATCCATCCATCCAGTTCCCCTCACCATCCATCCCTCCATACAGTTCCCCCCACCATCCATCCCTCCATACAGTTCACCCCACCATCCATCCCTCCATACAGTTCCCCCCCACCATCCATCCATCCATCCAGTTCCCCCCACCATCCATCCCTCCATCCAGTTCCCCCAACATCCATCCATACAGTTCCCCCCCCACCATCCATCCATCCATCCAGTTCCCCCCACCATCCATCCATACAGTTCCCCCCACCATCCATCCATCCATCCATCCCTCCATCCAGTTCCCCCACCATCCCTCCATACAGTTCCCCCCACCATCCCTCAATACAGTTCCCCCCACCATCCATCCATCCAGTTCCCCCCCACCATCCATCCATCCAGTTCCCCCCACCATCCATCCATCCAGTTCCCCCCCACCATCCATCCATCCAGTTCCCCCCCACCATCCATCCATCCATCCAGTTCCCCCCCACCATCCATCCATCCATCCAGTTCCCCTCAACATCCATCCCTCCATCCAGTTCCCCCCCACCATCCATCCATCCATCCAGTTCCCCTCACCATCCATCCCTCCATCCAGTTCCCCCCACCATCCATCCTTCCATCCAGTTCCCCTCACCATCCATCCCTCCATACAGTTCCCCCCACCATCCATCCCTCCATACAGTTCCCCCCCACCATCCATCCCTCCATACAGTTCCCCCCCACCATCCATCCATCCATCCAGTCCCCCCACCATCCATCCCTCCATCCAGTTCCCCCACCATTCATCCATACAGTTCCCCCCCACCATCCATCCAGTTCCCCCCACACTATCCATCCATACAGTTCCCCCCACCATCCATCCATCCATCCCTCCATCCAGTTCCACCCACCATCTATCCCAACAGTTCGCCACCACCATCCATCCATCCAGTTCCCGCCACCACCATCCCTCAATCCAGTTCCCCCCACCATCCATCCATCCAGTCCCCCCACCATCCATCCCTCCATCCAGTTCCCCCCACCATCCATCCATACAGTTCACCCCACCATCCATCCATCCATCCATCCAGTTCCCCTCAACATCCATCCCTCCATTCAGTTCCCCTCACCATCCATCCATCCAGTTCCCCTCACCATCCATCCATCCAGTTCCCCCCCACCATCCATCCATCCAGTTCCCCCCACCATCCATCCAGTTCCGCTCACCATCCATCCCTCCATCCAGTTCCCCCCACCATCCATCCATCCAGTTCCCCCCACCATCCATCCAGTTCCACCCACCATCTATCCCAACAGTTCCCCACCACCATCCATCCATCCAGTTCCCCCCACCATCCATCCCTCCATCCAGTTCCCCCCACCATCCATCCATCCAGTTCCCCCCCCACCATCCATCCCTCCATACAGTTCCCCCCACCATCCATCCCTCCATCCAGTTCCCCCCACCATCCTTCCATACAGTTCCCCCCCACCATCCATCCCTCCATACAGTTCCCCCCCACCATCCCTCCATCCATCCAGTCCCCCCCACCATCCATCCCTCCATCCAGTTCCCCCCACCATCCATCCATCCAGTTCCCCCCCACCATCCATCCCTCCATACAGTTCCCCCCACCATCCATCCCTCCATACAGTTCCCCCCACCATCCATCCCTCCATACAGTTTCCCCCCCCACCATCTATCCATCCCTCCATACAGTTCTCCCCCCCACCATCCATCCAGTTCCCCCCACCATCCATCCGTCCATCCGGTTCCCCCCCCCACCATCTATCCATCCCTCCATACAGTTCCCCCCACCATCCATCCCTCCATACAGTTCCCCCCACCATCCATCCCTCCATACAGTCCCCCCCACCATCCATCCATCCAGTTCCATCCACCATCTATCCCAACAGTTCCCCCCCACCATCCATCCCTCCATACAGTTCCCCCCACCATCCATCCATCCATACAGTTCCCCCACCATCCATCCCTCCATACAGTTCCCCCCCCCACCATCCATCCCTCCATACAGTTCCCCCCATCATCCATCCTTCCATACAGTCCCCCCCCACCATCCATCCATCCAGTTCCATCCACCATCTATCCCAACAGTTCCCCCCACCATCCATCCCTCCATACAGTTCCCCCCCACCATCCATCCATCCATCCAGTTCCCCCCACCATCCATCCCTCCATACAGTTCCCCCCACCATCCATCCCTCCATACAGTTCCCCCCACCATCCATCCATCCAGTTCCCCCCACCATCCATCCAGTTCCCCCCACCATCCATCCCTCCATACAGTTCCCCCCACAATCCCTCCATACAGTTTCCCCCCCCCACCATCCATCCCTCCATACAGTTCCCCCCACCATCCATCCATCCATCCAGTTCCCCCCACCATCCATCCAGTTCCCCCCACCATCCCTCCATACAGATCCCCCCACCATCCATCCCTCCATACAGTTCCCCCCACCGTCCATCCCTCCATACAGTTCCCCCCCACCATCCATCCATCCCTCCAGTTCCCCCCCACCATCCCTCCCCCCATACAGTTCCCCCCACCATCCATCCCTCCATACAGTTCCCCCCCACCATCCATCTATCCATCCAGTTCCCCCCCACCATCCCTCCCTCCATACAGTTCCCCCCACCATCCCTCCCTCCATACAGTTCCCCCCACCATCCCTCCCTCCATACAGTTCCCCCCCCACCATCCCTCCATACAGTTCCCCCCACAATCCATTCCTCCATACAGTTCCCCCCCACCATCCCTCCCTCCATACAGTTCCCCCCCCACCATCCATCCCTCCATACAGTTCCCCCCCACCATCCATCCCTCCATACAGTTCCCCCCCACCATCCATCCCTCCATACAGTTCCCCCCCACCATCCCTCCATACAGTTCCCCCCCACCATCCCTCCCTCCATACAGTTCCCCCCACCATCCCTCCATCCAGTTCCCCGCACCATCCATCCCTCCATACAGTTCCCCCCACCATCCATCCCTCCATACAGTTCCCCCCCACCATCCCTCCATCCAGTTCCCCCCCCCACCATCCATCCATACAGTTCCCCCCCACCATCCCTCCATACAGTTCCCCCCCCCACCATCCCTCCATACAGTTTACAGTTCCCCCCACCATCCATCCATCCATAAAGTTCCCCCCCACCATCCCTCCATCCAGTTCCCCCCCCCACCATCCATCCATACAGTTCCCCCCCCCACCATCCCTCCATACAGTTCCCCCCCACCATCCCTCCATACAGTTCCCCCCACCATCCATCCATCCATACAGTTTCCCCCCATCCATCCCTCCATCCAGTTCCCCCCACCATCCATCCCTCCATCCAGTTCCCCCCACCATCCATCCCTCCATACAGTTCCCCCCACCATCCGTCCCTCCATACAGTTCCCCCCACCATCCGTCCCTCCATACAGTTCCCCCCCACCATCCATCCCTCCATACAGTTCCCCCCACCATCCCTCCCTCCATACAGTTCCCCCCCCCCCACCATCCCTCCCTCCATACAGTTCCCCCCCCACCATCCCTCCATACAGTTCCCCCCACCATCCATCCCTCCATACAGTTCCCCCCACCATCCATCCATCCATACAGTTCCCCCCACCATCCATCCCTCCATACAGTTCCCCTCCACCATCCATCCCTCCATACAGTTCCCCCCACCATCCATCCCTCCATACAGTTCCCCCCACCATCCATCCCTCCATACAGTTCCCCCCCCACCATCCCTCCATACAGTTCCCCCCCCACCATCCCTCCCTCCATACAGTTCCCCCCACCATCCATCCCTCCATACAGTTCCCCCCCACCATCCATCCCTCCATACAGTTCCCCCCCCACCATCCATCCCTCCATACAGTTCCCCCCCACCATCCCTCCCTCCATACAGTTCCCCCCCACCAACCATCCCTCCATACAGTTCCCCCCCACCATCCCTCTATACAGTTCCCCCCCACCATCCCTCCCTCCATACAGTTCCCCCCCCACCATTCCTCCCTCCATACAGTCCCCCCCACCATCCCTCCATACAGTTCCCCCCACCATCCATTCAGGTCCTCCCCCACCATCCATCCAGTTCCCCCCACCATCCATCCCTCCATCCAGTTCCCCCCCACCATCCATCCCTCCATGCAGTTCCCCCCCCCCACCATCCATCCAGTTCCCCCCACCATCCATCCCTCCATACAGTTCCCCCCACCATCCATCCCTCCATACAGTTCCCCCCCACCATCCCTCCCTCCATACAGTTCCCCCCCACCATCCCTCCCTCCATACAGTTCCCCCCACCATCCCTCCATACAGTTCCCCCCACCATCCATTCAGGTCCTCCCTCACCATCCATCCAGTTCCCCCCACCATCCATCCCTCCATCCAGTTCCCCCCCACCATCCATCCCTCCATGCAGTTCCCCCCACCATCCATCCAGTTCCCCCCACCATCCATCCATCCAGTTCCCCCCCCCCACCATCCATCCATCCAGTTCCCCCCCCACCATCCATCCATCCAGTTCCTCCCCCACCATCCATCCAGTTCCTCCCCCACCATCCATCCCTCCATACAGTTCCCCCCACCATCCATCCCTCCATACAGTTCCCCCCCACCATCCCTCCCTCCATACAGTTCCCCCCCACCATCCATCCCTCCATCCAGTTCCCCCCCACCATCCATCCCTCCATGCAGTTCCCCCCCACCATCCATCCAGTTCCCCCCACCATCCATCCATCCAGTTCCCCCCCCCCCACCATCCATCCATCCAGTTCCCCCCCCACCATCCATCCATCCAGTTCCTCCCCCACCATCCATCCAGTTCCTCCCCCACCATCCATCCCTCCATACAGTTCCCCCCACCATCCATCCCTCCATACAGTTCCCCCCACCATCCCTCCATACAGTTCCCCCCCCCATCCATCCAGTTCCTCCCCCACCATCCATCCAGTTCCTCCCCCACCATCCATCCAGTTCCTCCCGCACCATCTTCTTGAGGTTATCTTGAGATGATTTCGGGGCTTTTAGTGTCCCCGCGGCCCGGTCCTCGACCAGGCCTCCACTCCCCAGGAAGCAGCCCGTGACAGCTGACTAACACCCATGTACCTATTTTACTGCTAGGTAACAGGGGCATAGGGTGAAAGAAACTCTGCCCATTGTTTCTCGCCGGCGCCCGGGATCGAACCCGGGACCACTGGATCACAAGTCCAGTGTGCTGTCCGCTCGGCCGACCGGCTCCCTTCAGTTCCCTCCCACCATCCATCCCTCCATACAGTTCCCCCCCCACCATCCCTCCATACAGTTCCCCCCCACCATCCCTCCCTCCATACAGTTCCCCCCCACCATCCCTCCATACAGTTCCCCCCACCATCCATCCCTCCATACAGTTCCCCCCACCATCCGTCCCTCCATACAGTTCCCCCCCTCACCATCCATCCCTCCATACAGTTCCTCCCACCATCCCTCCCTCCATACAGTTCCCCCCCCACCATCCCTCCCTCCATACAGTTCCCCCCCCCACCATCCCTCCATACAGTTCCCCCCACCATCCATCCCTCCATACAGTTCCCCCCACCATCCATCCCTCCATACAGTTCCCCCCACCATCCATCCCTCCATACAGTTCCCCCCCACCATCCATCCCTCCATACAGTTCCCCCCACCATCCATCCCTCCATACAGTTCCCCCCACCATCCATCCCTCCATACAGTTCCCCCCCCACCATCCCTCCATACAGTTCCCCCCCCACCATGCCTCCCTCCATACAGTTCCCCCCACCATCCATCCCTCCATACAGTTCCCCCCACCATCCCTCCCTCCATACAGTTCCCCCCCCCCACCAACCATCCCTCCATACAGTTCCTCCCCACCATCCCTCCATACAGTTCCACCCCACCATCCCTCCCTCCATACAGTTCCCCCCCCACCAACCCATCCCTCCATACAGTCCCCCCCACCATCCCTCCATACAGTTCCCCCCACCATCCATTCAGGTCCTCCCCCACCATCCATCCAGTTCCCCCCACCATCCATCCCTCCATCCAGTTCCCCCCCACCATCCATCCCTCCATGCAGTTCCCCCCCCCACCATCCATCCAGTTCCCCCTACCATCCATCCCTCCATACAGTTCCCCCCACCATCCATCCCTCCATACAGTTCCCCCCCACCATCCCTCCCTCCATACAGTTCCCCCCACCATCCCTCCATACAGTTCCCCCCACCATCCCTCCATACAGTTCCCCCCACCATCCCCCCCTCCATACAGTCCCCCCCACCATCCCTCCATACAGTTCCCCCCACCATCCATTCAGGTCCTCCCCCACCATCCATCCAGTTCCCCCCACCATACATCCCTCCATCCAGTTCCCCCCCACCATTCATCCCTCCATGCAGTTCCCCCCCCACCATCCATCCAGTTCCCCCCACCATCCATCCATCCAGTTCCCCCCCCACCATCCATCCATCCAGTTCCCCCCCACCATCCATCCATCCAGTTCCTCCCCCACCATCCATCCAGTTCCCCCCACCATCCATCCATCCATCCAGTTCCCCCTCACCATCCATCCATCCAGTTCCTCCCCCACCATCCATCCAGTTCCTCCCCCACCATCCATCCCTCCATACAGTTCCCCCCACCATCCATCCCTCCATACAGTTCCCCCCACCATCCCTCCATACAGTTCCCCCCCCCATCCATCCAGTTCCTCCCCCACCATCCATCCAGTTCCTCCCCCACCATCCATCCAGTTCCTCCCGCACCATCTTCTTGAGGTTATCTTGAGGTGATTTCGGGGCTTTTAGTGTCCCCGCGGCCCGGTCCTCGACCAGGCCTCCACTCCCCAGGAAGCAGCCCGTGACAGCTGACTAACACCCAGGTACCTATTTTACTGCTAGGTAACAGGGGCATAGGGTGAAAGAAACTCTGCCCATTGTTTCTCGCCGGCGCCCGGGATCGAACCCGGGACCACTGGATCACAAGTCCAGTGTGCTGTCCGCTCGGCCGACCGGCTCCCTTCAGTTCCCTCCCACCATCCATCCCTCCATACAGTTCCCCCCCCACCATCCCTCCATACAGTTCACCCCCACCATCCATCCCTCCATACAGTTCCCCCCACCATCCATCCCTCCATACAGTTCCCCCCCACCATCCCTCCCTCCATACTGTTCCCCCCACCATCCCTCCATACAGTTCCCCCCACCATCCCTCCCTCCATACAGTCCCCCCCACCATCCCTCCATACAGTTCCCCCCACCATCCATTCAGGTCCTCCCCCACCATCCATCCAGTTCCCCCCACCATACATCCCTCCATCCAGTTCCCCCCCCACCATTCATCCCTCCATGCAGTTCCCCCCCCACCATCCATCCAGTTCCCCCCACCATCCATCCATCCAGTTCCCCCCCCACCATCCATCCATCCAGTTCCCCCCCACCATCCATCCATCCAGTTCCTCCCCCACCATCCATCCAGTTCCCCCCACCATCCATCCATCCATCCAGTTCCCCCCACCATCCATCCATCCAGTTCCTCCCCCACCATCCATCCAGTTCCTCCCCCACCATCCATCCCTCCATACAGTTCCCCCCACCATCCATCCCTCCATACAGTTCCCCCCACCATCCCTCCATACAGTTCCCCCCCCCATCCATCCAGTTCCTCCCCCACCATCCATCCAGTTCCTCCCCCACCATCCATCCAGTTCCTCCCGCACCATCTTCTTGAGGTTATCTTGAGGTGATTTCGGGGCTTTTAGTGTCCCCGCGGCCCGGTCCTCGACCAGGCCTCCACTCCCCAGGAAGCAGCCCGTGACAGCTGACTAACACCCAGGTACCTATTTTACTGCTAGGTAACAGGGGCATAGGGTGAAAGAAACTCTGCCCATTGTTTCTCGCCGGCGCCCGGGATCGAACCCGGGACCACTGGATCACAAGTCCAGTGTGCTGTCCGCTCGGCCGACCGGCTCCCTTCAGTTCCCTCCCACCATCCATCCCTCCATACAGTTCCCCCCCCACCATCCCTCCATACAGTTCACCCCCACCATCCCTCCCTCCATACAGTTCCCCCTCCACCATCCCTCCATACAGTTCCCCCCACCATCCCTCCCTCCATACAGTTCCCCCCCACCATCCCTCCATACAGTTCCCCCCACCATCCATTCCTCCATACAGTTCCCTCCACCATCCATCCCTCCATCCAGTTCCCCCCACCATCCATCCCTCCATACAGTTCCCCCCACCATCCATCCATACAGTTCCCCCCCACCATTCCTCCATCCAGTTCCCCCCACCATCCATCCCTCCATACAGTTCCCCCCACCATCCATCCCTCCATACAGTTCCCCCCACCATCCATCCCTCCATACAGTTCCCCCCCACCATCCATCCCTCCATACAGTTCCCCCCCACCATCCATCCCTCCATACAGTTCCCCCCCACCATCCATCCATACAGTTCCCCCCACCATCCATCCCTCCATACAGTTCCCCCCCTACATCCATCCCTCCATACAGTTCCCCCCACCATCCATCCCTCCATACAGTTCCCCCACCATCCATCCATCCAGTTCCTCCCACCATCCATCCCTCCATACAGTTCCCCCCACCATCCATCCATCCATACAGTTCCCCCCACCATCCATCCCTCCATACAGTCCCCCCACCATCCATCCCTCCATCCAGTTCCCCCCACCATCCATCCATCCAGTTCCCCCCCCCCCCACCATCTATCCATCCCTCCATACAGTTTCCCCCCACCATCCATCCAGTTCCCCCCACCATCCATCCATCTAGTTCCCCCCACCATCCATCCAGTTCCTCCCCCACCATCCATCCAGTTCCTCCCCCACCATCCATCCAGTTCCCCCCACCATCCATCCCTCCATTCAGTTCCCCCCCACCATCCATCCATCCAGTTCCTCCCCCACCATCCATCCAGTTCCTCCACCACCATCCATCCAGTTCCTCCTCCACCATCCATCCCTCCATACAGTTCCCCCCACCATCCATCCCTCCATACAGTTCCCCCCCACCATCCATCCCTCCATCCAGTTCCCCCCACCATCCATCCCTCCATACAGTTCCCCCCACCATCCCTCCATACAGTTCCCCCCACCATCCATCCAGTTCCTCCCCCACCATCCATCCAGGTCCTCCCCCACCATCCATCCAGTTCCCCCCATCATCCATCCCTCCATCCAGTTCCCCCCCACCATCCATCCCTCCATACAGTTCCCCCCCACCATCCATCCAGTTCCCCCCACCATCCATCCATCCAGTTCCCCCCCACCATCCATCCATCCAGTTCCTCCCCCACCATCCATCCCTCCATACAGTTCCCCCCACCATCCATCCCTCCATACAGTTCCCCCCACCATCCATCCAGTTCCTCCCCCACCATCCATCCAGTTCCTCCCCCACCATCCATCCAGTTCCCCCCACCAACCATCCCTCCATACAGTTCCCCCTACCTTCCATCCCTCCATACAGTTCCCCCCACCATCCATCCCTCCATACAGTTCCCCCCCCACCATCCATCACTCCATACAGTTCCCCCCCACCATCCATCCCTCCATACAGTTCCCGCCACCATCCATCCCTCCATACAGTCCCCCCACCATCCATCCCTCCATACAGTTCCCCCCCACCATCCATCACTCCATACAGTTCCCCCCACCATCCATCCAGTTCCTCCCCCACCTTACCTTACCTTGAGGTTACCTTGAGGTGCTTCCGGGGCTTAGCGTCCCAACGGCCCGGTCGTCGACCAGGCCTCCTGGTTGCCGGACTGATCAACCAGGCTGTTGGACGCGGCTGCTCGCAGCCTGATGTATGAGTCACAGCCTGGTTGATCAGGTATCCTTTGGAGGTGCTTATCCAGTTCTCTCTTGAACACTGTGAGGGGTCGGCCAGTTATGCCCCTTATGTGTAGTGGAAGCGTGTTGAACAGTCTCGGACCTCTGATGTTGATAGAGTTCTCTCTCAGAGTACCTGTTGCACCTCCGCTTTTCAACGGGGGTATTCTGCACATCCTGCCATGTCTTCTGGTCTCATGTGATGTTATTTCTGTGTGCAGGTTTGGAACCAGCCCCTCTAATATTTTCCACGTGTAAATTATTATGTACCTCTCCCGCCTGCGCTCAAGGGAGTACAGATTTAGGCTCTTTAGTCGGGCCCAATAGTTTAGGTGTTTTACTGAGTGGATTCTAGCAGTAAAGGATCTCTGCACGCTCTCCAGGTCAGCAATTTCTCCAGCTTTGAAAGGTGCTGTTATTGTGCAGCAGTACTCCACTCTAGAGAGCACAAGCGTTTTGAAAAGTATCATCATCGGTATAGCATATCTAGTGTGAAAAGTTCTTGTTATCCACCCTGCCATTTTTCTTGCAGTTGTGACAGCTACTTTATTGTGTTCTTTAAAGGTAAGGTCTTCCGACATGAGTACACCCAGATCCTTTACATTGCCTTTTTGTTCTATGTTATGATTTGCCTGAGTTTTGTACGTGGTTTCTGTTTTTATATTTTCATTTTTTCCATAGCGCATGAGCTGGAACTTATCTTCGTTAAACACCATATTATTTTCTGTAGCCCATAGAAAGACCTAATCTACATCTGACTGGAGGTTCGCCGTGTCCTCTTTGTGGCCTACTCTCATGAAGATCCTAGTGTCATCTGCAAAGGATGATACAGTGCTATAGGTTGTGTTCTTGTCTATGTCCGAAATGAGGATGAGAAAAAGTACAGGAGCAAGCACAGTACCCTGGGGGACTGAGCTCTTCACGGTTGATGGGCTGGATTTTATTTTGTTGACTATTACACATTGGGTTCTGTTGGTCAGGAAATTGTAGATTCATCTGCCTATTTTTCCGGTAATTCCTTTTGAACGCATTTTATGTGCAATAACACCATTTATCAAAAGCTTTTGCGAAATCTGTGTAAATTACATCCGCGTTACCATCCACCATCCATCCCTCCATACAGTTCCCGCCACCACCATCCATCCATACAGTTCCCCCCACCATCCATCCCTTCATCCAGTTCCCCCCACCATCCATCCCTCCATACAGTTCCCCCCACCATCCATCCCTCCATACAGTCCCCCCCACCATCCATCCCTCCATACAGTTCCCCCCCACCGTCCATCCCTCCATTCTGTTCCCCCCACCATCCATCCCTCCATACAGTTCCCCCCCACCATCCATCCCTCCATACAGTTCCCCCCCCCACCATCCATCCCTCCATACAGTTCCCCCCACCATCCCTCCATACAGTTCCCCCCACCGTCCATCCCTCCATACAGTTCCCCCCACCATATATTCATCCAGTTCCCCCACCATCCATCCATCCATTTCCCCCCACCGTCCATCCCGCCATACAGTTCCCCCCACCATCCATTCATCCAGTTCCCCCACCATCCATCCATCCAGTTCCCCCCTCATCCATCCATCTAGGTTCCCCCCCACCATCCATCCATCCATCCAGTTCCCCCCCACCATCCATCCATCCATCCAGTTCCCCCCCACCATCCATCCATCCAGTTCCCTCCACCATCCATCCATCTATCCAGTTCCCCCCACCATCCATCCATCCAGTTCCCCCCCCCACCATCCATCCAGTTCCCCCCCACCATCCATCCATCCAGTTCCCCCTCCCACCATCCATCCAGTTCCCCCTCCCACCATCCATCCAGTTCCCCCCCCACCATCCATCCATCCATCCAGTTTCCCCCACTATCCATCCATCCATTTCCCCCCACCATCTATGCATCCATCCAGTTCCCTCCCCAACCATCCATCCATCCATCCATCCAGTTCCCCCCCCCCACCATCCATCCATCCATCCAGTTCCCCTCACCATCCATCCATCCAATTCCCCCCACCATCCATCCAGTTCCCCCAACCATCCATCCATCCGGTTACCCCCACCATCCATCTATCCGGTTACCCCCACCATCCATCCATCCATCCAGTTCCCCCCCACCATCCATCCAGTTCCCCCCACCATCCATCCATCCATCCAGTTCCCCCCCCCATCATCCATCCAGTTCCCCCACCATCCATCCATCCATCCATCTAGTTCCCCCCATCAGCCATCCATCCAGTTCCCCCCACCATCCATCCATCCAGTTCCCCCCCCCCACCATTTAGGATTTGCTTGTGTTCTAGTACTGGATGCAGGGGGAAGTCGATTGGGTATCCCAAAAGCACGACTCGTGTGCCTCTTTCTGAAGGGTCCAGCTTTTCCAAGCATACAGGTTTCCCTTGCAGGACTCTTACTTTTTCTAAGTAATTTGCAGTCTGTTGGTCTCGTGGGGTTATTATTATTTCTCCTTTCAGGTTGACTGTAATGGAAAGTTTGAGCTCTGGTTGTTCTTTTTCCATTGCCGTTACTACTCCATGTGCTGTAGGAAAGTGGTCTGTCTGCATTATCTTGAATTTTGGAAGATGTGCAGAGTCTGGCGATGTCTGGTATGAGACTGGTGGTGTTCTCTCCTGTCTCATACTGTTTCATACTGGTTTCAGGGAGCAATGGCCCTGGAAAACTCCCTTGTGGTTGGGGTTTTCCTTATCTAGTATAGACTCCAGTTAGGCACCCAGAAAGGTAGGCATAACAAAACAAACCCCACATGGTAAAAACTAAAACAAAAAACCAAACAGAGAGGTAGAAACTCCCTCTAGAGAGGGAGAGAGGTACATTGTCTGACACTGGCTGGTGTGTGACAGGTGGTCTCCTCTCCTGTCTCATACTGTCATCTTGTGACTGGGTTGTGGACAGAGAAACATTGTCTGACACTGGCTGGTATGTGACAGGTGGTGTCCTCTTCTGTCTCATACTGTCGTCTTGTGGCTGGGTTGTGGACAGAGAAGCATTGTCTGACACTGGCTGGTGTGTGACAGGTGGTGTCCTCTTCTGTCTCATACTGTCGTCTTGTGGCTGGGTTGTGGACAGAGAAACATTGTCTGACACTGGCTGGTGTGTGACAGGTGGTGTCCTCTTCTGTCTCATACTGTCGTCTTGTGGCTGGGTTGTGGACAGAGAAACATTGTCTGACACTGGCTGGTGTGTGACAGGTGGTGTCCTCTTCTGTCTCATACTGTCGTCTTGTGGCTGGGTTGTGGACAGAGAAACATTGTCTGACACTGGCTGGTGTGTGACAGGTGGTGTCCTCTTCTGTCTCATACTGTCATCTTGTGGTTGGGTTGTTTCTACCTCTCTGTTCTACCACAGGGAGTTTCTACCTCTCTGTTCGGTTTTTTGTTTTAGATTTTACCATGTGGGGTTTGTTTTGTTATGCCTACCTTTCTGGATGCCTAACCCCAGTCGATGGTAGATAAGGAAAACCCCAACCACAAGGGGGTTTTCCAGGGCCATTGCTCCCTGAAACCTCTCTGAAGGGGCCAGGTTCTGGCACTGGTCCCTGGTAGGTCTGAACTCCTTAGCTAATGTCCCGGTCTAATATAACATACATTAGCCCGATAAGCTCCAGGGAGCCTCCGGGGCTCACCCAGAAAATGGCGTTTCATTACATTCAACGCTGGTTTTATGGGGTACTGTGTCAAAGGCTTTCTGGCAGTCCAGGAAAATACAGTCAGCCCACCCTTCCCTTTCCTGCCTAATTTTTGTTGCCTGGTCATAGAATTCTAGTAAACCTTTGAGGCACGATTTAACATCTCTGAACCCATGTTGGTGATGATATTCATTCCCAAACCCAAGAAAGACCCCCACCAACCTGGTAACTACCGTCCAATCTCCCTCTTAGACACGATAGGCAAGTGCCTTGAAAAAATCATGTCAAACCGTCTTAACTACTACATGGAGTACAACAATCTCTTCACAGAAAAGCAGTTTGGCTTTCGAGCACATAGATCAACCCAGCACGCAATAAACATCATCTACGACGCCATAAGCTCAATTCGCAAGTAAAAACAGGTAGCTTTGATTGCGACGAGGGACGTACACAAGGCCTTCGACAGCCTGTGGCACGATGGTCTTGTGTACAAATTAGCAGACTTACCAGCGCAAAACTGGACCCTCCTCAGGCTGATCAGAAATTTCCTTAAGAATAGGCAAGTTACCCCCAGCTTCAAGGCAAAAGAGGCCGTGGCCTTCACCCCAACAGCTGGAGTCCCCCAAGGATCATGCTTGAGCCCGGTTCTCTTCAACATCTTTGTAAACGACCTGCCCCAACCAGAGTATAGGGACACCATTATCGTGCAATTTGCGGACGACGTAACACACGTAATAACATCTAACCCTAGCAGCCAAGCGGCCAAGCATGCAACTGTAACCCGTAAGGCAAACGTAGAACTAGCCAGGACAGCTAACTGGGAAAGGAAATGGAGGATTACCACTAACCCAGAAAAGATCCAATTAAGCACTGTCGGCTGTATGGCCTTCTCAATCGAAAATGAGGGGGGAATAAGAATCAGGGGTGAACCCATAGCCATCTCAAACTCCAACATAGTGCTCGGTTACAACTTCAACAGGCTACTAAACTCCTCCCAGTACGTATCCCAGAAGACAGCGATGGCCTGGGGCTCACTGGCGATGCTCTTCCGTTTCAAGCAAGCCCCATCCCACATCAAGCTCCACCTGAACAGAATGATCATAAGGCCTAGCTTGGAATACCCTTACGTTCCCCTGAACCTCACCAACAAATCCAACATGCTTAAGATCCAACAAGTACAAAACAAAGCACTTCGCTTTGCGGAGGGTCTGACTCTGAGGGACAGGGTAAGAACTGACCAAATCCATGAGACGCTAAACATGAAGCCAATGAACATCAGGCTCAGCTACCTGGCCAGAAGACAGCTGTACCGCATGAAGAACATGCATGTCCCAGACCCCGAAGATCCCTACGTAGCAGAAAACACCACCAGCGACTACGAGATCCACGAACCACCACACAGAACCAGAAGAATCACTCTCCAACAAAAAGTGATCAGACATATCCATGATGAGGCCTTCCCAAGCCCTCAGATACTAAGCGGTCTGCCAGACGATCCAGATGAGTGGCCCATCCCGGACCCAATCTACACCAAATGAAGAATAAAGAAAAAATAAATAAACAAATATATATATAAAAAAAATGAATAAAACTCCTACAAAAAAATATAAAACCAAAAAACCATTTGTCGTGGCGTCAGAAGTGTAACTACCCTGATGTTGCTAAGATTAGCCTCCTTCAGCCAACTCCATCGGCTCTAGTGCTTTAGGGCACCAACAAGGTCACAAACACTAGTCCCCCCAGCCAATGTACTGACAAACCAACATAACACATACACAAACAAACAACACATACAAAAATGTCAACCCATGGTGGACAGGCCACCGAACTTTCAAACCTCCTCTCTCTCTACACCCGCATCCTCTTCCTGAATTTCATCTCCCCATCCCTCTACCTCCCCCATCCTTTCCATTCCCTATGGACATCAAAGCTAAAGCATGTTGGTGGTGCATAAGTTATTTCCCTCCAGATGCTCTATGAGCTTTTTCCTCACGATCTTCTCCATCACCTTGCATGGTATACAAGTTAGGAAAACAGGCTTGTAGTTCAGTGCCTCTTTCCTGTCACCCTTCTTGTATATTGGGACTATGTTAGCTGTCTTCCAACTTTCTGGTAGGTCTCCTGTTTCCAGTGACCTGTTATACACCATAGAGAGTGGCACACTTAGTGCTTCTGCACCTTCCTTTAGTATCCATGGTGAGATTCTGTCAGGCCCAATAGCCTTTGTCACATCCAGCTCCAACAGACACCTTTTGACCTCATCACTGGAGAGGTCAAATTCCTACAAGGTTGCTTGCTTTGCCTCCGCCTCATTTAGTGCAGGGGCTTCTCCTTGTTTTATTGTGAAGACCGCCTGGAATCTCTTGTTGAGTTCACACACCTCAAGGTGTGTGGTCAAGGAGAGCCTTTTGGGCAAATTTAATTTTTAGTTCCTCACTTGTCACTGTACCGAGAGCAATTTGTGCATCAATCAACCAGTCCTCAATATCTCTGTTTCGGGCTAGTGGGTTCCTGGGTAGTTCTCCTGTGTGTAACCTAGGAACATCTGGGTGGGTTATGAAATGTAGCCCATAAGGGTTACCACACAGTACCATGGAAGGGTTTGTATTACAAGGGACTTTTGCTGGTATATTACTTGCCTTGCAGTGATGGCAGGGTACTCTATCCTCCTTAGTGGGTAAGGTCCCCGATGTCCGGACACTTGTCTGGGCTTGATTTATGTTGACATCTTCGTGGTGGCCCCCTGGTGTGCAGGTCCTGCACTGCTTTGCCAGGACATAGAAAGACATAGGTAGATAACCTATGTCTTTCACCCCCATCACTCAGGCTAAGGGTTATCACTGACAAATCGCTCTTATCACTAGTATACTCCAGGGGAGTACCCGACGTGTCTCCACTCATGTCAATTGAGACAAAACCTGAAAAGTCTGCTCTGGGGTTCAGGGTAGCAGGGGTAGCCATGGTAAACAAAAAGAGGATGGTGGGGGAGGGGGGGGAAGGGCACTTAGACCTTTGAAACCAAACACAAGTGGGAATTACACACTGACTTTTCCTTAACTTGCCCTGGCTGGATGAACAAAAGAGCATGAAACCAAAACTTTACCTTGCAGGAGGCTGCCAACAATAAACCTGTAGATATCCTAGCATTCAATACAACTTTACATTCCCCCTGGCTACACATAAACTTTAAGAATGTCACACATTCAAATATAAGCACATGGTTATAACAAGGCACCTGAAATAAGTAAATTTGGCCACCACTTCACAGTAGTCACACATTGTATATAAATAAATTAAATTTAGTCTCCGTGGTGTAGTGGTAAGACACTCGTCTGGCGTTCCGCGAGCGCTATGTCATGGGTTCGTATCCTGGCCGGGGAGGATTTACTGGGCGCAATTCCTTAACTGTAGCCTCTGTTTAACACAACAGTAAAATGTGTACTTGGATGAAAAAACGATTCTTCGCGGCAGGGGATCGTATTCCAGGGACTTGCCCGAAACGCTACGCGTACTAGTGGCTGTACTAGAATGTAACAACTCTTGTATATATCTCAAAAAAAAAAAAATCTAAAAACAACATAAGAGCCCAAGAATTAGTGACGTCTACTAGCAAAATAACCTCAAAATAGACAGTGCAATTGGCCACAGTTGTAACCTAAGTAAAATACTCCCTAGACTGAAATATATATATATATATATATATATATATATATATATATATATATATATATATATATATATATATATATATATATATATATATATATATATATATATATAATATGTGGTAAAACTAGACACTACATGAGCTGCCACTAGCATAGGAATAGGTGCCTATACACACAAATAAGCTTGTCTAACTCCCAACCGACAATTGGTAGAATACCTGAACTACAGTTAGTCAAAGAAAATTTCCTCAAACTTAAGGTTGTTTACTGACAGAATTGTTCACTGATACAAAAAAGGGCCTGGGAGTTAGGCAAAGAAATGTCATAAAACAGTGTCTTATAAACTATTGTGGTAAGTCTTAAACGGTAAACAATTTTGTGGTAGCATGACCCAACCGGCCAAAGCACGCATGGGTTTACCCAGATGAGGTCCCGTAAACTGCCGTGTAAGATACGTACATGTGCTCAGCTGTGTGTCACAGGGGGTTATCCACATTTACTTTGTAATCCATTTGTGTATTGTGGTTAGAGTAGTGTATTGTTAAAACCCATGGCCCTTGTAGTGACCCAAGAGGAGTGGAATGGAGTAATGACCTTAAGGCCTCTACAAAGAGGCCTAAACCGTTGTGTGTGTTCCCTTGTGCCAGTGGTTCCCCTGAGGTGTGTGTTGGTTAAAGGAACCTCCTACCCCCTTTTTGTCTGTATCAATCATGTGGTGGATCCTAGTACCCCCCTCCTCCCTCTGTTCTAATCAGTGTGAGGACATTGGTATTTTTTAAATATAAACTCTATTGTAAAATTGTACCCCAAGGTGTATTTCTTGTTCCATGTAGTTAGAACTGGTGATTATTGCTATATAGATCTCTGCACTTCCATTATTTATAAGAAAGTAAGAGCGGGTGTTGTTAGCGATACTCTAGGATACGACTTGCAATCCCGTACCTTACATCATGGATGCGTCGTTTCTTGGCTGGGACTTTGTGACCAGTGCTCACCAGGCGGGCTTGGGTCGGTGGGGTCTGTCCTTCTGTTGGGCTCACAGCACGGTGTGGGAGTTTGAGGCTGTGTGGGTGTTGCTCCGGAGGAATGGGGTCGCTTGCGGATTGACGATCGGGCTCCATTCGGACTGTTCCCTGGTGGTTCATTGCCTGAACCAAGGGGTGTTCCTTGCGATCCTTGGCGCTTTGGGGCTGGTCGCTTTGAGTGACTCATCTGCTGAGTTCTCGGGGTTTGGCTCTCTTGGCAGTTCACTTTCAGGGGGTGTTCAACATCCTGGCAGATGGCCTGCCCTGGTTCATTTCCCTGTCCATGGAATGGACAGTTGACGCCAACTCATTCAGTTGGCTCTGCCAGACATTCAGGCCTCTGGAAGTGGAGTTCTTCGCATCGGCGTGGTCGAGGCATCTCCCGGTATACGTGGCTCCTTTCCCTGACTACGAGGCAGTCGGGGTCGATGCCTTTTGGCAGACTGGTCGAGGTGGGGTTACCTTTACCTCTTCCCCACTGTTCCGCTGTTGCTCCAGGCCCTGGCTCACTAGGAGACTTACCAGTGGAGAGTAGTCCTCTTGGGCCCCTTGGTGGCTGGCCCAGCCTTGGTTTCGAGTGCTGCTTGCTCTGTGTCCAAACCTGGGGGTCTTCCTGCCGCTCTGCCTATTTCAGGAGATCGCCCCAGTCCGCTACATGGCTGGTTCGATCTTCCCCTCGAGTCTTCGCGTCTGGTATTTTTTACTCGAGTCTATCACCATTTGTATGGAGAGCAGGTGGCTTCTTTGATGGTGTCCCACGTGTGTGCTTTGTCTCGCCGTCAGTATGAAGTTTCCTGGCGGTCCTTTCAGTTTTTCTTATCCCTTCGTAGGTTTACTTTGATTTCTGATGCTGTGGTGTTGTCCTTTTTTTCGTGGTTGTTTCAGGACCATCATCTTAGACCTAATACTGTCGCCTCTTATCGTTTGGCACTGGCAGAGCCACTACAGCTTGCATTCGGGGTTGATTTAACTTCTCCACAGTTTGGCAAGCTGTCTCGTGCATTTTTTCACCTCTGGCCTGTTCACTCGCTACCCGAGTCATCCTGGTCTTTGGATCGGGTGCTCTCCTTTCTTTTCTTTTTTTTTTTTTTTTTTTTTTTTTTTTTTTTTTTTTTTTTTTAGATATATACAAGAGTTGTTACATTCTTGTACAGCCACTAGTACGCGTAGCGTTTCGGGCAGGTCCCTGGAATACGATCCCCTGCCGCGAAGAATCGTTTTTTTCATCCAAGTACACATTTTACTGTTGCGTTAAACAGAGGCTACAGTTAAGGAATTGCGCCCAGTAAATCCTCCCCGGCCAGGATACGAACCCATGACAAAGCGCTCGCGGAACGCCAGGCGAGTGTCTTACCACTACACCACGGAGACTGCTTCTCTCTCCTCCTCGGTTTGTAGTGGCCTCTTGGGTTAAGGATTGTTTCTCTAAGGCTCTTTTTCCTGTTGGAATTGGCCTCTGGGGGTCGGGTCAGTTAGCTTCATGCTCTCCTCCGGCGCAGGGGTTTCTGCCTGTATGGTCCTGGTAGTAGGTTTGATCAGTTGCAGCCATCTCCTTTTATGGCAAAGAATAGGACTGCTGCTTTCTGGAGCAGTCCTTGGGTTGTTGATGCTTGGTTGGTTAGGCTGGGGGGTGCGTCATGTTTTGTGTCCAGTTGCGGCTCTCTGCCATTATCTGTGCCCCACGGCTTCTGTGTCCGGGGATGCCCTATTGGGTTGATTTGGTTTCCCCTTCTTCCTTGTTCCAGGGTTCAGGTCTCCCAGGTTGTCCGCAGGGTTATTCGGTCCAGCCAGCATGCAGTCTATCCCCGTGCCCACGATATACATAAGTTTGCTGTGCTTGCTGCCGTCTTCGGTACCATGTCTTAGGCTGATATTCGGGCGCAGGGTTTTTGGTGGTCGAACAGGGTCCTGGCTGCGCGCTACCTGGTCAATGTTCCTGGGCCTAGTTGGGCCTGTGTCACTTTGTATCAGCGGTTGCAGCGTGTTGTCTTGACTTCGGGTTGAGGAGTGAGTGCCGACCACCTCCCGGGTAAGTCCATTTTTATATTTGTCTTTGGGTAAGTAGCTCCGAGGAGCCGAAGGGCATTCCCCTAGAAAACCAGCATTGAATGTAATGAAACACCATTATCTGGGTGTGATCTGGAGGCTCCTCGGCAACTCTCCCTCCCTCCGGTCGGCATTTTTTTTTGCATGTTTTTGTCATCCAGCCTCAGAACTGAGGTGTGAGTATCTGGGGCTCCCCTTCCCCGTTCCAGGGAGGGGGAGCTGTGCAGACAAGCTACGCGGCGATGTGGTGACGTCATGCTCATTTTTGGTTGAGGAGTTCTGTCCACTATTTCGGCTTTCTGTTGCAATTTCTTAACCAGAATAAGGGTTTGTTTTGGGGCGCTTACCTTTCTGGGTGCCTAACCCAATCGATGGAAGACATAATTCTTCCAACCTCACAAGGGGTTTCTGTAGGCTATTGCTCCTCGTGCCTCTCTGTGGGGGTCAGATTCTGGCTCGTGGTACCTGGTAGGCATAGAACTCCATTCACACCGACTCATGCCAAAGTCTAATACAGCGGTACCTCAGCTTACGAATTTAATCCATTCCCAGAAACGATTCATAAGCTGAAAATTCGTAAACCAAAGCAAATTTTCCCATAAGAAATAATGTAAATTTAATTAATCTGTTCCACACTCCCCAAAAAATTAACTTCAAAGTAAATTTTATAGCTAATTCACCAAAATCTTCAGTACTAACGTATGTATAAGTTTTTCCTTATCTTTATTGATGACTCTTGTTTGCGTATGGAAGACGGTGAGGAGGGGGAGAGGAGAGGTGTTAGTGTTTGGAAGGGAAGTCTTCTTCCATTATAACATCGGGCAGTAATGACTTCTTTGCGGTACACTCTCTGGCATGTTTTGCCTGCATACCACTAGGACCTGCCTGTGGCTCACTGCTTGATTTTCTCACTAAAAACCTATCCAAAGAGGATTGTTTTTCTCTTTGTCGTAACACTTTGTTCTACGTTCATCTACGTCCACTAATTACTCAACACAAAACTGCTATTAGAACAATATCAAACTCTGGCCCCAGACAGCACTTGGTACTCTTACTAAAGTCTTTAAATATGTTAGATATTAAGTCACTGCACATCCTCTCATGTGTACTCTATATATTTAAAACTCTGAACAGTAATGCCAATCCTGACCTTAAGGATTAACCCTTAACATGCTCGGGGTTTAATATCCTGTCATCCCCACAGGCACATGTCATTTTGAAAAAAAAATAATTATTTTTTCTTCCTAACCTGTTAATTTGTGTTCACTGATCACGGGAAAAATAATAAAAAAATCGTAAGTGATATATATTGCCCTCTATAGGGCGGGGAAGTCTGGCAAATTATAGGCGCTGACTCAGCATGTGTCCCAGGTGGTCTGTTGCTCGCCAGCTGTCAGGCCGGAGTTGCCACAGAGATAATTACCTAATTATTTCAATGTCTCTGATTGATTTTTCATAGTTTTTTTGCTGTAATATTATTCAATAGTGTGTAGTTTGATATATTTATATAATAAAATGAGTGAATCATCGATGTACTCAAAAATATGGTGTGCATATTGTTGATTCAATTATGTTCATCAGTCAGTGAACAAATACTTTGTCGGTTATTGCACTCAAAGCACAGGTTATATATAAGTATCTGCATGTTTTGTTCACTATAACGAATCACTAAGTAGCTATTATGAGTCAAAAAGTAACGAGGAGTGACCGCCGTGTACCAGCCAGCCACTCCCGCCCTCCCTCCAGTCATCTGACTCACCCACATTCTCCTCCCACAATAATGTTTTTGCTATAATTCACTATATACAGACGTTATATATAAGTATCTACATGTTTTGTTCACCATAACTGTACATCTAAGCTTGTATGGTGAGTAAAGGCACAAAGACGTAGGACCTCACACAAGTCAGCTGATGGCTGCCGCCCTCAAGGCCAAAGGCACTAATATTTCTCCTCCAACAATACTGTGTGGTGTTATTACGCTATATATCTTATATACAGATGTTATATATAAGTATTTATATGTTTTGTTCACCATAACTGTACATCTAAGCTTGTATGGTGAGTAAAGGCACAAAGACGTAGGACCTCACACAGTCAGCTGATGGCTGCCGCCCTCAAGGCCAGAACGCACTAATATTTCTCCTCCATCAATACTGTGTGGTGTTATTACGCTATATACACACACATTATATATAAATATCTACCTGTTTTATTCACCATACTTGTACAAACAAACTGGTATGGTGCCCAAAGACCATCGTGGTAACCAGTAAACAACACCGTCGTCTGCACGGTGGCGTCGTGCAGACGACGCCACCGCCCTCACCAAAATGGCGGCTCCAAACCTTCTCTTGCTGTTTATACCCTCTATACACACGTTATATATAAGTATCTACATTTGTGTTCACCATAGCGAACCACTAAGCTGGTATGGTGAGTGCAGTCAATAAAAGGTGGCCACACGCAGTCAGAAGACATCGCCACCATCCACCCTCCCGCAGCATTACTCCTCCCTCCATGGCGCACAGTGCTAAATATCACCACAATCCTGCTATTATCAGAACCCTGGTCAGTTTTATTACAGTCAGGGGTCTTCTGTAATAATATCATCGCTACATAATAGCATGAACAAGTATATTTTGGCATTTTTAGGCGATGCTGTGGTCACAAGCTGAACAGCAGTGCTGTTATCTCATGCTGCGTGCGTCAGGCTTGGTTGCTCACTCAATACTGAGGCCAATAACACCCGGGAGTTTGGCCGATGATTTTTTTTTTAAAATGGCGTCTGTTTACAAGAGCCCTGATGAAGGTGTGGTGAACCCCGTGTATCCGCGGGCCGTTTAAATCTTGCGTAGTACTCCAACACATCATATGACGTGATGCGCAGTTGACTGGAACAACGTCCAACACGTCATATGACGTGATGCGCACTTTAAGGGTTAAGCTTTAGTCTAAGTGTTTTTTTTTCCACACCTTGCCCAAAATGCTCTGTGTATTAGTGGCTTTAGGTACCAGTATTGTATGTACTAGCTCTATCTATAAATCAAACATTATGTTTGTTTGTAACTCATCTTGTTTGTATGTACTTTTTCCATGAATAAACATTTTGATTTTGATTTGATTTTTGACTTGTCTGTAGTGAGGTATCACAGTGTCATTAAAAAGGTTGATGCAACGGCCTACTACAGCTTGCTCTGGGCGAGTCGTTTCGACAAAAGTTTGCATTTCTTCCCACAGTCTACACCACATCCTAATTGTTGGGGAAGGGGCATTCCATACTGCCTTCTCCTCCCCTGTAAACATTTCCTCAGCTGCCTTTTGTTGCTGCTTCTTGCGAAGGGCTAGGAGTTCTTCGGTGGTCAGTTCTTCGCTGTGTTATTCCACCAACTCCTCCATATCAGCACCATCCAACTCCAAGCCCAATTTCCGGCCCAGAGTAACAATTTCCTCGACAATAGACACTTCAGATCCAGGCTCAAACCCCTCAAAGTCTAGTTCTGAAACACAGTCAGACCACATTTTAAGGATTGAACCTTTCCACTGGCTATCTTGGGACCTATGGCAAGATATATAATAATAACGTTTATGTTCAAATACCTAAAAATCCGAAAAAAACTGAAATTGTTTTCAGAGAATTCAGGCGCGATTGCCACTAGGCAGGAGGCACTGGTAAACTAAGGCACGGTTGCCGTACCACCACGTGCTAGGTCGGCCAAACGCGTATCAACAGACTTCGTTTCCCGAGGCAAAGTTCGTAACCGGATTCGGATTTTACGAAGAAATTAGGCACGTAACCCTAAAAGTTCGTAAAGAGGGATATTCGTAAACCGAGGTGTCACTGTATATCCATATCAGCCTGAATAGCACAGGGAAGCCTTCTTGTCTCACCCAGAAAATGGCGTTTCATTACAACCAACTCTGTTGTTTTGCTGCTCGGCACTTATCGCACCCTTGGGACCAGCTGGAGTTTCGTGGCCCTTGTTTGGCCTTGGGTAGAGAGTGGTATTGTGCTGGTTGGGGACGTCAAAATGTTGTGCTGCCTACCTACCTATGTGGCGGCCGGTTTCTGTTTCCTCTGGGGACATTGTACTTTTAGTGCGGTTTTTCTTTTGTTTTTGTTTTCCTTGCCTGGTGTGGCTATAGTTCCACTTATACAGTGTATTTGCCACCAGCTGGGAAGCGTGCAATAGCCCAACGCGATTGCTTGGTGTGTAAAACAACGACACGTAGAGACAAGAAACGGAAGCTTGTGCAAACATGGTGTGAAACGTGTGGTATCCCATTATGTGCTGTCGACTGCTTCAATGACTACCACAGTCTAGAAAACTTCTAAGTGTGCTTCAAAGTGTGTATAGCGTGTGCGAGTGTGTAAATATGTAAACATATAAGCAGATAGCGTGTGCGTGTGTGTAAATATATACAAATATAAGCAGAACATACAATATAATAGACTGTAATGACATATTATATTGCCGTAATTGAAAACATTTGTGTGCGCCTGTGTATACTCAAATATGCAACAATTATTGATACAAAATATGTTCAAACAGTATTTGAAACACAATTAGTGAAAAAAATTGGATAAAATGCGCCTAGACGTTGTAAATAAATAGCGCGAAAATATATTTGTGGCAACTCTGGCTGTTTGAGGACCGCGCGCAACGCCTCTGGGGCGTGTACTGCATGAGCGAACATGCAGATTGTGACGTCATCACTGAGCTTTCCGGCTCTATTGCAACAAAAGTAAGTACAATAGAATTTTTTTTTATTTTTCCCGTGATCAGTGAACAGAACTTAACAGATTAGCAAAAAAAAAAATTATTTTTTTTTTTTTCAAAATGACATGCGCCTGTGGGGATGGCAGGATATTAGACCCCGAGCATGTTAAGGGTTAAAGAAACCGGAAATTTCATGGCAAACATGTATACAATCCCCAAGACGATCGGATAAGAATTGGATTTTATAGAAATATTTGCTCAAATGACGCTTGAGCGCAGTGTTTGGGTGCATTCAAGAGAAAAAAGTGTGTCACGTTCAAGCGACATATACCTGCGAAAGTGATAACACTTTTATAAAGTGTTATCACAAAGTGATAAATTAATTAACCATTTTCACACACCGGGTTGTCACTGCTTTATCAGGGCAGCTTTTCCAAGAATGCATTCACCTTTTCAAACATTCCAAACACTTCCCTGATCTCAGTGGAAGAGGCAGCATCCTCCCTTACCTCCTCATTCCCTTACTAATGGTGTAAATTGTTGATGAGACCTGCCATACTCCCTTGTGAGATCAGTCACACAGACACCACACTCATGCTTTGCTATAATTTCCTTCTTCAAATCCACAGTAATTGTGTCTTTCTTCCTCTTGACAACACTATCTTTAGCAAGCAGCTTCTTTGGAGACATCGTGTGTTACAAATTGTAGTCGCAAAACCACTAAAAACCCAAAGAAAAGCTCAAATAAATCCAGAGGGATGCTTGTCATGTGCGATACAACAACAACACTGGCGTCGGAGGTGTCCGAGAATTTGCGAGAACCTGCGAGATGCTAGGAAACACCATGTGGTTTTGCTCGTTAATAGAGGCGAGCTCGTCAATAGAGACAAATTTGCTGCGAGTGGCTTGCTCGTTACTGGAAAAACTCGTTAATAGAGCCACTCGTTAATCGAGGTTCCACTGTAGTGTAATAACAGCACCAGGAGTATGTTGTGAGGCGCTATTTTGGTGAGGGAGGTGACGTCGTAATCGTGGCGTCGTCTGCTGTGTGATTTGTCATGCAGTGTATGGTGGCCAGTGTACTGTTTGGACACAATACCGGCTTACTTGCATAGTTCTGGTAAACAAAACATGTAGATAGGTATATATAACATGTGTAATTAGTGTAATAAGAACAATAACAATGGTGGGAGGAGCAATGTTGGCGAGTAAGATGTTGGAGTGAGGGAAGGCTGGCTGGGTGTGGCTGCTCACACTTGCGGTGTACTGAGTGTGTTTATGGTGAATGTATATAGTGTGTGACAGTGTATAGTCTGTAAATAGATTGTATATATACATAAATTAGCATGATACATGGTAAGTATGTGCAACATATGTGTACACAAGTGTCATGCACGTAACACAGTGTCTTCAGACAGTACGGATGTTTTACTGCCATAATGTAGTGTATGTGTTCATTATACATAGGATTAGCACGTAAAAGCAAATAAAATGTATTTGGAACTGTGCGCAAAAAATTAACAAAATTATGTTCACGGCAACTCGCGCGCCCCGCCCCGGGCGCGCTTACCGGCCCCGGGAGCATACTGCTTTGGCGCACGGGGAATGATGACGTCACGCCCCACCTTTTGGACCCCATAGCAGTCAAAGTAAGTACAATTTCGAACTTCCATTGCTATACCCATATACAGGGAGGGGTTTTTGACACTTTCAGAAGAAAAAAGAATTTTTTCCCGAGGTTCATTTCTTGCGCATTTGGGGGGGGGGGGGTGTCATATTTATAGGCCGCGCAGTTAAAGGGTTAATTGTAATCTGTAATTATCTAAGTGTAGTTACAGGATGAGAGCTACGCTCGTGGTGTCCCGTCTTCCCAGCACTCTTTGTCATATAACGCTTTGAAACTACTGACGGTCTTGGCCTCCACCACCTTCTCACTTAACTTGTTCCAACCGTCTACCACTCTATTTGCGAAGGTGAATTTTCTTATATTTCTTCGGCATCTGTGTTTAGCTAGTTTAAATCTATGACCTTTTGTTCTTGAAGTGCCAGGTCTCAGGAAATCTTCCCTGTCGATTTTATCAATTCCTGTTACTATTTTGTATGTAGTGATCATATAACCTCTTTTTCTTCTGTCTTCTAGTTTTGGCATGTTTAATGCTTCTAACCTCTCCTCGTAGCTCTTACCCTTCAGTTCTGGGAGCCATTTAGTAGCATGTCTTTGCACCTTTTCCAGTTTGTTGATGTGCTTCTTAAGATATGGGCACCACACAACAGCTGCATATTCTAGCTTTGGCCTAACAAAAGTCATGAACAATTTCTTTAGTATATCGCCATCCATGTATTTAAATGCAATTCTGAAGTTAGAAAGCATAGCATAGGCTCCTTGCACAATATTCTTTATGTGGTCCTCAGGTGATAGTTTTCTATCTAGAACCACCCCTAGATCTCTTTCTTTATCAGAATTCTTTAAAGATTTCTCACATAATATATAGGTTGTGTGGGGTCTATGTTCTCCTATTCCACATTCAATAACATGACATTTATTAACATTAAATTCCATTTGCCAAGTGGTGCTCCATCTACTTATTTTGTCCAGGTCTTCTTGAAGGGCATGACAATCATCTAAATTTCTTATCCTTCCTATTATCTTAGCATCATCAGCAAACATGTTCATATAATTCTGTATACCAACTGGTAGATCATTTATGTACACAATAAACATCACTGGTGCAAGAACTGAACCCTATGGTACTCCACTTCTGACATTTCTCCATTCCGATACATTGCCTCTGATTACTGCCCTCATTTTTCTATCAGTCAGAAATTTTTTTATCCATGATAGAAGCTTACCTGTCACCCCCTCCAATATTTTCCAGTTTCCAGAACAACCTCTTATGTGGAACTCTGTCGAAAGCCTTTTTTAGGTCCAGATAGATGCAGTCAACCCAACCATCTCTTTCCTGTAATATCTCTGTGGCTCGATCATAGAAACTGAGTAAATTCGATACACAGGATCTTCCAGATCGAAAACCATACTGTCTGTCTGATATTATATCATATCTCTCTAGGTGTTCTACCCATTTAGTTTTGATTAGTTTTTCTAATACTTTCACTATTACACTTGTCAATGATACAGGTCTATAATTGAGGGGGTCTTCCCTGCTGCCACTTTTGTAGATTGGAACTATGTTAGCCTGTTTCCACATGTCTGCTACGATTCCTGTACACAGGGATGCCTGAAAGATCAGGTGAAGTGGAATGCTGAGCTCAGATGCACATTCTCTCAGAATCCATGGTGAAATGCCATCTGGGCCAGCTGCTTTGTTCTTACCAAGCTCCTTGAGCATTTTTTCCACTTCGTCTCTAGACACCTCTATGTGCTCTATGTTGTTCTCTGGAATTCTTATTGTATCTGGTTCCCTAAAGATTTCATTTTGTACAAACACACTTTGGAACTTTTCGTTTAGTGTTTCACACATTTCCTTTTCATCTTCCGTGAATCTATTTCCCATTTTCAACCTCTGAATATTATCCTTTACCTGCAATTTGTTGTTTATGAATTTATAGAATAGACCTGGTTCTGTTTTACATTTGTCTGCAATCCCTTTTTCAAAATTTCTTTCTGCTTCTCTCCTCACTGCCGTGTAGTTGTTTCTCGCATCTTTGTATCGTTGGTATGTTTGGGGGTTCGGCCTCTTCCTGTATTGATTCCATTTTTGTGTCTTTTGGTCTCTAGCCCTCTCGCAATTTCTATTGAACCAATCCTGTTTCCTAGTTCTGCATCTCTGTTTTGGTATAAATTTTTTTGTGCCTTTATCATATATTTCACAAAACTTGACATACATCTCATTCACTTCCTTGCCTAGCATCAAGTCTGTCCAATTATACTCACTAAAAAAATTTCTAAGGTCACCATAATGTCCTCTCCTGAAGTTTGGTTTTTCAACTGCATCAACCTTCATATTTTCTCCCAGATTATAATGCATTGCATACTTTGTTCCCAAAAAGACATGGTCACTTTTACCCAAGGGAGGAAGGTACTGAATGTCAAATATTTCTTCCTCCTTCCTGGTAAATATCAAATCTAGCATGGAGGGAACGTCCCCTTCCCTCATCCTCGTAGCTTGTTTAACATGTTGATACAAGAATGTTTCCAGGATGAGGTCTACAAATTTACAGGTCTAGAAATCTTCTGTTTTAGCTTTTATGCTTCCCAGTCTATGGCTTTCAAGTTGAAGTCGCCGACTATCAACAGTCGTGAACTATCGTTATCCGCTCTCGCTATGATCTCATTATTGTTATCAGACTTTATCTTTTACTATCTAGCTCCTCCTTTGACCATGTGCTGCTTAGCGGTGGACTGTATGCATTTATGATCATTAGTTTATCATCCTCATGGCAGATCTCTAGTGCTATTATGTCAACTAATTGTGGATTGGTAGTCATTATTTCGTTCACCTTTAGGTGTTCTTTCACCAGCACAGCAATGCCACCGCCTTTCCTAATTTTTCTGTCTCGTCTCCAAATTGAGTAGCCCCTTGAGAATATGACCTCATTTAAAATTACATCTTCAAGTTTTGTCTCCATGAGTGCAACAATGTCTGGTGTCTGCAGCTGTATTACATCACTTAACTCCAGTATCTTCGATCTCACTCCATCTATGTTGGTGTATGCAATCTTCAGGAACTTGTTCCCCCTCTCCTTATTCTTCACTCCCCCTCTCTCTATTGATTTTGTTGGTTTGCCTTTATGTACCACTTTATTGGTTTGCCTACCCCTATCACTTTGTAGAAAAAAGAATTTATTTCTTCTTCATTCCTGCTCTCATTTAAATGTTTTGCCTCGGCGAGGTTCAGTTTCAGCTTCTCTCTATCTTCTTTTGAAAGATCTCGTCTTAACGACCACCCTTTCCCATCCTCATCACTTTGCAATTTTCTAGCATTCCTTAGTACTTCTTCCATCTGTTTGGCACCGTTTAGGGTGATCCTCAAAGGTCGATCTTTCCCTTTTACGTACCTGCCTATTCTCCTGTAGTCGCACACATTCTCTATGGTTGTAAGACCTTCCACGAGGCCAACAATTTTATCTGCTACTTTAGCTTCTTCTACAGCTCTTTCTGACCTAGATGTTATCGCCTTTTCTTTGCAGCCAAAAATGATCAGGGACTTACTCCGATCAACTGTGTTTTGCACCAACTTCGGGTTAGATGCCAATTCTTTTCTCACTTCCAGCCTAATCTGTGATAGAATGGGAAAGTTTTCCACCAGTCTGTGAACTCTGTCTGGACATCGTAAGCAAATCCGAACATTCCCCACTTCTGCGAACCGGGTGAGTAAATCCGACCTAAAAGTGTGCGAACTAGCGGGTTTGAAGGTTGCTGTGTGCCCTAGTCTCAGGGTGACAGTCACCACTTTTGCCTCCATCATGCTGCCTCTTGGGTCAACAACACCCTTGACCTGGAGTCTTGCAAGTCGTGTTCTCTGCTTGTTCTCCAATATTATTCTGATGACATTACTGTTAGGGTACAGGCAGCATCCACATTGTATGCTAGGTTTAGGTTTTCTGCAACGTGCTAGATTGGTTTCCCACCGGAATGTCCCACGGCTGTCCCGCTTTGGTTACAGGGACCTGGACCTGGGGACATTAGTCGCTTCAACTTTGGTCCAGTCCGCACTCCCTGGTTCTTCTCCTGTTGTTCATCCTGCACCTTTTCCCCCCCTGCTTTCGGCTCCCAAATGTCTGAGGGTTTTGGGGTCGGGGCAGGGTTTAGTTGGTAATAAAACTCGAGCAGCTTCTAGAGCCGCCTTGTTCGGGGTTGAGGACAGAGGCATTCGAGCTGGCTCCTCGTTCCGAGGCTTCTGGGTCCCCCCAGCAAGGCCCTCTTCTTCTCAGCCTTACTCCTGGATTCTGCCTTTTTTTCAGGGGTAGAGGGTGTGGAGGATGGCTCTGCCCTGGGGTCCTGAATTGGGAGATCCCGGGGCTGGGGATACGTTGACCTGGGAGGCCTTTGGCCTCCTTTGACACTGCTTGGGTATTGGTGCCCTCTTCATGAGGCTTGTTGTTACAAGGGGAGGGGTTTTCTTACCTCCCTTCCCTGTATGAGTATGATTTGAGGTCGGCTTCTCCCTGGGTTCGGTTCCGGGCTCCCTTGGCTTCCTGGGCTCTGTCTTTACAGAGGTTTTCTGCCTGTCGAATCTCACCTAAGTAGGTTCAGGAGGCTCTTGCTACGTATCCCCCGCGAGACCAGGATTCTGCCTTTGTGATGGATCCATCCTTATTTGAGCTCATTTCTTCTTCTCCGGTTCGGTATTGAGTGCAACTCCAATAAAGAGGTAGACAAGACAGACACAGATATAAATACCTTGAAAAACGCAAAACCGGAACACATTTGCAAATTCTACGCTAAAGGAATATGCAAATATGGAAAATTAGGAGCAAAATGCCATTTTCTGCATCCTCAAAAATGCAGGAACATGTTGGCGAGGGGTACATGCCGTTTTGGAACAGGGTGTAGATACTTCCACCCGAAATTATCTCAATTTTCAATTAGGGACAACAAATGCTACAGTCTTCAGTGTCTGGAATTCCACGTGAGAGGTACACAGCATTATAGACGGGAAGATCAATATGACACTACTGGAAATTTTTTAGAGGAAGGCAGAAACAGAGTAATAAATATAAGAGAGAGGAACAGTCTGATGGAACCACTACAGGATTACAGAGGGGAAGGGAGATACCCACAAGACTGGAATGCAAACTATCAACAAGCACACAGGTGCTACACCACACAACACCCGTCCTACTACCAAAACTGGGCGAATCACTTCCAAAACGACACACCCTGGACGCAAACACAGTGGCCTCCTTACCAGAGCCTCAGATATTAACACCAAGTAAGGCATCCAGCACTTCCACTAACACGATAACATCATTTATATTTGCCAACATCCAGGGTATAAAAACACGCAAATCCAACAAAGTTCACTTTATTGATGGTCTCCTTCATGAGGCAAATGCAGTGTTTGCAGCCCTAACAGAAACCCACACAAAAGACTACCATGATGGTGAAATATGGATCTCGGAGTACAATCTTTTCAGATGTGATAGGAAACACCGGCTTCAGGGTGGGGTCAGCCTCTACATCAAAGACACACTCATCTGTACTGAGCTGCTAAACACCTCAAATGATATGGTGGAAGTGCTGATAATCAAAACAGAGATTCTAAATGTAGTTATTGTCCTTGTATATAAGTCACCGGAGGCAAACCCTCAGCAGTTTAAAGACCAACTAATGAAAATAGAGCACTGCTTCGAAAACCTCACAAATCCAGCTCCGAACATCATCCTGCTTGGGGACTTCAACCTACGGCACCTGAAATGGAAGCACCTGGCTAATGCTGTAATATCAGAAAGAATACCAGGAAGTAGCCTAAATGAACAGGCACATGCAAATGACCTGCTACGGATGTGCGACAGGTTTGCCTTAAACCAGCAAATAGTAGAACCAACTAGGAAGGAGAACACGCTGGACCTCATTTTCACTAATAATGATGAATTGATCAGGAACATAATGATTACAAATACCTGTTACTCAGATCACAACTTAATTGAAGTTATGACAACCATGGGGAGTAGACCTTCAAAACCAGTCCAGATTCCCGGTGGAGGAGATTTCAGCAAATTCAACTTCAATAATAAACAGATAAACTGGGAGCAAATAAACCAGGACTTCACAGAAATAAACTGGGAAGAACAGCTAGAAAATGCAAACCTGAACCAGTGCCTGGAAAAAATAAGCTCAGTAGCACTAGAAATATGTTCAAACCGCATACCCCTAAGAAAAAAAGAGGAAGAGATGCAGATTGGAACGGGAACGTCATTCCCTATATAGGCGAAGAAAACGAATCGCGGAACAACTTGAGAGTCGCACCCTATCTCAAGAACGGTGAAGAAGGTTAGGTAAAGAAATAGAAACAATTGAACGCAAGCTACAAGAATCATACAAAACCCAGGAGAGGCAAAGAGAGGAAAAGGCCATCAGTGAAATAGAGAGAAATCCGAAATATTTTTTCTCCTGTGTAAAATCAAGATCAAAAACCACATCTAGTATCGGGCCCCTGCGAAAGGGAGATGGAACTTTCACCGATGACAACAAAGAAATGAGCGAGCTACTGAGGAAGCAGTACGACTCTGTTTTCAGTGAGCCATTAAATGCACTAAAGATTGATAACCCAAATGAATTTTTCATGGATATGATACCAATATCAAATCATATATCAGACGTCACCCTATCCCCACTGGATTTTGAAGAAGCCATAAACAGTATGCCTATGCACTCTGCACCAGGCCCAGATTCTTGGAACTCCATATTCATCAAGAACTAAAAAAACATTATCGCAGGCCCTCCACATTCTGTGGAGACAAAGCCTAGATACTGGCGTTATTCCTGATATACTAAAAACAGCAGAGATAGCACCACTTCATAAAGGAGGAAATAAGGCAGAGGCAAAAAATTACAGACCGATAGCACTAACATTGCACATTATAAAAATTTTTGAGAGAGTGCTAAGAAGTAAGATCACAAAATACATGGAATCACAGCATCTCCATAACCCCGGACAACATGGTTTCAGAACAGGGCGCTCTTGCCTGTCGCAGTTGCTGGACCACTATGATATGGCATTAGATGCTATGGAAGACAAACAAAACGCTGATATACTGTAACCCCGCGATTATCCGGGATTCAAACATCCGGAAAACGCCCTTATACGGCCAAAATCGTGATCGGATAAAGTTATCACAATATCCGGCCAAAATGGCCACAGGAACCGGATAAAAGCTAGTTTGGCCGGATGAAAATACGGCCATACCGTATTAATCCCGTCTGTGGCTCTAGATGCATGGTGGAGGAGGGGGGTGGGGTGGGTGGGTGGGTGGTGTTGGGAGGGTGGGAGGGGTGCATCAGGAGGGACCACCTGGGTACAGGAATTACCATTAATTTTAGAACAATTAATCATAGCCAAAAACAAATGAAATAAGTACTAGTAATTATGTAATAACAAATAAATACGTTTCCTAAAAGCATTGTGCACAGGCTGAAGTTTCCTTCAAAAATATTGTGAATTTTTTTCCTCCTGGCAGCCTAGGTAACGTGCTATAGCTGCCCCACCCCAAGTGGACCCGTCCTACACTGGTCAACCCATGTGCGTCCATCCCTCGTGTTATACACAGTGCTGCGCCATTAGTGAAATATTTTTTTAAATAACTTTTTTATTTTCATAGTAACTTTGAACATTTTTGGCCAAGACTATGTCTGGTAGCAGCATCAATCGTTCTGGAGGTGTTAAGAGGAAGAAAGTTGTCCTAGCAATTAAAGACAAGTTACGTGTTGTTCAACCAGTGAGGCGTCACAGGCAGCCAAGCGCCTTCAACAAGTGAGGCGCCACAGGCAAGCCAAGCTCCTTCAACAAGTGAGGCATTACAGGCAAGCCAAGCGCTTTCAACAAGTGACGCGCCACAGGCAAGCCAAGCGCTTTCAACAAGTGACGTGCCACAGGCAAGCCAAGCGCTTTCAACAAGTGACGTGCCACAGGCAAGCCAAGCGCTTTCAACAAGTGAGGCATCACAGGCAAGCCAAGCGCCTTCAACAAGTGAGGGCATGCAAATGCTTCAACAAGTGAGAAGTGAGGTGCAAGCAAGCGCCTTCAACAAGTGAGGCCTCACAGGCAACCCAAATGCCCTCAACCAGTGAGGCTTCAGCAGCTGGCAGTCAAAACTAACTTAGCTTAATGAACTGTACAGTAATTTTAAGTGTTAATTTTAGAGTTGTGTTAGTATAGGTTACGTAAATTGTTAAGAATTTTTAACTTCAAGATGTGTGGCATCAATAAAGAAGACGAACACCAACAAGGTAAGTTGAGGTTTCTAGTTGAATATTTAATAATTGTATGTGGCAAGGCAATTCAAATTATGTTTGTAGTATAAAAATAGTTGGAAATGGTCACTTTTGGACTCATAGGTGAAAAAGTACCATTATCCGAAAAATGTGATAATCCGGCTGGGGGTCCTTCCCATATAGTCCGGATGATCGAGTGGAGACAGTAATTTACACAGATTTCGCTAAAGCTTTTGATAAATGTGACCATGGCGTTATTGCACATAAAATGCGTTCAAAAGGAATTACCGGAAAAATAGGCAGATGGATCTACAATTTCCTGACCAACAGAACCCAATGTGTAATAGTCAACAAAATAAAATCCAGCCCATCAACCATGAAGAGCTCAGTCCCCCAGGGTACTGTGCTTGCTCCAGTACTTTTTCTCATCCTCATATTGAACATAGACAAGAACACAACCTATAGCACTCTATCATCCTTTGCAGATGACACTAGGATCTTCATGAGAGTAGGCAACATAGAGGACACGGCAAACCTCCAGTCAGATGTAGATCAGGTCTTTCTATGGGCTACAGAAAATAATATGGTGTTTAACGAAGATAAGTTCCAGCTTATGCGCTATGGAAAAAATGAAAATATAAAAACGGAAACCACGTACAAAACTCGGTCAAATCATAACATAGAACGTAAAGGCAATGTAAAGGATCTGGGTGTACTCATGTCAGAAGACCTTACCTTTAAAAAACACAATAAAGTATCCGTCACAACTGCAAGAAAAATGACAGGTTGGATAACAAGAACTTTTCACACTAGAGATGCTATACCGATGATGACACTTTTCAAAACGCTTGTGCTCTCTAGAGTAGAGTACTGCTGCACAATGACAGCCCCTTTCAAAGCTGGAGAAATTGCTGACCTGGAGAGTGTGCAGAGATCCTTTACTGCTAGAATCCACTCAGTAAAACACCTAAACTATTGGGCCCGACTAAAGAGCCTAAATCTGTACTCCCTTGAGCGCAGGCGGGAGAGATACATAATAATTTACACGTGGAAAATATTAGAGGGGCTGGTCCCAAACCTGCACACAGAAATAACATCACATGAGACCAGAAGACATGGCAGGATGTGCAGAATACCCCCGTTGAAAAGCGGAGGTGCAACAGGTACTCTGAGAGAGAACTCTATCAACATCAGAGGCCCGAGACTGTTCAACACGCTTCCGCTACACATAAGGGGCATAACTGGCAATCCCCTCACAGTGTTCAAGAGAGAACTGGATAAGCACCTCCAAAGGATACCTGATCAACCAGGCTGTGACTCATACGTCAGGCTGCGAGCAGCCGCGTCCAACAGCCTGGTTGATCAGTCCAGCAACCAGGAGGCCTGGTCGACGACTGGGCCGCGGGGACGCTAAGCCCCGGAAGCACCTCAAGGTAACCTCAAGGTAAGGAGGTTCCGGAGTCTTCCTGGCTGGCAGACTGGCCATTCTTTTCGTTGGGGGCATGGCATGGGTTCTGTTGGACCCGCATGCTTGAGTGGCAAGAAACTTCTACCGTTCTGCAGGTTTACCTGTGGGACAAGTTTGAGCAATTACTGTACAATTTAATTTTTATCTGGGGGACAAGTTTGAGCACCTTAACCCATAACCACTGTGCTACACCAACCGAGAAAACTTGGTCGGTGGAAAACCTTCGCCAATCAAAAAAACAACTTTTGAATATTTCGTACCCATTCAAAATGCGTGCGCGGTAGGTTCAGTACGAAATGGACCTCGAGTGAGAGGCAGCCATCTTAGAAAAAATTCCCAGAATGCCCTAGGGCTGCTGGCTAGGTTAATACTGAGTGAGCAACAATGGGTGGCGCACGTGCCTCTGGCTCCCAAACACCTGTCCGACGCGGTGTTGAAGATAGATGAACAGTGTTAGTGGTTTCCATAGTGGTGTTTTCCATAGATATTTTCAAGAATAGCTGATTCTTTTCCAAAATGGTTGAATCTCTTCCTGGTTGTCCGAATCTCTTCCAGAATGACTGAATCTCTTCCAGTGAGGGTCCTTTCAAGGAGATCTTTTCAATTGCAACCCCTCCTGTTACCTGTTAAAAATATTCACTAAAATTACAATATGTACAGTTTCACGCACTATTTACACAATAACACACTGTATTACATACTCAGTACTTCGGAAGTGAGTAATAATCAACGAAGTAGTCCATGGTACACAGCGCGACTTTGCTCTCAGTGCACCAGGTACAGATAAATTTTCGCTTCCTGTTTCTTCATTCTGTGTGCTTGCAAATAACGCACTCACATACACCCTTGGCTTTAGTACTTGTAGGTTGTATGTAGCCAAGCTTGTAAAGCATAAGGTAGTATTGAAAAGATTATAGGAAAATATCAATTTGTAAGATAGTCTTGAAAAGATCGCTTTGTGTGGTCCTACACAGGAAGAAATTCAGCTTACCTCAAAGAGTGTCCATCAGTCAGAAAAAAATTCAGCTAGCCTCAAAGAGTATCCGTCAGTCAGGAAGAGATTCAGGTATTCTTGAAAATATCTATGGAAAACACCACCATGGAAGCTGCTAACACTGTTCATTTATACTACTTGTATCAGAAGCATCATCACTGAATGCAGAAAACAATTCATCTATGAATCATCTAAATAAATTGTAGATAGCATAGGATTGCAAGGGTGACGCTCAGAGCTACAACTGGATACACTCGCTGTATCGTCCTCATAGGTGCTGTATCACTTGCATTCGACCTTTGTGTTAGGTCCTTATTGCGCCTAGCTTCACCAATATTATGACCCTTATGTTCTTAAAATAATAAGGTTTGAATTTCACCGACAGCGTTATCTTTCAACACCGCGTCGGACAGGTGTTTGGGAGCCAGAGGTGTGTGCGCCACCCATGGTTGCTCATTCAGTACTAACCCAGTCAGCAGCCCTAGGGAATTCTGGGAATTTTTTCCAAGATGGCTGCCTCTCACTGGAGATCCTAAGAGTCCATTTCGTACACATCTAGAATTGGTACCGAAAAATCAAAGAGTTTTCTCAGTTGGCGCAGTTTCCCGCTGACTGAGAATACTCGGTTGGCGCAGTTAAGTGGTTAAACCTACTTGATGGTAAGCACTTCTCAAGTCTAGCGTGCTGTATACTTTAAATCTAGCAACATTATTCACAATCTTAAATATATGCGGTAAGGGGTAGGCATCAAGCCCCGTGATTGTTTGTGAATAATGTTTGTGAAGTCAAGATTGATTGATTGTGAATAATCTGCAACCATTCTTTTCTTGTGATGTTCTCCTTTAGTTACTAATACCTGGGCTCTCCATGGAGAATGACTGGGTCTAATTATCTCTTCACATAGTATCCGAGCAGTCTTGGATTCAATAAGCAACTTGTCAGCCTCAGAATAGCGTCTGGATTTTACAGCAATCGGCTTGCAGTCTGGTGCTAAATTACTGAAGAGAGATGGAGCCGGAACTTTGACGGCAGCTAATCCACATATCCTAAGGGGAGGTCTATCTCCTCCAAAAGCCATCTCGAGCACAGAATGATTTTGTAAGAAGTTATGGCCCAAAATCACATCAGCACACAAATCGGGTATAATTTTGAGATTCACACCATGGTACGTTTCTCCTTGCAATTCTAAGTCTACAGAACACTGACCGAGGAATTTTGAAGAGAACAATACAGTAGCCATAGAAACTGCCCCATTGTCAGGATAGACGAGTAACCCACTCTGCTCGGCAATATTCTTATGAATAAGGTTCTCAGAGCTACCAGTGTCAATCAGTACACTGACTGGAATACCATTGATCTTAGAGCTAAGCACTGATTTATTGAGACAAGAGGGCGAAGTCCCAGCTAAAGTAGTGAGCATAGCAGCGGATTGTTGGGTGTTTGAAGCACTCTTAGACTGTTTCAGAGATCGGCAAACCTAAGCATAATGACCCTTTTTCTTGCAATACATACACAGAGCCTCTCTAGCTGGACATCGACTGCGAGGATGTCGAGTATGACCACAAAAGAAGCACTTTAAGCCAATAGTTGTAGATGCAGAAACTGTTTCAACTTTTTCTTCTGCACTTTCTTGTCCTCCTGAGTCCTCCAGGTCTAATGAGAGTGCCATGGCAGCGTTTGTAGCCCCTGGCTGAGCATAAGAGGCAGAAAGTTTCAGTGCCGTTTCTAGAGTGTGAGCCTGGTCAAAGGCTAACTAAGTCTAAAAGTTTTATTTTCAAGTAAGCGCTGCCTTATTGTGGCAGAACCTAGCCCATTAACCCTCAAACCGCGCATATCATATATAAATGATATCAGTGACAAAACCGGAACCGCGCACATCATTTATATATGATTTCGTGTCTAGCGCTATAATTTAAACGCCCCGCCTGGGATAGGGGTAGTCATCGGCGAGCCTCGACCAAACATAAACAAACCCCGCCTGGGAAAAAAATCCAGCGTGGGTCCCCTTTGTGTACAGAGTTCAGTTACCCGGCGGACACCATGGCGAGCGCATCACGTTCCGATGACCGACCCCGCTCAGCGAGACGTTCCTCGAGACCTCTGACCGAGGACGAAATTACTCGTAATTTGTTCCCGGATGGTGATGAGTCTGATATAGACGACTCAGACTTTGATCATGACTATACACAGCCCTCAGATGTGGATACGACCGACGACGAGTGTGAACATGCTGGCTCCACCAGGGCTAGGCCTGGCATCTCGCCCATGCCTCCTCGCCCTCACTCCACCCCAATTTCAGCAAGACCACACAGTTCATGTGCTCCCTTGCAAGATATTGATGTTTTGCTCGACGATTCTGAAGAAGGTGAATCATTTTCCGGTTTTAGTGACTTAGAATCGGAAAATAGTTTTGCTAGTGCCAGTGGAGGAGTGTGTGGTGTTGCCAAGCGACAATTTGTCGCGTCAGCAGCATCTGGCCGAGCCATGCAGCACCGCATGGCACCACATGAACAAAGACCCTCAACATCGAGGAATTTTCCATCACCATCCCTGCCCGCCCCTACTGTTCCTAGACCTGCTTCAGCTCCTGGTACACGGTTTCCTCGCCGTGGTGCCGATATTGGCTCTAGAAAGACACCCGGTGTTTTTGTGTGGAGTGATGGGACAGATTTTGTTCCACAAATTCCTGTTTTTGATAATTCGGATGTTGGAATTACAGACATTTTCCCTGATAAAGATGCAGATATGTGTGAAATGGACTATTTTACTGCATATTTTGATGAGCCGCTAATGGAACATCTTGTTCAGGAGACGAACAAATATGCGAATGATCTCATTGATGAGGAGGTCTTATCCGATTTTTCACGTTTGCAGCGATGGAAAGATACGACTGTAGGTGAAATGTATGTGTTTTTGGCACTGTGTATGTTGATGAAACATTGTGTCAAACACGTAATCGATCATTATTGGAGCAAAGACCATACTGTTCCAACACCAATGTTTGGCAAATATATGTCTCGAGACCGATTTGCAATAATCCTCAGGTGTCTTCACTTTGCAAATGATGAAGACAGGAATGATGAAGATAGGCTTTGGAAGGTAAGGCACGTACCGAATGAACTTATCGGAAAGTACAGGGATTTCTACGTACCAGCTCAGAAGCTTGTGATTGACGAATCCCTTGTGCTTTTCAAAGGACGTCTTGCCTTCAAGCAGTATATTCCCTCCAAACGCCACCGATTTGGATTGAAATTCTTTGTACTCTGTGACTGTGAAACAGGAATTGTGTTACATATGATAATGTATATGGGTACAAATGTAGACATTCCTGCTAATGACCAACATGGCTTCTCAGGTAGTGTTGGGATCGTCTCAAAGCTCTCCAAATGTACTCACTAGAAAGGAGACGAGAGATATACCAAATAATATACACATGGAAAATACTGGAGGGACAAGTCCCAAATCTGCACAGTAAAATAACAACGTACTGGAGTGAACGACATGGAAGAAAATGAGCCGGTCGGCCGAGCGGACAGCACGCGGGACTTGTGATCCTGTGGTCCTGGGTTCGATCCCAGGCGCCGGTGAGAAACAATGGGCAGTTTCTTTCACCCTATGCCCCTGTTACCTAGCAGTAAAAATAGGTACCTGGGTGTTAGTCAGCTGTCACGGGCTGCTTCCTGGGGGTGGAGGCCTGGTCGAGGACTGAGCCGCGGGGACACTAAAGCCCCGAAATCATCTCAAGATAACCTCAAGATAACCTCAAGAAAATGCAGAATAGAACCAGTGAAGAGCAGAGGTGCCATGGGCACAATCAGAGAACACTGTATGAACATCAGAGGTCCACGGTTGTTCAACGTCCTACCAGCGAGCATCAGAAATATTGCAGGAACAACCGTGGACATCTTCAAGAGGAAACTAGAATGTTTTCTTCAAGAAGTGCCGGACCAACTGGGCTGTGATGTATGTGGGCCTGAGGGCCACTCCAAACAACAGCCAGGTGGACCAAACTCACAAGTCAAGTCTGGCCTCGGGCCAGGCTTGGGGAGTAGAAGAACTCCCAGAACCCCATCAACCTGGTAACCAGGTGTCACTCAATATGTACATGTTTTTGCACCAGTATTGAACATTTAGAAGTCCTTGAGACTGTGATACTCCTCAAAACATTTGACATAGCACAAAGGGACCTCACACGTTGTGCACCAAGTTAAGACCACTTTACATTTCTGTTCCCTCTTTTGTGTGGTCTTACATACAATACACTCACACTGGTCTACTGCACGCTTTCCAGTTGGTGGTAAATTCGTTATATTGTGTGTCAGAAAGGCATTCTTGAAAGCAAGTCTGGGTTTGGGAGCATGGTGCATTCACAATCACAATGACTCTTTATATGCCAGAAATTGGTTTGGCAAATGTTTCTAGTAAATGTGTCACTACAGTAAAACTGAACACACAGAAATTTTGTTTACCACCTGTTTGGTGGTAAACGGATCACAGTGAACATTTATATGCCAGAAATTGGTTTGGCAAACGTTTCTAGTAATTGTGTCACTACAGTAAAACTGGACGCATGGAAATTTCGTTTACCATCTGTTTTCACAAGATACATATTGTAACTGTTCAGCATTGTTACGTCAACAAGGTGGAAAAACAACTTGGTCGCCTTCACTGTTTTCTGTACACACTCGACTGACCTCACCGTCATATCACATTTATCCACCAAACGCATGCTGATGTTATAGTCCTTCATACAGTCTGGCTTATAGATTACATTTACAGAGCACCACTTGGTTTACGAACTTTAGTTATCCGAAACTTCCAGTTTCCCGATTGGGGTTGGGGAGTCATGTTACACGAACTAAGTTCGGGTAGGAAGCAGTCCGCCAAGCTTCACGCCGGCCGGGGTTGGGGTTATCCTACACGAACCAAGTTCGGGTAAGGAAGCGGTCAGACTAGCGTCATGCTGGCCCGTGGTGGTGGGTGGGTGGGAGATGGTTCAGTTTGCTCACTGACCATGTCGGGCACCGCCTGCTACCCTGTGACGTCACAGACTCACGGTCTATTGTTCCCATTGTTTGAATTTGTCACGAGACTGGAGTGTTCATTCCGTGACTTTGTTTTACATATCAGCACAATCAAGGAACATCCGTGCACCATATCGACTCCAAATGCACGCATTGTGTCAGTGAAAGCATCTACAAGCGGGTTACGTAAAAGAAAGAGGTCAGTGATGACATTTGAGAAGAAAGTTGAAATAATTAAGAAGGTGGAGAGTGGTGTCCCGAGAAGTGTCGTGTGCGCTGAATATGGCATTAGTAAAAGTACTGTTTTTGATCTTCTTAAGGCTAAACCTATCATTTTTGACTATTTCTCTAGAAGTGAATGTGATAAAGCAATACGAAATAGGAAGGTAGTAAGTAAAGCAAAGGTGGAGAGTGTTGATAACGCAGTGTGGGAGTAGTACAAACAGAGACGTGAAGTTTGATGACGAAGAAGCCAGTGGCAGGCTGGCTGCTCATGGAAAAGGCGCGTAAATTTCACCAAGCAATGAAAATTACTCAAGTGTGTATACTTTGATGGATGGCTCAGAAGTTTTAAAACCCGTCATGGCATTAGGTTCATTAAAGTGCATGGTGAAAGACAATCTGCTGATATTGTTGGTGCTGATGAGTATGTAAGTAAATTTGCGGAGACAGTGCAGGAACAAAATTTATCTTCAGAGCAAATTTATAATGCTGATGAGACAGGTTTGTATTGACGTGTGCTTCCCACAGAAACGATGGCTCATAGTGGTGAGGACGATTAAGGTGGTTATAAACAGAACAGAGAATTTCTTTGTTGTGCTGTGCAAATGCAGCTGGCATGCACAAATTAAAATTACTTGTGATTGGAATTAGTAAAAACCCCAGGGCTTTAAAGTCAGCCAGGTACCTCCCTGTGATTTATAAGAACCAGCCAAGTGCGTGGATGTCTCGAGTAATATTTGTCGAGTGGTTTAATAAGAACTTTGTTCCCTGAGGTGAAGGAGCACCTGAAAAGTGTTGGTCTCCCGCAAAACAGCAAAGTTGTGCTGCTGTTAGATAATAGTTCAACGCATCCACGAGGTGATGAGCTAGTATATGGCAATATTATTGGAACGTTCTTGCCACCCAATACAACTTCAGTGATCCAACCCATGGATCAAGGAATAATTAAGAACCTTAAACACCACTACAAGAGGATGTTTGCCAGACATCTTAATAATCAGCTTGGAACACTTAAGGACTTTTATAAAGTCTTCACAATAAAGTCAGCTATCTGGACTATTGCTAGTGCGTGGGATGAGGTAAAGCAGACAACACTAAGAAATGGTTGGAAAAACTTTGGCCCACGTCAAGTCTGTTTCCTGACGAAGATGACGAGGCAGATTTTGAAGGATTTGCGGTGAAGAAAGTTAGCGAGAAGAAAAAATTAAGAGAGGAACTCCTAGCCTATGTCAAGGGGATTAAGTCCCCTGAGCTGAGAGCAGAACTGGTAACTGAAACAATAGAAGATGACATCGATAGATGGATAGATTTTGATGAAGAAGCCCCAAACAATCAAAACATGACTAATGATGAAATTATAAAATTAGTATGTACAGCAAAAAAGCCAGACGAGTGCAATGAAGAAGATGGAGAGGAAGAGGAAGAGGATGAAGAAACGTTAAAGGAAAATTGTAATGTGGAAAAAATTCAGATTTTTTTTAAGAAATTCTGGCATTTATGGACACGAGTAACAGCGAGTTTGAAATTAAGGACATGATGACTCAGTACAATTTGTATATGAAGTTTTTAAAAACAAGAGCCAAGGGAATGAAACAAATGTCAATTAAAGAGTCTTTTGCAATGGCTTCCAAGAAAGCTCGCATTGCATCACCTGCACCTGACTCATCGCATGTTGGCCCAGTCAACCCAACAACTTCAGTCAACCCAAAAACTTCAGTCAAACCAACACCATCAACATCCACCACTACCTCTTCCATGTAAATAACTATGCTTCATCAACATCAGTCATCAACATAAGCAGATCAGGACTTCAATTATTGGTGAGTACAAACAAAATATGGTCGCATTTATGCTATGAACCTGTCTATTTTACCCCTAGATTTTTTCACACATTTTTTTTATATTTTTTCTCCATTTCTCGTATACGAACTTACATGTTAACCGACGGGTCTCGTCCCCAAGGGGTTCGGAAACCAAGTGGTGCTCTTTATTTGTTTTGTTCTTTTCACCCTGCCACCGTTCACCATTGTGCCATTGTGAACGGTGGTCAACATGTTCACTTCTCTCTTGTCTTTCCACTGCACTAAGAGTTTTTGATCACTTTTTCTTAGCTGACAGTCACCAACTTCAAGAATATTGTCCAATACTGGCATTTCCCTTCTTCTTGCCTTTACTGTGCCACACACACTAGTTCTATTTTCAAGCAAGAACCTAGTTAGCGAGGGACTTGTATAATAGTTATCTGTGTATAAAATGTGGACTTTGTTCAGCCATGGTGCCATCAGTGTCTTCACTATAGAAACCATGTTGGTCCTTACTGCTTGATACCTGCTTGATGGGGTTCTAAGAGGAGTTCTACAACCCAAGCCCGGCCCGAGGCCAGACTTGACTTGTGAGAGTTTGGTCCACCAGGCTGTTGCTTGAAGCGGCCCTCAGGCCCACATACCACCACAGCCCGGCTGGTCCGGCACTCCTTGAAGAAAACAATCTAGTTTCCTCTTGAAGATGTCCACGGTTGTTCCGGCAATATTTATGATGCTCACTGGGAGGGTGTTGAACAACCGCGGACCCCTGATGTTCATACAGTGTTCTCTGATTGTGCTTATGGCACCTCTGCTCTTCATTGGTTCTATTCTGCATTTTCTTCCATGTCGTTCACTCCAGTACGTTGTTATTACGTTGTACGTTAGTACGTTGTTAAGACAGCTAATGTAGTCCCAATTTACAAATAGGGTGACAGGCAAGAGTCACTGAACTACAGGCCAGTTTCCCTAACTTGTATACCATGCAAGGTGATGGAGAAGATTGTGAGGAAAAGGCTCATAAAGCATCTGGAGGGAAACAGCTTTGTAACACACCACCAGCATGGGTTCAGAGATGGTAAATCGTGCCTCACAGGCCTAATAGAATTCTATGACCAAGCAACACAAATTAGGCAGGAAAGAGAAGGGTGGGCAGACTGCATTTTCTTGGACTGTCAGAAAGCCTTTGACGCAGTACCTCACAAAAAGCTGTTACAAAAGTTGGAGCAGCAGGCAGGAGTAAAAGGTAAGGTGCTCCAGTGGATAAGGGAGTATCTAAGCAATAGGAAACAGTGAGTAACAGTGAAGGGGGGCATTAGAGTGGCGAGATGTCACCAGCGGGGTTCCACAGGGCTCTGTTCTCGGATACATCCTGTTTCTAGTGTATGTAAACGACCTTCCAGAGGTTATAGACTCATTCCTCTCAATGTTTGCTGATGACGCAAAAATTATGAGAAGAATCAAAATGGATGAAGATAGACAGAGACTACAGGACGACCTGGACAAACTGGAGGAATGGTCTAGAAAATGGCTGCTAAAGTTCAACTCAGGAAAGTGTAAAGTAATAAAATTAGGCGAAGGGAGCAGAAGGCTGAACACAAGGTACCATCTGGGAGGTGAAATCCTACAACAGTCAAATAGAGAGAAAGATCTGGGGGTCGATATCACACCGAACCTGTCCCCAGAGGCCCACATCAAAAGGATATCATCAGCGGCATATGCTAGACTGGCCAATATAAGAACTGCCTTTAGAAACTTGTGTAAGGAATCGTTCAGGACCCTGTATACCACATATGTAAGATCAATCATGGAGTATGCAGCTCCAGCTTGGAGTCCATACCTAGTTAAACACAAGACAAAGTTAGAGAAGATTCAGAGGTATGCCACCAGACTGGTCCCGGAACTGAGAGGAATGAGTTACAAGGAAAGGCTAAGGGAGCTGAACCTCATGTCCCTGGAAAACAGAAGAGTAAGGGGAGACATGATAACCACCTACAAAATTCTCAGGGGAATTGACAGGGTGGACAAAGACAAACTCTTTAGCGCGGGTGGAATACGAACAAAGGGACATATACGTGGCTCCTTTCCCTGACTACGAGGCAGTCGGGGTCGATGCCTTTTGGTAGGACTGGTCGAGGTGGGGTTACCTTTACCTCTTCCCCGCTGTTCCTCCAGGCCCCTGGCTCGCTAGGAGACTTACCAGGGGAAGAGTAGTCCTCTTGGGCCCCTTGGTGGCCGACCCAGCCTTGGTTTCAGGGGCTGCTTGCTCTGTGTCTGAACCTGGGGGTCTTCCTGCCCTCTGCCTTTTTCAGGAGATCTCCCCAGTCTGCTACATGGCTGGTTCGATCTTCCCCTCGAGTCTTCGTGTCTGGTATTTTTTTACTCGAGTTTATCACCATTTGTATGGTGAGCAGGTGGCTTCTTTGATGGTGTCCCACGTGTGTGCTTTGTCTCGGCGTCAGTATGAAGTTTCCTGGCGGTCCTTTCAGTTTTTCTTATCCCTTCGTAGGTTTACTTAGGTTTCTGATGCTGTGGTGTTGTCTTTTCTTTCGTGGTTGTTATAGGACCGTCATCTTAGACCTAATACTGTCGCTTTTTATCGTGCGGCGCTGGCAGAGCCACTACAGCTTGTGTTCGGGGTCGATTTAACTTCTCTACCATTCCGCAAGCTGTCTCGTGCATTATTTCACCTCTGGCCTGTTCACTCGCTACCTGAGTCATCCTGGTCTTTGGATCGGGTGCTCTCCTTTCTCTCTCCTCCTCCGTTTGTAGTGGCCCCTTGGGTTAAGGATTGTTTCTCTAAGGCTCTTTTTCCTGTTGGAATTGGCCTCTGGGGGGTCGGGTCTGTTAGCTTCATGCTCTCCTCTGGCGCAGAGGTTTCTGCCTGTTTGGTCCTGGTAGTAGGTTTGTTCAATTGCAGCTGTCTCCGTTTATGGCAAAGAATGGGACTCCTGCTTTCTGGAGTAGTCCTTGGGTTGTTGATGCTTGGTTGGTTAGGCTGGGGGGTGCATCATGTTTTGTGTCCAGTTGCGGCTCTCTGCCATTATCTGTGTAATTACCTAAGTGTAGTTACAGGATGAGAGCTACGCTCGTGGTGTCCCGTCTTCGCAGCACTCTTTGTCATATAACGCTTTGAAACTACTGACGGTCTTGGCCTCCACCACCTTCTCCCCTAACTTGTTCCAACCGTCTACCACTCTGTTTGCGAAAGTGAATTTTCTTATATTTCTTCGGCATCTGTGTTTAGCTAGTTTATATCTATGACCTCTTGTTCTAAAAGTTCCAGGTCTCAGGAAATCTTCCCTATCGATTTTGTCAATTCCTGTTACTATTTTGTATGTAGTGATCATATCACCTCTTTTTCTTCCGTCTTCTAGTTTTGACATATTTAATGCCTCTAACCTCTCCTCGTAGCTCTTACCCTTCAGTTCTGGGAGCTACTTAGTAGCATGTCTTTGCACCTTTTCCAGTTTGTTGATGTGCTTCTTAAGATATGGGCACCACACAACTGCTGCATATTCTAGCTTTGGCCTAACAAAAGTCATGAACAATTTCTTTAGTATATTGCCATCCATGTATATAAAAGCAATTCTGAAGTTAGAAAGCGTGGCATAGGCTCCTCGCACAGTATTCTTTATGTGGTCCTCAGGTGATAGTTTTCCATCTAGAACCACCCTTAGATCTCTTTCTTTATCAGAATTCTTTAAAGATTTTTCACATAATATATAGGTTACCTACCTACCTTGAGCTACCTTGAGGTGCTTCTGGGGGCTTAGTGTCCCCGCGGCCCGGTCGTCGACCAGGCCTCCTGGTTGCTGGACTGATCAACCAGGCTGTTAGACGCGGCTGCTCGCAGCCTGACGTATGAGTCACAGCCTGGTTGATCAGGTATCCTTTGGAGGTGCTAATCCAGTTCTCTCTTGAACACTGTGAGGGGTTTGCCAGTTATGCCCCTTATGTGTAGTGGAAGCGTGTTGAACAGTCTCGGGCCTCTGATGTTGATAGAGTTCTCTCTCAGAGTACCTGTTGCACCTCTGCTTTTCAACGGGGGGTATTCTGCACATCCTATGTCTTCTGGTCTCATGTGGTGTTATTTCTGTGTGCAGGTTTGGGACCAGCCCCTCAATTATTTTCTACGTGTAAATTATTATGTATCTCTCCCGCCTGCGCCCAAGGGAGTACAGATTTAGGCTCTTTAGTTGGTCCCAGTAATTTAGATGTTTTACTGAGTGGATTCTAGCAGTAAAGGATCTCTGCACGCTCTCTAGGTCAGCAATTTCTTCAGCTTTGAGAGGGGCTGTCATTGTGCAGCAGTACTCCACTCTAGAGAGCACAAGCGTTTTGAAAAGTATCATCATCGGTATAGCATCTCTAGTGTGAAAAGTTCTTGTTATCCAACCTGTCATTTTTCTTGCAGTTGTGACGGCTACTTTATTGTGTTCTTTAAAGGTAAGGTCTTCCGACATGAGTACACCCAGATCCTTTACATTGCCTTTTCGTTCTATGGTATGATTTGCCTGAGTTTTGTACGTGGTTTCTGTTTTTATATTTTCAATTTTTCCGTAGCGCATGAGCTGGAACTTATCCTCGTTAAACACCATATTATTTTCTGTAGCCCATAGAAAGACCTGATCTACATCTGATTGGAGGTTTGCCGTGTCCTCTATGTTGCCAACTCTCATGAAAATCCTAGTGTCATCTGCAAAGGATGATACAGTGCTATAGGTTGTGTTCTGGTCTATGTCCGATATGAGGATGAGAAAAAGTACTGGAGCAAGCACAGTACCCTGGGGGACTGAGCTCTTCACGGTTGATGGGCTGGATTTTATTTTGTTGACTATTACACATTGGGTTCTGTTAGTCAGGAAATTGTAGATCCATCTGCCTATTTTCCCGGTAATTCCTTTTGAACGCATTTTATGTGCAATAACACCATGGTCACATTTATCAAAAGCTTTTGCGAAATCTGTGTAAATTACATCGGCGTTTTGTTTGTCTTCCATAGCATCTAATGCCATATCATAGTGGTCCAGCAACTGCGACAGGCAAGAGCGCCCTGTTCTGAAACCATGTTGTCCGGGGTTATGGAGATGCTGTGATTCCATGTATTTTGTGATCTTACTTCTTAGCACTCTCTCAAAAAATTTTATGATGTGCGATGTTAGTGCTATCGGTCTGTAATTTTTTGCCTCTGTCTTATTTCCTCCTTTATGGAGTGGTGCTATCTCTGCTGTTTTTAGTATGTCAGGGATAACGCCAGTATCTAGGCTTTGTCTCCACAGAATGTGAAGGGCCTGCGATAGTGGTTTTTTACAGTTCTTGATGAATATGGAGTTCCAAGAATCCGGGCCTGGTGCTGAGTGCATAGGCATACTGTTTATGGCTTCTTCAAAATCTAGTGGGGATAGGGCGACGTCTGATATGTGATTTGATGTTGGTATCATATCCATGAAAAATTCATTTGGGTTATCAATCATTAGTGCGTTTAATGGCTCGCTGAAAACAGAGTCGTACTGCTTCCTCAGTAACTCGCTCATTTCTTTGTTGTCATCGGTGAAAGTTCCATCTCCCTTTCGGAGGGGCCCGATACTAGATGTGGTTTTTGATCTTGATTTTGCATAGGAGAAAAAATATTTCGGATTTCTCTCTATTTCACTGATGGCCTTTTGCTCTCTTTGCCTCTCCTGGGTTTTGTATGATTCTTGTAGCTTGAGTTCAATTGTTTCTATTTCTCTACCTAACCTTCTTCGCCGTTCTTGAGATAGGGTGCGACTCTCAAGTTGTTCCGCGATTCGTTTTCTTCGCCTATATAGGGAACGACGTTCCCGTTCCAATCTGCATCTCTCTTTCTTTTTTCTGAGGGGTATGCGGTTTGAACATATTTCTAGTGCTACTGAGCTTATTTTTTCCAGGCACTGGTTCAGGTTTGCATTTCCTAGCTGTTCTTCCCAGTTTATTTCTGTGAAGTCCTGGTTTATTTGCTCCCAGTTTATCCGTTTATTATTGAAGTTGAATTTGCTGAAATCTCCTCCACCGGGAATCTGGACTGGTTTTGAAGGTCCATTCCCCATGGTTGTCAGAACTTCAATTAAGTTGTGATCTGAGTAACAGGTATTTGTAATCATTATGTTCCCGATCAACTCATCATTATTAGTGAAAATGAGGTCCAGCGTGTTCTCCTTCCTAGTTGGTTCTACTATTTGCTGGTTTAAGGCAAACCTATCGCATATCCGTAGCAGGTCATTTGCATGTGCCTGTTCATTTAGGCTACTTCCTGGTATTCTTTCTGATATTACTGTATTAGCCAGGTGCTTCCATTTCAGGTGCCGTAGGTTGAAGTCCCCAAGCAGGATGATGTTCGGAGCTGGATTTGTGAGGTTTTCCAAGCAGTGCTCTATTTTCATTAGTTGGTCTTTAAACTGCTGAGGGTTTGCCTCCGGTGACTTATATAAAAGGACAACAACTACATTTAGGATCTCTATTTTGACTATCAGCACTTCCACCATATCATTTGAGGTGTTTAGCAGCTCAGTACAGATGAGTGTGTCTTTGATGTAGAGGCTGATCCCACCCTGAAGCCGGTGTTTCCTATCACATCTGAAGAGATTGTATTCTGAGATCCATATTTCACCATCAAGGTAGTCCTTTGTGTGAGTTTCCGTTAGGGCTGCAAACACTGCATTTGCCTCATGAAGGAGACCATCTATAAAGTGAACTTTGTTGGATTTGCGTGTTTTTATACCCTGGATGTTGGCAAATATAAATGATGTTATCGTGTTAGTGGAAGTGCTGGGTGCTTTAATTGGTGTTAATATCTGAGGCTCTGGTAAGGAGGCCACTGTGTTTGCGTCCTCTCTAGCATTTGACCGAGTTGGTGGTAGAGTCTGGTCATTTTTAGCCATTCTTCTCCTCCTCCTCTTGCTAAAAAATTATCCCGGTCGATGGAGTAGTGGCTGTTTTCATAGTGGTAGTCTGTCGGTTTTATTCCCCTGGTACCTCTTATATGAAAAGCTGGGCATTCAGCATTGAAGCACTCTTTCCTGTCCAAAGAGTTCTTGCAAATTTCTGGATGAAAGAATTCACAGCTTTTGGTACATTTACCTGTATTGAGGAGGTTTCTGCACTTTCTAGGGTGATCGTGTGTACATGTTCCATTTATTCTTCCTGATTACCCATGCTTACAGGTAGCCCATCTGTAATACCAACAGATTTTGGGGCCTTGTTTTGTTTGTGTCCCTCTGCCAGGGACCGCGCTCTGCTCCGGTGCCTGTGACACTGTGCCCTGCTCCGGGGCCTGTGACACCGCGCTCTGCTCCGGGACCTGTGACACCGCGCTCTGCTCCGGGGCCTGTGACACCGCGCTCTGCTCCGGTGCCTGTGACACCGCGCTCTGCTCCGGGGCCTGTGACACAACGCTCTGCTCCGGTGCCTGTGACACCGCGCACTGCTCAGGGGTCCCCGGGGTTGTGTGGGGTCTATGTTCTCCTATTCCACATTCCATAACATGGCATTTATTAACATTAAATTCCATTTGCCAAGTGGCGCTCCATGTACTTATTTTGTCCAGGTCTTCTTGAAGGGCATGACAATCATCTAAGTTTCTTATCCTTCCTATTATCATAGCATCATCAGCAAACATGTTCATATAATTCTGTATACCAACTGGAAGATCATTTATGTAGACAATTAACATCACTGGTGCAAGAACTGAACCCTGTGGTACTCCACTTGTGACATTTCTCCAGTCCGATACATTGCCTCTGATCACAGCCCTCATTTTTCTGTCAGTCAGAAAATTTTTCATCCATGTTAGAAGCGTACCTGTCACTCCTCCAGTATTTTCCAGTTTCCAGAACAACCTCTTATGTGGAACTCTGTCGAAAGCCTTTTTTAGGTCCAAATAGATGCAGTCAACCCAACCATCTCTTTCCTGTAATATCTCTATTGCTCGATCATAGAAACTGAGTAAATTCGATACACAGGATCTTCCAGATCGTGTCCCAAGGCTTCTGTGTCCGGAGATGTGCTATTGGGTTGACCTAGTTTCCCCTTCTTCCTTGTTCCAGGGTTTAGATCTCCCAGGTCGTCCGCAGGGTTATTCGGTCCAGCCAGCCTGCAGTCTATCCCCGTGCCCACAATATTCATAAGTTTGCTGCGCTTGCTGCCGTCTTCAGTACCATGTCTTAGGCTGACATTTGGGCGCGGGGTTTTTGGTGGTCGAACAGGGTCCTGGCTACGCGCTACCTGGTCAGTGTTCCTGGGCCTAGTCGGGCCTGTGTCGCTTTGTATCAGCGGTTGCAGCCAGTTGTCTTGACTTCGGGTTGAGGAGCGAGTGCCGACCACCTCCCGGGTAAGTCCATTTTTATTTTTGTCTTTGGGTAAGTAGCTCTGAGGAGCCGAAGGTCCTTCTCCTAGAAAACCAGTGTTGAATGTAATGAAACACCATTATCTGGGTGCAACCTTGAGGCTCCTCGGCATCCCTCCCTCCCTCCCTCCGGTCGGCAATTTTTGTTGCATGTTTTTGACATCCAGCCTCAGAACTGAGGTGTGGGTATCTGGCATGAGGGTCTGGGGCTTCCCCTTCCCCCTTCCAGGGATGGGGGAGCTGTGCAGACAAGCTACGCGGTGATGTGGTAACGTTGTGCTCATTTTTGGTTGAGGAGTTCTGTCCACTATTTCGGCTTTCTGCAACAATTTCTTCACCAGAATAAGGGTTTGTTTTGGGGTGCTTACCTTACTGGGTGCATAACCCAGTCAATGGAAGACATAATTCCTCCAACCTTACAGGGGTTTCTGTAGGCTATTGCTCCTTGTGCCTCTCTGTGGGGGTCAGATTCTGGCTCGTGGTACCCTGGTAGGCATAGTAACTTCATTCACACTGACTGATGCCAAAGTCTAATACAGGGGTACCTCAGCTTACGAATTTAATCCATTCCCAGAGGCGGTTCATAAGCTGAAAGTAAATTTTATACCTAATTCACCCAAATCTTCAGTACTAACATATGTATAAGTTTTCCCTTATCTTTATTGATGACTCTTGTTAGCGTATGGCAGACGGTGAGGAGGGGGGCGGGGGAGAGGAGGGAGAGGTAGTTAGTGTTTGGAAGGGGAGTCTTCTTCCATTATAACATCAGGCAGTAATGACTTCTTTGCGGTACACTCTCTGGCATGTTTTGCCTGCATACCACTAGGACCTGCCTGTGGCTCACTGCTTGATTTTCTCACAAAAAATCTATCCATAGAAGATTGTTTTTCCCTTTGTCGTAACATTTTGTTCTACGTTCATCTACGTCCTCTAATTACTCAACACAAAACTGCTATTAGAACAATATCAAACTCTGGCCCCAGACAACACTTGGTACTCTTACTAAAGTCTTTAAATATGTTAGATATTAAGTCACTGCACATCCAATCATGTGTACTCTATACTGTATATTTAAAACTCTGAACAGTAATGCCAATCCTGACCTTAAGGATTAAGCTTTAGTCTAAGTGTTTTTCCCCCCACACCTTGCCCGAAACGCTCTGTGTATTAATGGCTTTAGGTATTGTATGTACTAACTCTATCTATAAATCAAACATTATGTTTGTAACTTATCTTCTTTGTATGTACTTTTTCCATGAATAAACATTTTGAATTTTATTTCATTTTTGACTTGTCTGTAGTGAGGTATCACAGTGTCATTAAATAAAGTTGATGCAATGGCCTACTAGAGCTTGTTCTGGATGAGTCGTTTCGACAAAAGTTTGCATTTCTTCCCACAGTCTACACCATTTCCTAATTGTTGTGGAAGGGGCATTCCATACTGCCTTTTCCTCCCCTGAAAACATTTCCTCATCTGCCTTTTGTTGCTGCTCCTTGTTAGGGGCTAGGAGTTCGGTGGTCAGTTCTTCGCTGTGTTTTTACACCAACTCCTCATCAGCACCATCCAACTTCAAGCCCAATTTCCAGCCCAGAGTAACAATTTCCTCAACAATAGACACTTCAGATCCAGGCTCAAACCCCTCAAAGTCTAGTTCTGAAACACATTCAGACCACATTTTAACCTCATAACTGCGCCAACCGAGTATTCTCGGTTGGCGCAGCTTTCTGCCGAAGCTCTTTTCAAAAAATCAAAACTATTTTTTATTTTTTCGTACCCACTCTAAATGTGTGCGAGGTTGGTTGTGTACGAAATGGACTCTTAGGACCTCCAGTGAGAGGCAGCCATCTTGGAAAAAATTCCCAGAATGCCCAGTCGGGAGCATTAACCACTTAACTGTGCCAACCGAGTTTTCTTGGTCGGCGGGAAATTGCGCCAACCGAGAAAACTCGCTTTGATTTTTCGTAACCAATTCTAAATGTGTACGAAGTTGGTTGTGTACGAAATGGACTCTTAGAACCTCCAGTGAGAGGCAGCCATCTTGGGAAAAAATCCCAGAATGCCCTAGGGCTGCTTGCTGGGTTAGTACTGAATGAGCAACCATGGGTGGCGCACGCGCCTCTGCCTCCCAAACACCTGTCCGACGCGTTGTTGAAAGATAATGCTCTGTCGGTGAAATTCAAACCTTATTGTTTGAAGAACTTAAGGGTCATAATATTGGGGAAGCCAGGCGCAATAAGGACCTAACACAAAGGTCGGATGCAAGCGAGACGATATAGCGAGCGTATCCAGTTGTAGCTCTGAGCGTCACCCTTGCAATCCTATGATATTTATTTACATGATACTTACATGAATCGTTTTTCTGCGTTCAGTGATGATGCATCTGATACAAATAGCATAGATGAACAGTGTTAGCGGCTTCCATGGTGGTGTTTTCCATAGATATTTTCAAGAATACCTGAATCTCTTCCTGACTGATGGACACTCTTGATGTAAGCTGAATCTCTTCCTGTGTGGGACCATACAAAGCGATCTTTTCAAGACTACCTTACAAATTGATCTTTTCCTATAATCTTTTCAATACTACCTTATGCTTTACATGCTTGGTTACATACAACCTACGAGTTCTAAAGCCAAGGGTGTACTGTGAGTGCAGTTCTTTGCAAGCACACAGAATGAAGAAACAGGAAGCGAAAATTTATCTGTACCTGGTGCACTGAGAGCGAAGTCACGCTGTGTACCATGGGCTACTTCGTTGATTATTACTCACTTCCGAAGTACTGAGTGTGTAATACAGTGTGTTACTGTGTAAATAGTGTGTGAAACTGTACATATCGTAATTTTAGTGTTTTTTTAACAGGTAATATTGCGACTAAACATTTATTGTGGACACATTACTGACACATGTATCACAGTTCCATGGAACATTATGAATGTTCTACTGTATACATATTGTAAAGGACACAAATATGCATCATATACGATAAAAAAACAAATAAAACCGCATTGGAAATACATAAAACAAATAATTGAAAATATATTTGTGGCCACACCCGGTGCTTGAATGGCCCGCGCGACTGGGTCTGGGCGAGTCACGCACGGGCGACCAGGCCCTGATGACGTCACAGCGCATCTTGTCCATGTCCCTACAGCCAAAGTAAGTGGAATTTGGTACTTATTTTGACATAGACATGTTCAGGGAAGGGAATTTATCATTTTACGAAGAAAAAATAATTTTTTGGGAACACTTCATTTCATGCACACCGGGGGGAATTTCTCAATAAACTCCGAGCAGCACGGTGGTTAAGGGAGCTGGTCGGCCGAGCGGACAGCACACTGGACTTGTGATCCTGTGGTCCCGGGTTCGATCCCGGGCGCCGGCGAGAAACAATGGGCAGAGTTTCTTTCACCCTATGCCCCTGTTATCTAGCAGTAAAATAGGTACCTGGGTGTTAGTCAGCTGTCACGGGCTGCTTCCTGGAGGTGGAGGCCTGGTCGAGGACTGGGCCGCGGGGATACTAAAGCCCCGAAATCATCTCAAGGTATCCTCAAGATAGCCCAAGGGCTGCTGACTGGGTTATTTCTTAGTGAGCAACCATGGGTGGTGCACATGCCTTCTGGCTCCCAAACACCTGACAGACGCGGTGTTGAAAGATAGCGCTTTATTGGTGAAATTCATACCTTATTGTTTGAAGAACATGAGGGTCATAATATTGGTAAAGCTAGGCGCAATAAGGACCTAACACAAAGGTCGGATGCAAGTGATACAGCACCTATGAGGACGATACAGCGAGCGTATCCAGTTGTAGCTCTGAGCGTCACCCTTGCAATCCTATGCTACCTCCAATTTATTTAGATGATACATATATGAATCGTTTTCTGTGTTCAGTAATGATGCATCTGATACAAGTAGCATAGATGAACAGTGTTAACGGCTTCCATGTTGGTGTTTTCCATAGATACTTGGTTGATGGGGTTCTGGGAGTTCTTCTACTCCCCAAACCTGGTCCGAGGCCAGGCTCGACTTGTGAGAGTCTGGTCCACCAGGCTGTTGCTTGGCCGCTCCAAGCCACATACCCACAGGCCACATACGCACCGCTGGGCCACATGCCCACCACAGCCCGGCTGATCCGGAACTTCTCTAAGAAAACCGTTCAGTTCTCTCTTGAAGATGTCCACGGTTGTTCCGGCAATATTTCTTATAGTCGCTGGGAGGACGTTGATCAACCGCGGACCTCTGATGTTTATACAGTGCTCTCTGATTGTGCCTATGGCACCCCTGCTCTTCACTGGTTCTATTCTGCATTTTCTTCCATATCGTTCACTCCAGAACGTTGTTATTTTACTGTGTAGATTTGGGACCTGACCCTCCAGTATTTTCCATGTGTATATTATTTGGTATCTCTCTTGTCTCCTTTCTAGAGAGTACATTTGGAGAGCTTTGAGACTGATCCCAATAATTTAGGTGTTTTATCTCGTCTATGCGTGCCTGTATATGTTCTCTGTATTCCCTCTATTTCAGCAATCTCTCCTGCTCTGAAGGGGGAAGTGAGTACTGAGCAGTACTCGAGACGGGACAACACAAGTGACTTGAAGAGTACAACCAATGTGATGGGATCCCTGGATTTGAAAGTTCTCATAATCCATCCGATCATTTTTCTGGCTGATGCGATATTTGCTTGGTTATGCTCCCTAAACGTTAGATTGTCAGACATCATTATTCCCAAATCCTTGACATGCTGTTTTTCTACTATGGGAAGATTCAATTGTGTCTTGTACCCTGTATTATGTCTCAGATCCTCATTTTTGCCGTTCCTAAGTACCTGAAATTTATCACTGTTAAACATCATGTTATTTTCTGCTGCCCAATCAAAAACTTTGTTGACATCTGCTAGTAGTTTTTCAATGTCTTCAGCAGAGGTAATTTTCATGCTGATTTTTGTGTCATCTGCAAAGGACGACACGAAGCTGTGACGTGTATTTTTGTCTATATCAGATATGAGAATAAGGAACAGCAGCGGTGCAAGGACTGTACCTTGAGGTACAGAGCTTTTAACATCGCTTGGACTCGATTTTATCTGATTGACTGTTACTCTTTGTGTTCTGTTCGACAGGAAATTGAGTATCTAGCGTCCTACTTTTCCAGTTATTCCCATTGACCTCATTTTGTGAGCTATCACCCCATGTCACATTTGTCGAACGCCTTTGCAAAGTCTGTGTATACAACATCTGCATTTTGCTTTTCTTCTAGGGCTTCTGTGATTTTGTCATAGTGGTTGAGTAACTGTGACAGACAGGATCTTCCCGCTCTAAATCCATGTTGTCCTGGATTGTGCAATTCATTGTTTTCCATAAAACTAGAAATTTGATTCCTAATCACTCTTTCAAACACTTTTATTATGTGTGATGTTAGTGCAACTGGCCTATAATTTTTGGCCAAGGCTTTACTCCCCCCCTTGTGCAACTGAGCTATATCTGCAGATTTAAGTGCTGCTGGTATCTCCCCTGTATCCAGGCTCTTTCTCCATATTACGCTGAGTGCTCTCGCTACTGGTACTTTACATTTCTTTATGAATATTGAATTCCATGAGTCAGGCCCAGGAGCTGAGTGCATAGGCATATTGTCAATTTCTCTTTCAAAGTCTTCCGAGTTTGTGGTAATATCCGTTATATTATCTGCAGCTTGAATGTCATTCATAAAGAAGCTGTCTGGGTCATCAACTTTCATGTTGTTTATTGGTGTGCTAAACCTCATACATGAGGCCTCATACATGAGGCCTCATACTGGCCTCTTAGAATTTCACTAATCTCTTTGTTGTCCTCTGTGTACGTACCTTCATTTGTAATTAACGGTCCAATACTGGTCAAGGTTTTGGATTTTGATTTTGCGTATGTGAAAAAATATTTCGGATTTTTCCTTATCTCTTGTATAGCTTTCTGTTCCAATTCCATTTCCTCAGACTCATATGATCACTTCAACGTTTGTTCTATTTCTTCCATCTCCCTGCTTAGGCTTGTTTTCCTTGCTTGTGATAGTTGTGTCTGTCGAAGCATTTTTGTTATTTTTTTCCTTCTCCTGTAGAGTCGTCTGCGTTCTGTTTCTAGAGTGGTCCTCTTTCTCCCCCTCCTCACAGGTAAGTGCTTCAAGCAGACCTTGTAAGCTTCAGCTGTCAGTTGAGCTATTCCCTGTGTGGGAGTTTTGTCGCTTAACACCGTCTCCCATTGAATGGTTGCAAGGTCTACATTTATTTTTTCCCAGTCAATCCTCCTATTGTTGAAATTGAATTGATTGAATATTCCTTCTCGATTGTTGGGTCTCTTAGACCTACTACCGTTGTTTATGCTAGGTCGCTCTTCAATGAGCTTATGGTCTGAGTATGAAGTATCTGAGATTGTGATGTCTCTGATTAGTTCATCATTGTTTGTGAATAACAAGTCTTGTGTGTTTTCATTCCTAGTTGGTTCTGTAATCTGTTGATTGAGCGAGAATTTGTCACAGAATCTCAAAAGTTCTCTGACCTGTGGTTGGTTATTTCCCGGGTCATTCCCTGCTAATGATATTTGTGTTTGCCATTCTCCATCTTAGACTCGGTAAATTGAAATCTCCAAGGAAGATAATATCTGGAGCTGGGTTTGCTAGGTTATCAAGTATGTTCTCTATTTTGTGCATCTGCTCTGTGAATTCCTCAACTGTTGTATCTGGTGGTTTATATATTAGAATTAGGTTTAGTTTCTCTAACTTAATTCCAAGTACCTCTACCACCTCATTAGTTGAGTTTAGTAGTTCTGTGCATACCAGGTCTTCTTTAATATAACAGACTTACTCCTCCATTTGCCCTAGTTTTTCTATCACATCTATATAAATTATAATTTGGAATCCAGATTTCACCATCCATGTAATCTTTTGTATGAGTTTTCGTGAATGTCCCAAATATTGAGTTTGACTCTAATAGGAGGCCATTTATGAACTTAACTTTATTTCTTGACTTTGGCTTTAAACCTTGAATGTTTGCAAATATGAATGATTGTCCATATTGTGTGTCACTTCTGGAAGGTTTTGGTAGTTCTCCCTCCTCTCTACCCTGACCCAGGGTGTGTTGTTGTGGCAATGGTTTGCCCAGTTTTGGAAGTGATACTGGGGAGTGTGGTAGTCTCTGTGTAGTTGGGGGTTGTAGTATGTGTGGGCTTGATGACGAACCGTAGTCCAGTTTTGGGCATTTCCCCCTCTCCATCCGTACTCCTGCCTGTTACGAACCCGGATCCAGCGTCCGAGCCTGGAGCAGTGACAACCACGCCATCTGTGGGTCAGCTCCCGAAACCCCCGCCAAACGGACGACGACACCTGGTGAGGACAGCGTGTACTGGCCTCGAGGACCAGTTTCCAGTCTGGTTCAGCGCTCAACACCGCCGCTCCTGACCTCTGGTGAGGTGGTGCTCCGACGACAGCGCCATCTATGGACTGGATACGTCAGGTGTTTGTGCCCGAGCCCGTAAGTGAGGTGTATTAGTGTCCCGGTTATTGATGACGTGTCTGCTTACAGAGCCGACCTGGGACCACTGTGATGGAAGTGGAGTCAGTCTACCCGAGGCAGCCAGTCTCCATACTGTGAAGTTTGCTGCAGCTGTTGTGACGTCGCCCCCCCGGAAGAACACTGTGGTGTGTTAGCCTGCCATTGGAGTGGCAGTGAAAGGATTTACCCGGGACCGACTGTTGGAGACGATCATCCACTGGGGTATTGAGGACAGGAGGGTGATTTGTGATATCACACGAGACTCCTGTCTAGGGCGTACCCCTTATATCGTTCGTGGAGTGGCCGTACCAGCCTTGGTGGCTCAGTACCTGCCAGCAGATCAGCTGGACGTGTGGTTGACGGCCTCCACGACGGTGCCCCCAGTGGACCTGCGTTTTGGCTGACCTGTGGCCCGGGTAGGCTCGGCATTCTCAGAGGACACGTCGTGAGGCCACGAAGAAAGCACCAAGGACTCTGCACCAAGTGGTGTGGCACCAGCGTCTTCAGCAGAAGACCACGATTATGGATTAATCCCCTTGTAAAGTGTTAATACCCCTTCCCCTTGTGCACTCTTTTATTTTACATATTTAATAGGTGATGGTGAAAATTATAATATTAAGTTCTTAGCTTTCTTTCCCTACTCCCTTTAAGTTACTTGCGTCACGGATCTCATCCCTTGATAGCCACTACTGGCTCGGGAACGGATACATATATCTTCCTCTAACAACATCAGAGTAAGGACCCCGTTGCGTCCCGAGAGGGCCGTAACACTGCCATGTTTCTGCCTGTCTGTTTCTCCCTCTGTTTGTGCCTGCCTCTAAAAAAATTTCAGGGCTATTATATTGGACTTCCTTTCTTATATAGCGCTGTGTACCTCTGACGTGGAAATCTGGGCAATGAAGATCATAGCATTTCCTCTCATTAACTGAGAGTTTGCATAGCTTAGGGTGAAAATATCTACACTCTGTATCAAAACGACATCTGCCTTTCCCTAACCAGTTTCGGCATTTCCGTGGGGTGCATGAATGAGCATTCCGTGCCTCTGGGCCCATATCTGCACTGTCCTTTTACATAATACCTGCAAATATTTTCATCTGTGATTGTATTATTCTTGTTTGTACCCTTCTTCTTGAGATATCTTGAGATGATTTCGGGACTTTAGTGTCCCCGCGGCCCGGTCCTCGACCAGGCCTCCACCCCCAGGAAGCAGCCCGTGACAGCTGACTAACACCCAGGTACCTATTTTACTGCTAGGTAACAGGGGCATAGGGTGAAAGAAACTCTGCCCATTGTAACGGGGGGTCGGGGAAATAGCTCTATCTTGTCCATTATTCCACCCCCCAGTTAACTAACGAGGCCGGGGGAAACAGCTCTCTCTAGTCCGTTATCCCGTCCCCAGTTAGCTAACTATTCTAGAGCACCTCCAGAGTTCCTAAGGCAGCCTCTCTCGTTCAACATCTTGTAACCTAGGTATTTGACTACCTAGGTGCTAAAACTACAAGGCGCCGTAACTTGATCCGCTACCAGAAACTCTAGAGTGAACTCTAGAATACATTTCACTGCCACAAACGTATAAGAGACACGAAAGGAAAGAAATGAATAGTGAAGTAATTAGTGAGGGTTTGGGGTGAGAGGTGGGAGGAGCGAGGAGGGTCATTAGTTGAAAGTGAGAGTTTAGAGAGGGGTGGAGGGAGAGGTATAGATAGGTAGAAGTAGAAGAGTAGATAGTAGAAGACAAAATGCTGCCACCATCCATTCAAGACCATTATATACCAGACAAGGAATGGAACTTGTCTGTATCACAATATTCACAAAAGATGTTATCAAGAGGTCATTATTAGTATGTCCCATCTTTATCATGTACTCATTAAATCATGAAACCAGTAATCACAGAGGCTTTCTCACCTCAACTCAAACTCTAGGGGACACAAAGGCAATTTAAATAATAAATTAAATTATATTTCACATGATAACTATTATAATTTAAGCAATGTTCAAGATCTATATATGTAAAGTGAGTCATCCTCCAAGAATCTGAGAACACTACAACTGACTGCCCCTGATCATCACACAACACTTGTAAAACACAACCAAGTCACCTTAATGTTCAACTCACCAAGTGTCTGCCTATAGCTGGATAGAGGGGGGGGGTCTATAGTTGACAGAGACTGTCTCGCCCTGCCGGCCGACAGCCTCCCTGCTAGGGCCGTCTTCTCTGCTCTGCTGACTGCCGTTCTTCTCTGTCTCGTTAATGCTCTCGAATCGATAGTTCTCCGAGTATATATTGGGGAACCTAGTAGCTAACTCCGCCCACAAGTAGATAGCCTCTGGCTCTCTACCAAGCCACTCCTTAAACGTCGGCATGTTTGAAGGCTACAAGGCTCCAATTATAAGATTTGCAGAAGCAAGGTGAAATTCTCATGATCTGACCTCAGGTCACTTGAGGTCATTAATGGTTAGAGGTGTGAAACTCAGGCTGACCAAGCTGGCGCCTTCTCAAATTCCTGTCTGTGACTCATGTACTCTATGTATGTATTAAATACAACTAAACCAAACACTTTTACAATGTTACATCTCCCCTTCTCCCCGAAAATAAAGTTTTTGCAACACTGCTAAAGCAAGCTAGCTGTGTGCGACAACTTTATTAACGAAAAAAAAATACATCCTAGCTAAACAAATATACATCACCCTACTCTAAAAATGAAATATGTAGACAGACATCCATTGTCTCTGGCTGGGCGACGTCACTGCTTGGTCTTGTAGATAATCCTGTACCACATTTCTTCAACACAACTGCCTCCATCGCTTCTCCGTCGTTAACGCATAACAACCCTTGGTCAACCAGAAAGCCGTTACTACTTGAACTGCGCACAGGACCGTGGAATTTGGTTGTCCCAGCTGATCTGTAATTGACCCTACGTCAGTCACCATGAGAGACGTATATTGGGGTTTTTCACAGCTATGGGGACTACAAGTTTCGAGACCTTCATATAATAGTTGCCAACAGTAGAAATCCCATCCTACTCTTCTCCTCCCTGTTGCTCCAGCACGCCTCCTTCGGAGAGCCACTTCTGACAGCCACATCAAGTCCGCACGACACAGGAAGAATCACTCAACAGAGCACAATGCTTGCAGGAGGGGCGGCCAGTTAAGGCAAACGATCCTGGCTTGCAATTACGCTCCATGCAATGATGCTGACACCAGCAAGGGACACTAGGCATCGTGTCTCACTCAGCTTGTCTTATCTTCTTCTTTCTTCTCTCTTCTTTCTTCTCTTTCTTCTCTCTTCCTTCTCTTTTCCTTCTCTCTTCCTCCTCCCATGGGTCTTTGACAAGCGACCTGGGGTCCATTGGGGTCCGTCTGTCCTGGGGTTCATCCTGGGTAGACCAATGTTGGTGGGACAGACTGGAGTCGTTATTGTTCCTCTTCCATCTTTACTGGGTCGTCTGGGGTCGTCTCCAGAACGACCTGGGGTCCACTGGGTAGACCCATGTTGACCGACCGAGAGGGCTGCATCTTGGGGTCCCCCGGGGTGGTGGTGGAGCCATGACCTCCAGGTAGTGGGCTGGTCGTGGTGGTGGTGATAACCGCCCGTGAGTATGGTACACAGCAGCCGTCTCCCTCTTTTGTATGTGCGCCTCGCCTCTCTTCTGGCTCCAACCTGTGAATGAACAGAAAGGCGACAATACCGTGCTCCCAAAATGTTGTGTGACCCTGTAGTTTGTATGGGGTTTACACAGTCAAATCATAACGTTCTCCTCCTGGCAACGACTACACTCAAATTTTAATAATCCAATTAACTCTGAATGATACTGACTTGGTGGAACATAAAACAGTAACAAAGTAAAGTTTAGAGAAGAGAGAATAAGCTCGTCACTACTTTTAATTTGTCACTAAATGAATCTCCACAAAAAAAAATTATCAATACTAATAGACAAAACACTAGCCTAACTTAACTGTACCGTTCTTAATCTTAAGTACTTAATTAACTGTTACTCCCACCCTTAACCTACAGCCACCTACGTGACCCAGAGTGATTCCCTAGCTTCTCCGCCGGTCAACAACTCAAAACTTTTGCCACCCCTGTGACCAGACTATCTAACGTTGAGCGTCCCCAACGTGAAGTCTACTGACATACTAAGCCTCCCCCTAGTATGCTGTACAATACCAGTACACCTCGGGTTATTGCGTTCAAATGGAGTAAAACAGTCGATCGCAATAATCTGAGCAGAACCACCACTTAAAACTACTTAAGAACTACACCTGCCACTCCTCAACTGACCTAGGGACCAGCGGTGGCTGGGTGTCCCCCTGGGACATGCGAGGTCACCTGTCACACTCAGCTGAGCTGCACTACCAACACCGCTAAGTTCCCAAATCACCAAATCTTATCACTAACATAAATCACTACACACGCAAGTTCTGGTGAACATTATCTGAACTCCACACAACTCACAAAATCACTAAAACACAACGCCAGAGAATCACTATCTCCTAACCTGAAAAAACTCGCTAACTCGCAAATATTAAACACCTGTCAAGATCTCCCTGATAGCGCCTGAGCGGCAAAAGACACGTGGGACTGAACAATGTTAAATGAACACTACCATAAACATTGTTCAACACCGCTGCCAACATTGTAACGGGGGGTCGGCGAAATAGCTCTATCTTGTCCATTATTCCACCCCCCAGTTAACTAACGAGGCCGGGGGAAACAGCTCTCTCTAGTCCGTTATCCCGTCCCCAGTTAGCTAACTATTCTAGAGCACCTCCAGAGTTCCTAAGGCAGCCTCTCTCGTTCAACACCTTGTAACCTAGGTATTTGACTACCTAGGTGCTAAGACTACAAGGCGCCGTAACTTGATCCGCTGCCAGAAACTCTAGAGAGAACTCTAGAATACATTTCACTGCCATAAACGTATAAGAGACACGAAAGGAAAGAAATGAATAGTGAAGTAATTAGTGAGGGTTTGGGGTGGGAGGAGCGAGGAGGGTCATTAGTTGAAAGTGAGTTTAGAGTGGAGGGAGAGGTATAGATAGGTAGAAGTAGAAGAGCAGATAGTAGAAATATTAGAGTAGATAGTAGAAGACAAAATGCTGCCACCATCCATTCAAGACCATTATATACCAGACAAGGAATGGAACTTGTCTGTATCACAATATTCACAAAAGATGTTATCAAGAGGTCATTATTAGTATGTCCCATCTTTATCATGTACTCATTAAATCATGAAACCAGTAATCACAGAGGCTTTCTCACCTCAACTCAAACTCTAGGGGACACAAAGGCAATTTAAATAATAAATTAAATTATATTTCACATGATAACTATTATAATTTAAGCAATGTTCAAGATCTATATATGTAAAGTGAGTCATCCTCCAAGAATCTGAGAACACTACAACTGACTGCCCCTGATCATCACACAACATTTGTAAAACACGACCAAGTCACCTTAATGTTCAACTCACCAAGTGTCTGCCTATAGCTGGATAGAGGGGGGGGTCTATAGTTGACAGAGACTGTCTCGCCCTGCCGGCCGACAGCCTCCCTGCTAGGGCCGTCTTCTCTGCTCTGCTGACTGCCGTTCTTCTCTGTCTCGTTAATGCTCTCGAATCGATAGCCCAGCAAACATTTTCATGTTTTTAAAACATCCTAAAAACGACATTTCATTGTTTTCAGCACGTTTATAATTACGTTTAGAAAAGGTTTTTTGAGAACTTTTATATACAACCTTAGAACGTAAATAATTAACATTTCTAAAAACTTTTTTATAATCTTTTAATTACCTACATTAAAACGTTTAGGGTAAATTAGGGTATAATAATTTTTTAATTCATATCTGAAATAGAAAGGGAGAGAAAGAAAGAAGACATATCTGAGAAAGAAATGGACATCCTATATATGTATGTGCAAATTACAAATAAATAGGGTACAAAAAGAGAATTAAAATATTATATTTATTTAATTAAGAATGAGTAATACAACAAAATATATGTAATAGCTCGAAATATATAGACTATATCTATAACAGAATATAAAAGTAAAAATTTAAAAATCTATAAAAATCTATATATGCAATATGTGAACACAATAGATTTTGTGATCAAGCAGCCTGTGATTCATGTCATGCTGAGATCAGTCTGACGTTACAAGCAGTTATTGTTACTTAAAACTAAAACAAGTAAAATTTTCCGAGTATACATATAACACTATAGTTTTTCTATGACTAATAATAAAAATCTATTAATCAAAAGTTTAGGACTAATTAACTAAAAATAAAAATCTACAAGTGAATGTAAACAGTCAAGTATAATATTCATGTAGAAAGAGAAAGAAAAAGAGAGAGAGAAGGAAAGAAAGAGAAAGAAAGAAAGGGAGAAAGAGAGAGAAAGAAAAGAAAAAAGTCATGTATAATATTCATATTAGCACCATGCAATATAACTTAGATTAAGTAAAAATCTCAGACATTTTTAAATCAAATGAAATATGAGAGCCAGAGAGAGAGAGCGAGAGCCAGAGAGAGAGCGTGAGCCAGAGCCAGAGAGAGAGTGAGTCAGAGCCAGAGCCAGAGAGAGAGAGAGAGAGCCAGAGAGAAAGAGAGAGCCAGAGAGAAAGAGAGAGCCAGAGAGAGAGAGAGAGAGCCAGAGCCAGAGAGAGAGAGAGAGAGCCAGAGCCAGAGAGAGAGAGAGCCAGAGAGAGAGAGAGCGTGAGCCAGAGGCAGAGAGAGAGTCAGAGCTAGAGAGA
>NC_091204.1:3595124-3643363 GCF_040958095.1 Procambarus clarkii
TACATACACACACACACATTATTGGAAAAAATTGGAATTGGAATATTGGAAAAAATAATTAAAACTAAATGGGTAGAACACCTGGAGAGAAATGATATAATTTCAGGCAGACAGTATGGTTTTCGATTTGGAAGATCCTGTGTATCGAATTTACTCAGTTTCTATGATCGAGCAACAGATATATTACAGGAAAGAGATGGTTGGGTTGACTGCATCTATCTGGACCTAAAAAAGGCATTCGACAGAGTTCCACATAGAGAGGTTGTTCTGGAAACTGGAAAATATTGGAGGGGTGACAGGTAAGCTTCTAACATGGATGAAAAATTTTCTGACTGATAGAAAAATGAGGGCAGTAATCAGAGGCAATGTATCGGACTGGAGAAATGTCACAAGTGGAGTACCACAGGGTTCAGTTCTTGCACCAGTGATGTTTATTGTCTACATAAATGATCTACCAGTTGGTATACAGAATTACATGAACATGTTTGCTGATGATGCTAAGATAATAGGAAGGATAAGAAATTTAGATGATTGTCATGCCCTTCAAGAAAACCTGGATAAAATAAGTATATGGAGCACCACTTGGCAAATGGAATTTAATGTTAATAAATGCCATGTTATGGAATGTGGAACAGGAGAACATAGACCCCACACAACCTATACATTATGTGAGAAATCTTTAAAGAATTCTGATAAAGAAAGAGATCTAGGGGTGGTTCTAGATAGAAAACTATCACCTGAGAACCACATAAAGAATATTGTGCGAGGAGCCTATGCTACGCTTTCTAACTTTAGAATTGCGTTTAAATACATGGATGGTGATATACTAAAGAAATTGTTCATGACTTTTGTTTCGCCAAAGCTAGAATATGCAGCTGTTGTGTGGTGCCCAACAACAGAAGTTGGCCCATATCTTAAGAAGCACATCAACAAACTGGAAAAGGTGCAAAGACATGCTACTAAGTGGCTCCCAGAACTGAAGGGCAAGAGCTACGAGGAGAGGTTGGAGGCATTAAATATGCCAAAACTAAAAGACAGAAGAAAGAGGTGATATGATCACTACATACAAAATAGTATCAGGAATTGATAAAATCGACAGGGAAGATTTCCTGAGACCTGGAACTTCAAGAACAGGAGGTCATAGATTGAAACTAGCTTAACACAGATGCTAAAGAAATATAAGAAAATTCACTTTCGCAAATAGCGTGGTAGACGGTTGGAACAAGTTAGGTGAGAAGGTGGTGGAGGCCAAGACTGTCAGTAGTTTCAAAGCGTTATATGACAAAGAGTGCTGGGAAGACGGTCTCATCCTGTAACTACACTTAGGTATTTACACACACACTATATATATGTCGTACCTAGTAGCCAGAATGCACTTTTCAGCCTACTATGCAAGGCCCGATTTGCCTAATAAGCCAAGTTTTCATTAATTAATATATTTTCTCTATTTTTTTTCTTATGAAATGATAAAGCTATCCATTTCATTATGTATGAGGTCAATTCCTTTTTTATTGGAGTTAAAATTAATATAGATATATGACCGAACCTAACCAACCCTACCTAACCTATCTTTATAGGTTAGGTTAGGTAGCTGAAAATGTTAGGTTAGGTAGTCGAAAAAACATTAATTCATGAAAACTTGGCTTATTAGGCAAATCGGGCCTTGCATAGTAGGCTGAGATGTGCGTTCTGGCTACTAGGTACGACACACACACACACACATATATATATATATATATATATATATATATATATATATATATATATATATATATATATATATATACATATATATATATATATATATATATATATATATATATATATATATATATATATATATATATATATATATATATATGTCGTACCTAGTAGCCAGAACACACTTTTCAGCCTACTATGCAAGGCCCGATTTGCCTAATAAGCCAAGTTTTCATGAATTAATTGTTTTTCGACTACCTAACCTACCTAACCTAACCTAACCTAACTTTTTCGGCTACCTAACCTAACCTAACCTATAAAGATAGGTTAGGTTAGGTTAGGTTAGGTTAGGTAGGGTTGGTTAGGTTCGGTCATATATCTACGTTAATTCTAACTCCAATAAAAAAAAATTGACCTCATACATAATGAAATGGGTAGCTTTATCATTTCATAAGAAAAAAATTATAGAAAATATAATAATTCAGGAAAACTTGGCTTATTAGGCAAATTTGGCCTTGCATAGTAGGCTGAGAAGTGCGTTCTGGCTACTAGGTACGACATATATATATATATATATATATATATATATATATATATATATATATATATATATATATATATATATATATATATATATATATATATATATATATATATATATATATATATATATCGGACAATTAGGAAAAAAAAATAAATAAATAAAAATTTAAATTATTTTACCTTGTACCTAGATCCACCAGGCCTGTTTGGTGCATGTTTCAGTACTTGAGAAATCTGGAAGGTCACATCCTCCTCCTCAACTTGTGGATGTGCGTTGATAGATGATTCTGTAAAATTAAGTTATTTATATAATAATAAATTCAGTATAACAATAATATTCTGTAAAATTAAAAGTAATTTATACATCAATCAGATAAAACTCTCCAGAGATGGTGATACACAACATATAAAGGACAAGCTTCAGAACAAAATATGCATTTAGGAATAAGGTTTTGTACATGTAGGTAGCACATGAGAAAATAAGTGGAAGGTGATCAAGTTTATATTAACATGTTAATGGCTTTGTTAAGGCTTTGCAAGAATGAAAAAATATTAATAATATAATATCACCTACCAATTAATTGTACATCATTTATAAGTCAATTATTTGCATTATTATTATTCAATACTAATGATATAATAATGCATTTTGTAATCTACTATTTATGCAAGTATTAAGCACAGGATCATGAAATAAACTGCACAATACTGTAATGGATAAACCAATTAAGTTTACATTTTCCTATAGCTAAGTCAGTCAGTTCTATTAGCAGCAGAGAACAATTATGCCCAACCTCTATTAAATGAAACAATCTTAAGAGCAAGTGATAGAAATATAATCATTTATGCTTGGGAAAATATTATGGAAAGGTTCCAAATATGAAAAATATTAAGTTTTTTGGTTAAAATTTTTTAATTTAAAATTTAAATTTTTAAGTGAATTTTAAACTTTAAAAAAATTATTTAATTTTTTGGTTACTTACTTAAAATAACATTATATAGTTCTTGTTTTTGTAGAAATGCCAATTTCTTCTTTTGCCCTTCCAGACTGTATAGTGACCACAGGCCGTTTGTTCATATCTTCATTATTCTTCGAACCATGGTTGCACAATCAGACCCACGTACACTGGTTAAAAGCATCACCTAAAAGCAACAACAAAAATGTAGTACACTGACGAATTTTGAATATATATATATATATATATATATATATATATATATATATATATATATATATATATATATATATATATATATATATATATATATATATATATATATATATATGTATGCCATATACATATATATGCTATGTTGTATGCTACAACTTGGCTGATAATAAAGCCATTCACAACTGCAGGCCTAATAAAAAAAGGAGGTGGCATAGCAATATCTTACAAAGATACCTTCATCTGCAATAGTGTCATTAGTAATAGAGACGACTATTGTGAATATACCTTTGCCAAGTTCTCCAGTAAATCCCTTAAATCCTCCTTGAACAAGAGGGTTTTTAGTTGATCGAACCATATTCTTAACCTGCTGCAGGTAATTTTCAAATGGAAATGCTGAACATCTGTCCAAACTACCAAACTCTTTGGCATCAGAGGATATGTGTGTTAGGCAGTGTACATTGTACACTAAAAAATCCTTACCATACAGCTCACGAGCCTTTAACACAAAGTACAGCAAAAGATCATGTGCATATTGGCTGTAATTTAACTGAATCAATTTAGGTGATACAAGAATAGAAATGGCTACACTCAGAGTCAGGAAATGGTCATACAATTCTTTGGGTAAGATTCCCTTCAGTACAATCTTACCGGTGTAGAGAAGGAGTTGCCTGTATTCAGTCGCTTTCCATCTATCAACCTCTGAAAGACTTCGAGGTTTACCTGTTCTTTTAGGCGTCGCTTTTTGGCCCGTGACATACGCTGCCATCTTGTGTGGTATTCTCTTTTTCTTTCTATAATGTGTGCATACATTCTGAAGGAGAAAGGCCAAGTGCTACATTACCAATTACTATTACAAGATTATTAGTAAAGTATTGTACTGCAAAAAGCAAATAAAATGGGGTAAACTAAACTTTGAAAACAAATAATAATTAAAACAGGTAAATTAGTAAAATAACAAAGGCTTAAGCAGACATGACTCTGCTTAAGCCATGTAAAGCAGACAGATAAGATGGCAATATATAAGGGGAAAAAATTAAAAAGCTAGGATATAAAACTAATTGAGATCAAAAGCATAAATTACTAAAGTAGGGGAAAAAATAACAAATGACTTCATAAAAAAATTATCCAATTGCCAACAGCAACTTGGTAGTACGAGTCTAAGTCTAAGAAACCAAAAAAATTTAAATGCTGTTATCTGCAATGAAACAATACATACTATTGCACGTACCGAAACATTGATGAATGTAAAAAATAGAGAACTATTTGCTGAATGTCCCATAAATGGATTTAAACTATTTTACACAAAGAGGGGGGAGAAGCCATGTATGTTAGGGAATATTTGAAATGTAGTCTCGAAAAGTACACAACTGTGATAGGAAAATTAGGTCACATGGAGGAGTGGGTCTGTATACTATGGAAGACCTTGTATGCTCGGAGCTCCTTAACATTACAAATGAGGTGGTAGAGGTATTGGGATTAAAAATAGAGAAAATAAATTTAGTGATTATTCTAATATACAAACCGCCAGATGCAACGGCCGAGGAATTCACAGAACAGATAAACAAAATGGAGAACTCGATACCTCATATTATCTTCCTAGGTGACTTCAACTTGCCTAGTCTAAGATGGAGAATAGCAAACAATAATATTATACCAGGAAATTTATCGAGACCTAACCACTCAGCTTCCTGGCAATACGTTAGTAATGAATAAATATGATATATTTACTCATTATAATGTTGGTGCTGAATGTACAACACGAAAAAACATAATTTTAATCTGAAAAAGGATCTTTTTATAAAGAAATTAGACGAAAATAAAGAGCTGGTGACGCCAAATCAAGTCGACGATCCAAGCGTCGGTTAGGTTAAGTTAGGTCAACCTAACCTAACATATTATATTTATTCATTACTAACGTATTGCCAGGAAGCTTTGTGAAGCTTGTGTAGCTTGTGGTAGCTTGTGGTAATTAGACAGACCCTCATTTTAACAGAAACTTGGCTAAGTAAAGACTATACCCAACTCTACAACTTAGCTGGTTATAAAGGCATTCATAATTGCAGGCCTAGTAAAAAAGGAGGTGTTATACCAAAACAGATGCAGAACTAGGAAACAGGATTTCTTCAACAGAAATTTTGAAATTGTTCACAATTTTTGTTACACCAAAGTTGGAGTATGCAGCAGTTGTATGGTGCCCATATCTTAAGAAGCATATCAACAAACTGGAAACGGTGCAGAGACATGCCACTAAGTGGCATTAACTAAATGCCATTAAATATGCCAAATATACTACATAAATATACATACTACACATGCACAATAATTGTCCTGGGATCTCTGATATTCATATATATATATATATATATATATATATATATATATATATATATATATATATATATATATATATATATATATATATATATATAGGGCCATCAACACACCTCCAGCTAGGGCCATCAACACACCTCCAGCTAGGGCCACCAACACACCTCCAGCTAGGGCCACCAACACACCTCCAGCTAGGGCCACCAACACACCTCCAGGGCCACCAACACACCTCCAGGGCCATCAACACGCCTCCAGGGCCATCAACACAACACCACCACCAACACACCTCCAGCCAGGGCCACCAACACACCTCCAGCCAGGGCCACCAACACACCTCCAGCCAGGGCCACCAACACACCTCCAGCCAGGGCCACCAACACACCTCCAGCCAGGGCCACCAACACACCTCCAGCCAGGGCCACCAACACACCTCCAGCCAGGGCCACCAACACACCTCCAGCTAGGGCCACCAACACACCTCCAGCTAGGGCCATCAACACAACACCACCATCAACACACCTCCAGCCAGGGCCATCAACACAACACCACCATCAACACACCATCCAGTCTACCACCACAAGCTTATATATATACTACACATGTCTAAGAGCAAATAAAAGAAAACAGTTACCTTAACTATTGAAGATGCAGCAGGATTTTGTGGATAAGCCAGCAGCAGTCCCTCTCGACACGGTTTTAAAATGGCGGCGACTACCACAACATGCAACGAGCCTAAAGAATGTCCAGCGCTAGCATTATCTAAACGCTATTATATATTATCAAGCAATACGGAAATCTAAAATAACAAAAATGATACAAATAATTGTATTAAATATTTATTTGCAATTACAATACCTCGGGAATATATTTTTGCGTTAGCAAAACATATTAAGTTCGTATTTAGTTTAACTCATTTAAATTCTTTACAAATAATAACCTGATTTTACCTGATGGCCACTAACATTAATGTTTTATGTTGATACATTTCATACCCTTATTATTTCAATTTCTTTCTTTATTATGCACCCCATACCCATCCCGTGGGCGGTGGTGTAAAGGATTACAGAGGCACATAATGGGTTCAGGAACTGAACTCTCTAGTTTGTTTAGCTAAGCAAATAACAATTTTTGACGCTAGTTACAAAATTATTAATGTTATATATTCATGTACACACTCTCATACATACATGTACATATATATATACGTATACATATATACATACACATACATATTTATAATCACCCACACAAATACACACATCAATAATCTCTGTGTCACTTATTTTATACATGTTCTTGTAGAACATTCTATTGCGAACACATTGGGCGCTGCCCAATAAACTCGCCCCTCGGGGCAAAATTATTTTTTTTTTTTTAATCTTGGTGGAACATAAAATGGCCGCCTGTGTTTATGCTGTCTTCAGATGGCGCTGTGACGTCACAGATGAGGGAAGCACGTACTGCGCATTAATGCCTCGATCCCTCGTTATTTATTTATTTTATTTATTTATATATATACAAGAACGTACATTGGGGGTTAAGAGACAACATAGAGCTTAAGTTAGAATTATAATCTTGTAAAACCACTAGCTTGCATATAGCGTTTCGGGCAAGTCCTTAAACTAATCTTTGAGCAAATTCTTAAACAAAGTTTTAGAGAAATAATTAAATGTAAAATTGATAAAAAGTGTTTAACAGGTACATTACAGCTTTACTTTACAAGTATAGATGATTTTAAGTAGGATAATTACAGTAAAATTGTCAAAAAATTGTTTACAGGTACGATGCAAGAATTTTCGACACAAAAGCAGATCAGAACAATACACAATAATGAACAAGGAATCCTAAGTACAATTAGGAAAACATCTCAGGGTTATACATTGGATTACTGAAGCACAATATGAGGATCATTACAAATAGTAATGCAGTAGAATATGCACTCATATTCTATTATTAAGTTAATATTAAGTTCCTTCCTCATGTTAAGTATCTTTGTGGTACTAGGGACATCCAAGGATTATCTTCAAGGCTTCGTTCTGCAAGTTTTCAAGCCCTTTAAGCTTTCTTTCAGTCATCAAGGCAAGCAGAGATGCAACATAATCCATTAAAGATCTGATGTATGCAAGGTACATCATTTTGACAATTGTGAACTTGGCACCATAGCCTGAGTGATAACCTGCAACATCTCCAAGAGGGCTTATGGAGCCTCTCATTATACTGACGACAGAGTCTGAATACAACAGGACAATACAAGACCAAGGTATTTGAATCTGTTAACATAGTCAAGCTGGGAGCCATCATACAGTTGCATCTTGCGAACAGCTCCTCCCTGCCTGGGTGGACACCCGTTTAGTATCTTTGTTTCCTCTGCTGAGATATGACTAAACTAATTTTTGTCAAGGGCAGAGTAAATTATATCAAGGAGACTAATAATTGCATCGTTGGTACTCTTTTGAGAGCGGAAGCCAAACTGACAGGGGCTAAGAATGTCGAATTTTACGAGATAGGAGTAGAGCTGTTGTAGATAATTTTTTCAAATATTTTTGATAGTATGGGTAGGTTCGATATTGGTCTGTAGTTGTTTATGTCTGACGGATTACCTCCTTTATGAACTGGCGTTACTCTTGCGTTTTTAAGGATATCAGGGAAGGTATGACACTCAAGGGATTTGTTGAACAGCAGAGCTATAGGTGGTGCAAGGGCATGGGAGGCGCTCTTGTATACAATGGATGGGATTTCACTGATGTTCCCAGCTTTGGTTTTTAGTGAGTGTATGATGGACACAACATCTGTCGGGCTGACTGGTGAGAAGAGAAGAGAGTTTGGATAGCTGCCTGAGAGATATGTGTTGATATGTGTCTGAGTCTGTGGGATTTTACTTGCAAGGTTAGCACCAATCGATGAAAAGAAGCTATTAAATTCATTCGCCATTTCTAAGTCAGATGACAGTGTAAGGCCATCCTTAGAAAGTGTTATCTGGTTGTGGGAGTGTTGTTTAGTTCCCAGGATGTTAGAGATGGTATTCCATGTGCTTTTCATGTTGCCTTTTGCTTCTTTGAATCTAGTCTCATAGTATGAAAGTTTTGCTTTTCTTATGATACTGGTAAGCACTGATGAGTACCTTTTAACTACTTCCATTGGAATTAGGCCACTCCTAAATTTCTTTTTGTATTCATGTTTTTTGTTGATTGATTTAATTATGCCACTTGTGAGCCACGGGTTATTTTTTCTTTTATCAGTTACTTGTTTGGTAAGGAGGGGACAGTGAGTGTTGTAGAGGCTTAGAGTTTTGGAGAGAAAGAGGTTAGTTGATGAGTTTATATCCGGTGAATTATTAAAGTCAGATTCCCAGTTAATATTGTGAAGTGCATTAGAGAGATTGCCTAAAGCTGATTCACTATGTAGCCTGAATGAAAGCTTTTTGGTTTCTGGTGGTGATGTGTCAATGTTTGCTATGAGGAAAGTAGGATAGTGGTCAGTTGTTCTGTCATAAATTACCCCAGATGTAAGGGGAGCTGTTATATTAGTCCATAGGTGATCCAGGGTAGTGGCAGATGTTTGAGTGACTCGGGTGGGCTTGGTGATTGTGGGGATTAGCATACAGGAGTGCATGCTGTTACGGAAATAGTCAACTTGAGGGTTGTTTTCAACATTCAATAAAGAAATTCTGGAGGGCTTCTGTGCAAGGGTTAGGATGAGCTAGCCTAAGCATTTTTATACCAATTTGACAGTTATTTTCAGTAACACGATAAACAACGCTCGGAATATTAAGTTCCTTTCTCATATTAAGTATCTTTGTGGTACGAGGGCACCCAAGGATTATCCTCACGGCTTCGTTCTGCAATTTTTCAAACCCTCCAAGCTTTCTTTCAGGATGCCTTAAAGTTAGTTTAGTTCATTTATTATGCACCCCATACCCATCTTGTGGGCGGTAGTGGAAAGGGTTACAGAGGCACATAATGGGCTCAGGGACTGAACCCCACAATTCATTTAGCTAAGCAAGTTACAATCTTGATGAGCTAGTTACAAAATTCAGTATAAGTCGTCACATCAACAATGGGTTCGAGATCGATCACAAGTACAGTTTCTAAATTAAGCAACTGACATATGTGGAGAGCTAGTGTCACAATTGATATGTTTGTCCTGCACACCGCCCCCCATCCAGTGGGCAGCGGTGGATAGGTTACAATCACTTTGTTACTACTTACAGTTAGCAAACTGGGGATATTTGGCTAAAATTTCTGGTACCAGATCATTTTGAATGAAATTTTGACACATCGTTGGTACATTGGTTATAGAATTGTCTCTGAATTCACTATCACATAGTGACGGAGGGTGTGCGAATAATTTTGTTGACAGTTAGCATTTGGTCAGGTCTACATCGGCAGATAATGAGAATTCCCAGAAATACTTGTAACCGAGTCTAAGCCGAGAAGTAGTAACATCTAGAAGTCTGCTGATTTTATTGGATGAACCATAGATGTGTCGCTCCTCTTGCATAATAGTATTGAACGAAAGTTAATCTCCCCAAACACTTTCGCGTTTTGGGCAAGTTACCCCTCCACTCTCTCCATTTTTTTTTGGACATTCCCTGGTAGTGTGCGGAAATACTGAAAAGTGTATACTCTTTTCAACTTTGTCACCTTAATTCTCGTCCTATGTCTTTCATTTTGGTATCAATGCGTTCGCAATAGAATTCCCAAAAGAACTATGTGCATATAATGTCAAAGACAGCAGCGCGCTCCACCCGCCGACAAGATGAATGTAGGCCAAGGGTACCAGAAAAAGAAAGCTGAGCCACCCTCAGGCAACTCTCATTACATTAGAGAGCGTGATAATACTGAAAAGTGTATACCCTTTTCAACTTTGTTACCTCAATTCTCATCCTAAGTTTTTCAATTTAGCATCAATGTGTTCGCAATAGAATTCTCTACAGGACTAAAGGCATATAAACTCCAAAAGCCCGGCTTACCATCCGCAACAAACAGAGAAAGCGAGAGCGTGTTACCAGGGAGCGCACAAGAGCGATAAAATGTATACACTCTTTTCATTCTGGTCACCTCAATTGTCATCCTAGGACTTTCATTTTGGTATCAATGTGTTCGCAATAGAATTTCCAACTGGAATATATGCATGAAATGTCAAAAACAGCAGCGTGCTCCACCCGCTGACGTGATGAAAGCACGGCGGACCATCCGCACAAAACAGAGAAAGTGAGAGAAAGTAACCCGGGAGCACTCTAGTGCAATGTAATGTCAACACTCTTTTCACTTTGGTTACCTCAATTCTCGTCATATGTCTTTCATTTTGGTATCAATGTGTTCACAATTGTATCTGCTGGCATTTTACCCTTTGCTTGGATCTGAAGGGTTTTAGGCTCACCACGATGCAATCTGATAGTACCACACATGTATATACCTATCTTCAAGCAGCAATTCACTCATTCAAACCGACTTATAATAGTTATCCATATATAAATGGTAATCTTTGTTCTACCTGTTAACCTGTCATATGAAGAAAGATTGTCAAAGCTTATATTACATTCTCTAGAAAAGCAAAGAATTAGGAGTGACATATGGTAGAGGTGCCCAATGGGATGAATGGACATAACAAAGGGGACATTAATGGGGTATTAAAAGTAGCAACACAAGACAGAACTCGAAACAAAGTGTAAAAATTGGAAAAATTTAGATTTAGGAAAGAACTGCATGGGTAAATACACTGGGTTTGTACCTTAAGGTTCATGTATGCAATATTACAGAGTTCCAATTAACTCCCATGCATGCTGTTAATTTATGTTATGTTCATGTTTTTATGTTAAAATGTTTTTGTTGATTTGTTTGTATATTTTCATAAGTAAAGCATGCTTACCGTCTTATTCCAAGTTTTATGATAACTTTACAAGGTTTAAAACATAAAGTTCAATATATATTCTGGTTTTCACACAGGAATTATACGTTAATATAACATCATAATAACGTAATGATGTCGTGTAAATAACGTTATACTGACGTCATATAAATGTTATATTTAAGTTATAAGAACGTAAACTGGATAGCTTTACAGAAAGTAAACAAAAAAAACTAAATGTTGACTAAAAATTATTTATTCTTAAATATAAAGCATGAAAACATTATAATTCCATAGCATTTACTATTATTTTTAAATTTTTACATGAATCTTAAAAAACTGTGTCTCAAGAATATATGTCTTTAGTTATATCCTTTGGTTTTAGGAACGTCAGATATACGTATTTATGTCAAAAGTTACAGTATTACCTTTGTGGCACCATTTAAAAACGTCCACAAACGTTCTGTGTTTGCTGGGAGTTCTCCAAGTATATATTGGGGAACCTAGTAGCTAACTCCGCCCACAAGTAGATAGCCTCCGGCTCTCTACCAAGCCACTCCTTAAACGTCGGCATGTTTGAAGGCTACCAGGCTCCAATTATAAGATTAGCAGAAGCAAAGTGAAATTCTCATGATCTGACTTCAGGTCACTTGAGGTCATTAATGGTTAGAGGTGTGAAACTCAGGCCGACCAAGCTGGCGCCTTCTCAAATTCCTGTCTGTGACTCATGTACTCTATGTATGTATTAAATACAACTAAACCAAACACTTTTACAGTGTTACACCATTGTTTCTCGCCGGCGCCTGGATCCGCAGGATCGCAAGTCCAGCGTGCTGTCCGCTCGGCAAGCATGACTTGGCTACCTCTGTGTTTTTTGTTCTAACTTTCTCGTTTCTGCATTCATTGCACATTGCTCTTGCACGACTTGGCTACCTACCTCTGTGTTTTTTGTTCCAACTTTCTCGTTTCTGCATTCATTCTCGGTATTGGCCTTACCTTTCTCCTTGTTGCTTTCGTCTTTCTCATTTGTGTTCTCATTCATCTCATTTTTTCTCTCCTTATTCATATCACCAGTTTGCTCTACAATATTGATTTCTTCATTTTTGCCTTCATTTTTGTGTACCACGACACTATGTCCTTCTACATTGCTACTTTGACTCTCTAAATTCTCAGTCCCTGGGTTGTGCTCAGAGTTCGTTGCTGTCTTTATATACTCTGCATATATTTATGGTAGTTTCTGTGTGAATTGTAGCCTGTGTACTTCAGGAATGTTATTCATTAGTATGGTAATGTTTTCCCACATCTGTCTGTCTCTTTGACAGATCCAGTAGTTACCTTCCCGGTTTGCATATTGTGTAGGTAATCCTGTACAACTCAGGTGAAATCTTGTTACAAATGTTACATACAATGCCTACAACAGTCTTCCGAAGTGACTTAAGGCAGCCTCCACACACCTCCATGTTGGGTTTGTGATGTTATGATATTATATGCATATATTTATAATATTATATGTATGTATTGTCGGGTACGCGAGGCAAGTAACAGTATACAAGATATCCTAAGTACTTTATCCTGTCAACGGTCGCCAACGTTGGGGTGTCTCTCTCTCTACATGGACACCACCCAGTAGTATTAGCGATTACTGTTACTCACCGTAGCCCTGCGGGTCTTCACTCAATCCTCGCGGCGCCACTGTTCGCCAGGAGAGTATCCCAGTCGATCCCCAGCCAGCCTTAAAGCCAAAGAATGAGTGGGAACACAGTTTGCTCTCTCCTAACCATGTGCCCGCCCCAACAAGGGCTCTACTACTAACTGCAAGGTCGCCAACTGGTGTTTCCCGTGTCCAGTAACACGTCAGTGGTATTGTGGAATTGTGGTACTAACGGCAGAGCTCACTTATTAAATCTGGTCTCAGGCAGGTATATGTCTCTAATACTCTCACTCTTTGGAACTGTTCTATAGCAACAAGATATATGGAGGGATAATACAAACGCAAAGGTATTTTGTATTTTACTTAAAACTTTAAGGTATTATATCTGTATCAACAACGAAACATCAAGTACAATGCAGAAAGTTACTCTCTCTTCATAAAACTGGGGCTCATCTAGAGGGCAATACTCCCCCCTCCTGTCAATGTCATAATCAGCTGAGCGGCCCCCCTCATCATGCGAATGCTTAGTACTTGTTTCTTTGGCGTGAAGCGCCTGACTCTTTAAATTCGCATTTAAATTAAAAAAATTAAATTCTATGTTTGTAATCAACACAATATTTCTATAATGGCAATAGAACGCAATGAATCACCACACTGATCTCAAGTTCAATAACTGATTTCTACAGCAATTAACATAATATTTCACTATAATAGTGTAATGCACTGTAATTCATAATAATTACAATGAATGCAATTAACCACGGTACTGTTCTTAGATTCAGTAATTCCTCTCGAAGGCGATAACACAATTAATCACTGCACACATGGAAATGTTATTCATCACACCAACATATACAGAGATAAATTCATCAATATCGATAATAATAAGATAAATACTGGGCACACAGCCTAACACCAATAACTGGTACACTTACATATTCTCTGGCATAAGTTATCATATTAATATCACATGAAAGAAATCATCAACAACACAGTCAACTCTTCAATAATTCCAGGTGCCTGCACACACCACAAATATATATTCCGTGAGAGCTTTCTACAGCCTCTCTTCTCACAACTGTGTCCTACAAAACGCTTGTGCTCTCTAGAGTGGAGTACTGCTGCACAATGACAGCCCCTTTCAAAGCTGGAGAAATTGCTGACCTGGAGAGCGTGCAGAGATCCTTTACTGCTAGAATCCACTCAGTAAAACATCTAAATTACTGGGACCGACTAAAGAGCCTAAATCTGTACTCCCTTGAGTGCAGGCGGGAGAGATACATAATAATTTAGACATGGAAAATAATTGAGGGGCTGGTCCCAAACCTGCACACAGAAATAACACCACATGAGACCAGGAGGCATGGCAGGATGTGCAGAACACCCCCGTTGAAAAGCAGAGGTGCAACAGGTACTCTGAGAGAGAACTCTATCAACATCAGAGGCCCGAGACTGTTCAATACGCTTCCACTACACATAAGGGGCATAACTGGCAAACCCCTCACAGTGTTCAAGAGAGAACTGGATAAGCACCTCCAAAGGATACCTGATCAACCAGGCTGTGACTCATACGTCAGGCTGCGAGCAGCCACGTCTAACAGCCTGGTTGATCAGTCCAGCAACCAGGACACTAAGCCCCGGAAGCACCTCAAGGTAACCTCAAGGTAACCAAGGTACCGTGACATAGACATTAGTGAGCCTTGCTCACGACATGAAAGATACTCTGGCTAAATATATAGCTGATTAAAGGGGAATTGAATCACCTACTTCCACCTCACTGATGTGGACTCGCCCTCCGGTGAGAGTTGAATTGCTGCTCCTGGTCCCGGCTCTCGCCTCGTAGGGAACGCCTCCCCACACACACTGATGCGTTCTCCAGGAACCCAATCAACGTCCCAAAATAAACGCGTCGTCTCCGTGCTCTGTCCTCCGCAGGTCCGTGTTTCTCCACAACGTTTTGTGGGGTTGGAGTCGGTCTCCCGGCCGTCGACTTCTCACAACTACGGCTGCCAACCTACTTCTCGGCTGCAGTCGTCCTGATTCCCAATTAGTTTTCTTTTTCACTGCTTCCCGGTGGATTGGCCCAGCCGCTACGTTGTCACTGTAAAGCTATCATACGCCCCAGATATCACTGTCTAGACATCACTTCTTGCACAGCACCTGTCCCTGGAGCACTTGTTGCTCAATATTCCGTCGATTCCCTCTTCAATCCAACACATGAACAAGGGAAGACCTCACGGTGTACTTGCAGACTACAGGTGACGCGTAAAATCCACGGGAGCGGGGGTACAACTGTCAAATCTAACAGGACCAACCTTCGCACATCCGTCCCCCTTGATGTGTCGTGTCAGACTAGTTCCCTCACGGAGGATTGGCCCAGCCACTACGTCATCACTGGTGAAGCTATCAGACGCCCCAGTCGTCACTGCCTAGACTCCACTCTTGCACAACACCTGTCCCTGGAGCACTTGTTGCTCAATATTCCGTCAATTCCCTCTCTGGTCCAACACATGAACGAAGGAAGACCCCACAGGTGCTGGCAGACCGCCGGTGATGCGTAAATCCTCTGGAGATGGGGTAAACTGTCAAACTGACAGGATCCCCCAGCGCACGTCCGACCTCCTTGGCGTGCTGTCTCAGACTGGTCGCGCCAAAGAGGCACGATCTCCGGACCCCCCCCCCCCGCCTTCGTGACGTCATACTTGCCAGGGGCGGTTTTCATTGGCTCCCTGTGCCACGTCACTGTCAGTGACCAATCTGGTGCCACTGACGTCACACAGTTTTGGCAGCAAAATGGAGGGGCCAGCGCCATATTGGCGTCCTAAAGGGCCTAAACCACAGGCCAAAATACTCCTCTTTTACGAATTTCTTGCCAACGCGAGAACACTACACGCTCCCACATATATCAAATTGTTGCCCGCAACTTAGAGAACGCTCGGGAAAAGTGGATATGACTCTTACAGCAGGCGTGGGAGAAATATAAGGGGGGAACACCGTCACAGTATATATATACAGTAATATGTATTCAGTATATTTATAATATTACATATGTTTATATGTTCAAGTTTGTGTGGGGATACTTATTGCCTTGTGGAGAAAATATGGTCCTCTTGGGACCGTCTAGTTGACCGTTGTTTGTCCCAGGTCGGGGGCAGGATGCCACCGGTTGCCAGTTACTTGATTTATACACTGATTATTTGCCTGTAATGTCCTAAGGGAATTTCTACTTTCTTCCAGCTTGCAATGTTATTCACTTACTCTATTACTAGTTCCTAGATCCACTTTCCCGTATTACAGTATATATTGCCAGTATATTATCACTGAGGGAGTATACTGTTACTGAGGGACGTCCCCTGTACTGTGTAGGCCTAGTGGCTGTGGTGTAAACAGTCAAGTGTGATGCCTCCTCCACAACTTTACATTTATACTTTTTCAAGTACAATTCTCTAACACTATCCACTAATTTATATGTTGTGTTACACGTTCCACTTCACTGTTCAACGTATCACTGCTCGCTATATTTGATATATATCGCTTATGCCTGTACACATGAGCCTGGTGGCCCTGGCTCACCACGTGGTCCCACGTTTAATCCGTATTTAACTCAAAGTTCCATTGTTAATTTCTGTATTCAACTTTCCTACGGGTCACTATGCACTCGGTGATCACTGTGGGCCGTAATCCATGGTTGTAATCCTAAAAACGCCCGGTTTATTCCAGTGTTTTAACGGAGCGCGACGACACACGCCCATCCCCTCCCCCGAGAACTCGCGCGAAAATAGATATTTTCAAGAATACCTAAATCTCTTCCTGACTGACGGACACTCTTTGAGGCTAGCTGAATCTCTCTCTCTGACTGACGGACACTCTTTGAGGCAAGTTGAATCTCTTCCTATGTAGGACCATACAAAGTGATCTTTTCAAGACTACCTTACAAATTGATCTTTTCCTATAATCTTTTCAATACTACTTTATGCTTTGCAAGCTTGGCTACATACAACCTACAAGTACTAAAGCCAAGGGTGTACGTGAGTGCGCTCTTTGCAAGCCCACAGAATGAAGAAACAGGAAGCGAAAATTTATCTGTTCCTGGTGTAACGAGAGTGAAGTCGTGCTGTGCACCATGGACTACTTCGTTGATTACTACTCACTTCCGAAGTACTGAATGCGTAATACAGTGTGTTACTGTGTAAATAGTGTGTGAAACTGTACATATTGTAATTTTAATGAATTTTTAACAAGTAATATTTTGACAATAAACATTTATTGTGGACACATTACTGACACATGTATCACAGTTCCCTGGAACATTATGAATGTTCTACTATACATATTGTAGAGGACACATATATGCATCATATATGATAAAAAACAAATAAAACCACATTGGAAATACATAGAACAAATAATTGAAAATATATTTGTGGCAACACCCAGTGCTTGAATGGCCCACGCGACTGTGTCTGGGCGATTCACGCACGGACGACCAGGCCCTGATGACGTCACAGTGCACCTTGTCCACGTCCCCAGAGCCAAAGTAAGTGGAATTTGGTATTTATTTTTACATAGACATGTTCTGGGAAGGGAATTTATCATTTTACGAAGAAAAAATAATTTTTTGGGAACACTTTATTTCATGCGCACGGGGAATTTCCCAATAAACTCGGCGCAGCGCGGTGGTTAACCCTTAAATTGCGCATCGCATCATATCATATGATGCTTTGGTCTACTGCGCACGATTTGAAATTCCCGCAGGGTATAGGGGGTCCCCATATGCTACTCAGGGGCTATAGTAAACAGCCGCCATTTTGAAAAAAACTCCAGCTCACGCTACTATCGCTTGGGAGGCCTCAGTTACCCAGCAGCCACCATGTCGAGCGCACGGCCGAACGCTTCCCGGGCACGCCCCACGCAATCACTCACCCAAGAGCAAATAACCAGTGAATTATTTTCCGATGGTGAGGAAAGTGATTTTGATGACTCTGATATAGATAAAGACTACACACAATTGACTGATGAAGATAGCACGGACAGTGAAAATGAGATACAGCCGCCTCCCATGGCGAGGCCTATACGCTCACCCATGCCACCTCGCCCAGCGTCTACCCCAATTCACCCACGACCATACAGTTCCTGTGCTTATTTAGAGTCTGAGGATATTTTCGGTGACAAGTCAGAGGAAGCTGACTCTTTTTCTGGTTTTAGTGAAGTGGAATCAGAACATAGTGTTACTGAGCCTGGTGCCAGTACCAGTGGTGTTACTGGGCGAGATTTTGTCGCGTCAGCAGCGTCTTGCCCAGCCAAGTGCCACCGCATGGAACAATTTGAGGCACCAAGAGCCTCATGTTCACGTTCTTCTACCTCACGTGCACGTAGCAGCCATACTGTGCATAGACGGGCTTCAGCTCCTGGTCCACGGGGTGCATCGCTTCTTCACCGTAGTGCCCCTGTTGCGCCCCCTGCGTCTCGCAGGACACCAGGTGTACTAGTGTGGAGTGATGATGCTGGTTTTATTCCCTGAATTCCTGCCTTTGACAATAAGGACATTGGGATTACAGAGCTTTTCCCTGATAATGGAGAGTATATGAGTGAATGTGATTATTTTACAGCATTCTATGATAAGCCGCTCATGGAATATATTGTACACCAAACGAACCTTCATGCGGCTCATCTCATTAGAAGAGAGATAACAGAATTTTCACGATTGCAACGTTGGAAAAACACCAAGAGCTACGCTTGTGGTGTCCCATCTTCCCAGCACTCTTTGTCATATAACGCTTTGAAACTACTGACAGTCTTGGCCTCCACCACCTTCTCACCTAACTTGTTCCAACTGTCTACCACTCTGTTTGTGAAAGTGAATTTTCTTATATTTCTTCGGCATCTGTGTTTAGCTAGTTTAAATCTATGACCTCTTGTTCTTGAAGTTCCAGGTCTCGGGAAATCTTCCCAATCGATTTTTATCAATTCCTGTTACTATTTTGTGATCATATCACCTCTTTTTCTTCTGTCTTCAAGTTTTGGCATACTTAATGCCTCTAACCTGAACCACTTAGTAGCATGTCTTTGCACCTTTTCCAGTTTGTGTGCACGTGTGTATGTGCATACGCACGTGTGTATGTATTTATATGTGTGTATAAGCCTGAATGGTCGGAGGCGTCTAAGAATGTGCAAGAAGCAGCGCGTCCCCACCGTGTGGTGTTGACGTTACTCAAACCAGCGTTCGTCATACGGGACAATTTGACGCCGATCGGGCCATTCGTTACCCAAAATGTTCGTCTTTTGGGGCGATCGTTATGCGAGGTACCACTGTACTTATATATAACGTGTGTATAGAGGGTATAAACAGCAAGAGAAGGTTGAGAGCCGCCATTTTGGTGATGGCGGTGGCGTCGTCTGCATGACGCCACCGTGCAGACGACGGTGTTGTTTACTGGTTACCACGATGGTCTTTGGGCACCATACAAGTTAAGCGTGTCCAGACCACGGTTGTGTGCGGTCGCAAGGTTGGCACTCTTGGCGTCCGCTGATTGGTGGGAGGTGGAGTATTGCCCCACACTCTTCGTTTTTGCACGTGGTGATACAGGATATTGTGAATTTGTCCTCGATTATTGACAGCGTCGAAGAAATGGCTGAGGCGGTATGTCTAAGTGGTAGTGAGGAGGAGAGACAAGATGATAACAGACCGTTTGAAGTATTAGTGAACAGAAAGAAACGGAGAAATAATAACAGACAGCGAGACAGTGAGAGTGACAATGAAATTACAAAGAGACCAAAGAATGAGACCCTACTCAGCAAGACTCAAGACAAGCAAGACAAGACAAGAAGGAAGAGGCTGTTGTTCCCTACAACATGCCAATTGAATTTCCACCAAAAGCTAGAGTGGACGGTACGTCTAGCTAAACAATGTTTGGAATACAAACCACTCTTCAAGGAGGGTCTTCACCGGCCCTACATAACAGTTGGGACTGCCGTGGAACGCCTCACGACGGTTGGTTTTGAAAATGTAGTGATGGTTCCTCCAGAAGAAGGTATGTTGCACACAAAGATCATAGTTTTCAAGTTTCCAACTTATTTGGATCCTGACTGTCTTCTTCTTAACAATGATAATGTTGTCTGGGCAAAGAGGAACAGTGTTCGTGGTGACAAACAAAGCCAGGTTGTTGCCTTGGTAAAGAGTGAGGCGCTGGAGAAAATTTTTGTGCAAGGACTAGGCTATAGGAACGTTGCAAAATACGTTGAGGAGCCCATACTGTGCATGAAGTGTTCACGTTGGGGACATATGGCATGGAAATGCCAGTTTGACTCCAGGTGTCGGTATTGTGGGAAAAAACACGACTCGCGAGAGTGTAGAGTCAAGATTGAAAGAAGTGAAAAAATCGTCCCATTTTGTTGCAACTGTCGAGGCAGCCACAATGCTGGTTCCTCTCTATGCCCCATGAAGCCTCATCAGAAAGAGACTAGGACGGGTCCTACAAGCAGGATAGATGTATCCTCGCAGCAAGGAAAGATTGTGCAAGAGGAACATGGAGGAAACAGTTGGAAGCCAACGACAGCCCCTATGATCAATGTGTGGGAAAAAGGGACGGAGAAAGTAAAGGCGAGCTTAGGGAAAGTACATCATGCAGTGGAAAAACTGAAACCTTGTGACGACAAGGTTCAGGACAATATGGTCACCTCTGAGGTTGGTAATCAAATTTTGGAGTATCTAAAAAAACTAGATAAGAGGATTGAGGCATTGGAAAAATTGGCTATGGAAGGTAGATGGGGTGAAGATGGTGGTGAAACAGGACGTGTAATTGAAAGTAAAACGGGACGTGAAATGGAAAGTGAAACGTGCGTAGAAGAAAGTAATGATGTGCATGAGGTAACGATGATAGAGGATAGTCAGGAGAATACACTTTCTAGTAGTGTTCGCAGTGTTCAACCTCCTGTTGTGACAAATGGTGAAAGAAAGGTTAAAGTAAAACGGGTTACAGAAATAACAAAGAAAATAGATATGAATAATATTACCTTCGATGTTAGTAGTAGTTGTGAAAGTGAGGAGAAAGAAAAAATGTTACGGTGTTGGAAGGAAGTTTCTAAGGTACTCTCGTATCTCATGGAATGTGACGGACAGGGCAAAGGTAGTTTTATTATTAATTATGGATGAAAGTAAATTGAGAATATTATCTTGGAACATTAATGGATTAAAAACTAGAGCGTGGATGTACACTATTATACTCCTAGAGAGAATATTGACATAGTAGCACTCCAGGAAAATGGGGATAGGGATGGTAGCATTCTGAGGCTAAATGGCTATAGAGGCTTTCACTTATATGCTGATGGAGGAACTAGGGGGTCTCATGTTATGTCAAAAGTACCATACCTGCCGAGATAACTGGAATCCCTCAGAGATATAGAGGTATTGAAAGTATTAGCTTGCGGATACAATTAAAGGACCGAGAGTTAAATTTCATTAATCTATACATCTCTGATAGCTCCCTTGATTTAAGATACTTTCCAGATTCCTTCTTTTCTGAAGATACACTTGTGGTAGGGGATTTTAATGCCAGACATCCAGCTTTAGGATCAAGGGGTAAAGCAAATAGGAATGGTTGCAGATGGTACAAGTTTTTGCAGGAACATAAAGATGTTCAACTGCTGGACGAGCCCTCTCCTACTCATTTGAGGGGAGGGAGATTAGATTATGCTTGTTTAATAAATGCTGAGGGCGTAGAGGGGAATTGTCTTACTGTGGATGAAATGCTAAGTGATCATTTTGCATTACAAATACAGCTTAAACTAGATAAAAAGCATGCCTGCCTTCAGAGGAAAAGGTTAAAGTTTAATGAGGGAGAATTAAGGGGTCTTGTTGGCCATATTAAGTCTTGGTATGATACTTATAAGCCAGTTTCGGCAGAAGCATTTTATGAAGATTTAATTAAGGAGGTAGATGTATTTAATGCAACATTGAACCGGAAACCATCTAGTATAAAAAGGCATCCCCCCAGAAAAGAAAATTATACACATGACAAGATGCTTAAGGGGTGGACATTAACAATGAGGAGAGCTCACAGGGATTGGAATAGGAATGGTAGGACTGAGGAAGGGAAGAATGCTTTACTGGCAGTTGCTAGGCTGTGTGGGGAGAAGAGAAAGGAAATTTGAGCAAGTATTGGCAGGAATTTGCAGAGAAAGTTGGGAGTAACAGAAACTTGAAGGAAATCTGGCAAGACGTAAATAAAATATGGGGTAAAAAGCACAATTTTGTTGCACATTCAGACCCGCAAGGAATTGCAAATGGGCTCGTAAATAAATGGGCGGAAGCTGCCAAACTTAGTTCATTACCTGCTGTAACGAGAGAGTCATTAGATTCTTGGAAAGATCTAAGAAAGGATTTTATACTTATAGCAGGTAACAGTGGTGATGTCACTTGCACAGGTATTACCAGAGAAGAACTAATAACGGCGATTAAAGTTGGGAAATCTAGCCCCCTGGGGAGGATGGAGTAACTTATGAAATACTTAATGAACTTGCCATTATGACGAAAAGCCCACTTTTAGACCTCTTTAATATTGGTTATAAAGAGGGCAGTATTCCCAGTAATGGAAAAAAGCTATGATCATCCCTATCCCTAAAGCCAATGGAGAGTATAGACCTGTCTTTAACCTCGTGTTTTTGTAAAATGATGGAGAGGATCATTTTAAATAGACTTTTATATATAATAGGTGATCAGCTGTCTAGTAATTTGTTCGGGTTCCTCAAAGGAAAAAGTACCTCTGATTGTATTATTAAATGTCTAGCTAATGAAAATGATTATTATAGTTTTCATTGATTTACAAGGAGCTTTTGATAAAGCCAACAAAGAGGTTATTTTATATGAATTAGCTGGTCTTGGTGTTAAAGGGAGATTATTGCGCTGGATAGGGGATTATCTTTACGAAAGGAAGGCTCAGGTGTGGTATCAAGGTTGTATGTCAGGTGTGAGGTCTTTTGAACTCGGCACACCTCAGGGAGGAGTGTTGAGTCCCACCCTGTTTAATGTACTAATGAATAAGATAGCATCTGAGAGATACTCAAATGGGGTAACTCCAATCATATATGCCGATAATATTTTGTTTCAGGGCAAGGATATTTCAAAGGTTCAAACAGTGTTGGACAATTTCGGAAACCTGTGTCACCATATGGGACTGGTGGTTAATGAAAACAAAACTAAGTTTGAATGTAGAAGTCGGAGGCCCATTATATTGAAAATAAACGGTAAAAATATAGAGAGAGTTAATATATATAAATATTTAGGCATATACATTGGATATACCCATGAGAGTTTGGAAGCTGAGATGAACAGACTGTTGGGTCAATGTCGGAAGAGATTACAACCTCTGAAGGCCTTGGCATGCTGTGGAAAGGGAGTGGGAGTCCCTGTGCTACGAATGATATACTTGAGTACTGTAAGATCTCTTATTGATTATGCTGCACCTGTCATTTCTTGTTTTGGTAAAGGTAGGATGGGCAAGTTGGAGAAGGTACAAAATGAAGTCATGAGAATTATCTTAGGATGCCCAAGAAATGCTATGATTGAGATAATGAGGATGGAATTGAATCTGCAGAGTATTGGGGATAGAGTTGAAGAGATAAATGTAGCCTCTGCCATTAGATTAATGAGAGGTGGGGGAGCTAATGAATTAATCCTCTCGGTTCAAAAGGTGGGAAGTAGTGAACAGTGTATGATGAAGAAGAGAGTATATATGAATAAATTATGTTATAATGTTATAAAGTATGATGTTATTACAGAGTGTATTGCTGTGGCCAAGAGAAAATTTACACCACCATGGGAGGATTGTAATGTAGATGTAGTAATTACTTCCTTGCATAAGAAAAAAAGTATGTATGAAATAGGAGAGCTGAGGGCAACATATGATTGTATAATTAGAAAACTGCCTACAGAAAACACTCTACATGTATATTGTAATGGGTCAGTAGCTAGGGATGGGAAGGCAGGATGTGGAGTCTCGATCAGGAAGTACACTGACATCGGCACTGTAGATCCTGTTATTGGACGCCGCTTAACTGACAATGTCTCTTCAACGCAGGCTGAACTCCAAGGAGTATTAGCAGGATTACAGGAAGTAGTCAAATGTGGTAAAAATGCTTGCTTCTTTATTGACAGCAGAGGAGCGTTAGAGTCTTTAAATAGCAGACGCCCAGTGGATCAGAATATTGTGATAGAGTGTAGAGAGAATGTTAAGAGACTAGAAAAAACTGGGTATAAAGTAAGATTCATGTGGATCCCTTCACATGTGGGAATACTGTTGAATGAGGTAGTTGATGACATAGCGAAGAGAGCCACTGAAAAAACTCTTGTTGATGTTGTATGTCAGTTAACCTTGAAACAAATAAAAACAAGAATCAAGATGATCCAGGAGGGTGAAGAAATGATAAAGAGAATGGCAATGGTGGACAGTAGTAACACACTTAAGAATTATTCAATAATAAATACAAATTCATCCTTCACTTATGGTAAAGGAAAGTCTACTTGGAAGGATTCAATTTACATGAGATTAAGATTAGGATACAAATATATCTGGCAATACGGTGTTGATGTCAGTGAAAAAGATAAGGAGTGTAAATTATGTAGTATGCCACACGCCCACACCTTAGAACATTATGTATTAGAGTGTCAACATATTGAAAACTATAGAAATAAGGAAATAAATAGTGTACCACATCAAATTGTTTGGATGTGTGATAATGGTATGATAAACAGTATACTTAGGAGCTGCAAGAATTTTGCCCCGAGAGTGTAACAATTATATGCTGTACTTACTATATAAACCTGCAATGTTAAATGGTATTCTTGTAATGTTATTCATCTATTTGTACTCACTGAATTTGTGCGCCCCTTGAGGGACTTGAAGTAGAGGGGGGTAGAAATAGCCTAAGCTACTCTATCCCTTTGAGATGTATTTCTTGCTTATCTCAATAAACATACTTGAATTTGAACCATACCAGTTTACTTGTAGAAGTATGGTGAATAAAACAGGTAGATATTTATATATAATGTGTGTATATAGCGTAATAACACCACACAGTATTGTTGGAGGAGAAATATTAGTGCGTCTGGCCTTGAGGGCGGCAGCCATCAGCTGACTGTGTGAGGTCCTACGTCTTTGTGCCTTTACTCACCATACAAGCTTAGATGTACAGTTATTGTGAACAAAACATGTAAATACTTATATATAACTTACAGCTTATACAAGCTTAGATGTACAGTTATTGTGAACAAAACATGTAAATACTTATATATAACGTCTGTATATAAAAGCAAAAACAGTATGGTGGGTGGAGAATGGTGGCAAGTCAGGTGAGGTGAGGGAGGGAGGGGGTGGCAGCCAGTGGCGGGCTGCCACTGCAACTCAGCATACCAACTTAGTGGCTCGTTATGGTGAACACGAATGTAGATACTTATATATAGCGTCTGTATATAGTGAATAAAAGCAAAAACAGTATTGTGGGAGGAGAATGTGGGTGAGTCAGGTGACTTGAGGGAGGGAGGAAGTAGCAACCAGTGGCGGGCTGCCACTGGCACTGCCACTCAGCATGCCAACTTAGTGGTTCGTTATGGTGAACACGAATGTAGATACTTATATATAACATCTGTATATAGTGAATTATAGCAAAAACAGTATTGTGGGAGGAGAATGTGGGTGAGTCAGATGACTTGAGGGAGGGCGTGAGTGGCTGGCTGGTACACGGCGGTCACTCCTCGTTACTTTTTGATTCATAATACCTACTTAGTGGTTCGTTAGAGTGAACAAAACATGCAGATACTTATATATAACCTGTGCTTATAGTGTAATAACCGACAAAGTATTTGTTCACTGATTGATGAACATAATTGAATCAACAATATGCACACCATATATTTGAGTACAGCGATGATTCACTCATTTTATTATATAAATATATCAAACTACACACTATTGAATAATATTACAGCAAGAAACTATGAAAAGTCAATCAGAGACATTGAAATAATTAGGTAATTATCTCTTTGTGGCAACTCCGGCCTGACAGCTGGCGAGCAACAGACCGCCTGGGACGCACGCTGAGTCAGCGCCTATTTTTTGCCAGACTTCCCCGCCCTATAGCGGGCAATATATGCCACTTATGATTTTTTTATTATTTTTCCCGTGATCAGTGAACACAAATTAACAGGTTAGGAAGAAAAATTTTTTTTTAAATTACATGCGCCTGTGGGGAAGAAAGGATATTATACCCCTAGCATGTTAAAGGTTAAAGCACCCAAGAATAAAATTAAACTCCTATCTTCTCAGGTATCTGATTGAAGCTGGTACTAATGTCAATGCCGAGACATGAGCAGGAGAGACTTCACTAACTTAAGCTTGTGAGAATGGGCACATTGATGTTGCTGACCTGTTACAGGCCGAGGCTAATACGGTGAGTGGTAAACTATTACTGTATATTAATACATCAATGTGTTGAACAAACTGTTATGGAGAGCCACTATAGAAATTTAAAAATATTGGAAAGCATTTCTTGATACAACTTGGCCATCATTGTACCAGCAACAAAATCATAGCCTACTCACCTCATTAGAATCATAGTTAATTGTGCTCTACAGTATTTGAATCATGTAGTCTTTGCTTTTCAGGAATATTTTCATGAGCTGTATCCTTTCTGTGGGGAGCCCCTTTGACTCCCTGGACCTATCGGGCTAATGTGTGCTATAATAGACCGGGGCATTAGCTATGGAGTTCGACCTACCTGGGACCACGAGCCAGAACCTGGCCCCTTCAGAGCGGGTTGCAGGGTGCAATGGCCCTGGAAAACCCCCTTGTGGTTGGGGGTTTTTCCTTGTCTGTTATTGACTGGGGTTAGGCACCCAGAAATGTATGCATAACAAAACAAACCTCCACATGGCAAGAAACTAATAACTAAAAACTGAAAACAGGTAGAACTCCCTCCGATCCCAACGAAACAAGCAAACATCACATTCTACTGCCGCGCTGCTTGTTTGTGCAGCCCTTCCTTCCCAGAGAGCCCGAGAGGAGGAGGGTGGAGCCCTGGACCTTCCTGCACCGGCTATTCAGTCATCCAGTTCATTCGCTAATGTGATCCGGGGCGGACTCTTCTCTGGCCTCAAATGCCTTGGCGGTGTTTTGCCTTCGTGGCGACTTCTGTTGTGTCGTTGTGTGTGGTGGCCACGTGTCCCCTCATCAGTGCCGGGAGCTGTATGTGCTTAGGGGCTTCCTGCCCTAAGCTCCCTGCGAGTACTGCCCTTGCGTGTTAGGGTTATCTTCCCTGGGGCGTTCGGGAACTCATTTCCATGGAAGTTCTTGCGCTCGGCATTTACCTCGCCCTTGGGGCCAGCTGGGGCTTTGTGGCCATTGTTTGGCCTTGGGTAGGAAGTGGTATCATGCTGGTTGGGGTATCAAGGTGCTGTGTAGCCTGCCCACCTAGCAGTGGCCAGTACCTGTTTCCTCTGGGACGCTATACTTTTGCAGGATTTTTCGTTTTTTCGTATGTTTTTGTTTTCTTGCCTGGTGGGGGTCTGCCTGGAGTGGCTATATTTCCACTAATAATATTTTAGTGGTCCTCTGCTAGGCCCCCATGATTGTACATGTCGCATGAGTTTCAGTTCACTCCCCCCTTGTTAGCTTTCGGTTTTAACCACTTAGCAAAACCTTGGGTGCTTCCCATATCAGTCTACCTATGGGCCCTGAAAAACCCTATCAAGGCTTAGTAGACCATTGGATATGTCTTCCGGGTCCCATCCCGCCTTGTGCAGGTTTGAAGGTTGTTGTGTGTCCTTGTCTCAGGGTGACAGTCACCTCTTTTGCCTCCGTCATGCTGCCTCTTGAGTCAACGACACCTTTGACCTGGAGTCTTGCGAGTCGTGTTCTCTGCTTGTTCTTCAATATTATTCTGATATTACTGTTAGGGTAAAGGCAGCATTCGCGTTGCATGCTAGCTTTGGGTTGCTGTAACGCGCTGGATTGGTTTCCCACCTGGATGCCCTGCGGCTGCCTCACTTTGGTTACAGGGACCCAGACCTGGGGGCGTTAGTCGCTTCGACTTTGGTTCAGACTGCGCTCCCTGGTCCTTGCCCTGATTTTAATCCTCCCTTTGCTTCTTGCTCCAAAACATCTGAGGGTTTTGGAGTTGGAACAGTTGGTAATGAGACTCGGGCAGCTTCGTGGGCTGCCCCATTCAGGTGGGGGATGGAGGCACTTGAGCCAGTTCCTCCTACCTAGGCTTCTGGGTCCCACCAGCAGGCCCCATTCTTGTCAACCTTTCCCCTGGACTCTGCATTTTCTTCAGGGTAGAGAGTATGGAAGACTGCTCTTCATCTTGTCCCGAATTGGGGGATCCCGGGGATGGGGAGGAGTTGATCTGGGGACTTTGGGCCCCTTTGACTTTGCTTGGGTGCTAGTGCCCTCTTTGTGCGGCTTGTAGTTGCAGGGGTAGGGGGGTTTTCTATCCCCCCCCCTTCCCTGTATGAGTATGATTTGGGTTCGGCTCCTCCCCGGGTTCAGTTCTGGGCCCCTTTGGGTACCTTGGCCCCCATCTTTCCAGAGGTTTTCTGCCTCGTATCTCCACGCGGGAGGTTCAGGAGGCTTTTACTGCATACCTCCTGCGAGACCTGAATTCCACCTCTATTATGGGTCCGCCCTCTTTTGAGATTGGTACTTCTTCCCTGTATTGAGTGCGTGCGTTTGGAGGTTCCGGAGTCTTCCTGGCTGGTAAACTGCCCTTTGTTTTGTTGTGGGTGTGGCATGGGTTCTGTTGGTTCCACAATAAATCACAATAATCAGAAATCACAATAGCGGGAACGTAGGTTCGAACCTTTATCACGGCCCTTGTGGATCAAGGGAGTCGCAGTAGTCCAGTTGTGGGAGCGTCCTCCGCGGCCTCACAGTCCGCAGGTCCAGCTCTTTTTTTATCTAAGAGATGAAAATCATAGGAAAAATAGTAGGATTAGGAGAAGGAATAAATTCAAAGAAGCATGTATGTGATTTTAGGAGGAAAGGAATATATGAGAAAGACAAGAACCGCCCCTTAAAGGTGATGTTTAATGGAGTGAAGTATATGACAGAAGGGCTTCGGAATACCAGAAAATGGCAATGTGATGAGGATGGCAAACTTTGGTCAATAAGACAAGACCTCTGAAAAGAGGACAGAGAAAAGTTGAAAATGAACCTCATTGAAGAGAGATGTCAAAATGGGGATAGAAATGAAGAAGAAAGGAATTCTTTTTTGTACAAAGTGTCAGGGGACTGAAAAGCTTGTGAAATGGTACATAAAGTCAAAGCAAAAAAATCATTAACCCTTTAACTGCACGGCCTATAAATATGACACCCCCCTCCCCCCAGTGCGCAAGAAATAAATTCTCGGGAAAAAATTCTTTTCTGGGGGGAGCCCCGTCGGCTTCCCGCGGAGCTTTACCAGGCTGATATGCTAATGTCAGACTTTGGCATCAATCATGTGTATGGAGTTCTAGGGCCTACCGGGGACCATGACCAGAACCTGGCTCCCTCAGAGAGGCAAGGGGAGCAATGGCCTATAGAAACCCCCCGTGTGGTTGGAAGCATTCTATGTCTACCATCGACCGGTTCAAGCATCCAGAAAGGTAAGCATTCCAAAACAAACCCCCTATTCTGGTGAAAATTGCTACCTAAAGCTGAACTAGTGGATAGAACTCCCCAACAGAAAACAAGCAAACTAGTATGACGTCATACGTCACTGTGCCGCTGTCTGCGCAGCTCCCCCCTCCCCGGGAGGGGGAAGGGGGAACCCCAGACCTTCCACGCCGGCTATTCACCCATCAGTTCTTTGGCTGATGCTTTAGGCACCGGTTATGTGCTCCGGCTCCAGTGGTTGTTTCAGCACTGTACCTAGAGTGTGGTGTCTGTTTTCTAGGTGGGTGCGTGAGCTGGGAGTGATTCTCCAGTAATCGGGCTGCAATGCGCCTAGGGTTCCCTTCCCTATGTTCCCTGTAAGTACTGCCCTTGGGGCTTGGGGCCACCTTCACAAGTTCCTTGGGTCCTGCCCCTGCTAGGCCGTTTACTGCTTGGTTTTAGGCCGCTCTTTGTGTGCTTGGGTGTTCTGTCTCCCTTGTTTCGCCTTAGAGTAAGGGGCAGTTTTTGCACTGGTGGGGCGCAAGGTACTGTGCAGCTTGTCTTTACCAATCATGACGGCCAACTCTGTTCCGCTTGGGTACGCTGTCCTCTTGCGGGGTTTTCTTTTTCTTTTTGTTTATCTACCTGGTGGGGGGGTCTGCCTTCGTTCTTGCCCCTTGTGTCCCTTGTGTTCTGAGTATTTTCTGGTGGTACCCCCTGCTAGGTCCCCGTGAGTGTACACGTCCCGGGGGTTCAGCTCTTAGAAAGTTGTTTGGTAGCTTTGGGTGCCAGTTAGCAGTACCTTGCCTGGGATTACCTGAGCGCGAGTCCTCTTATAGTAAACGCTCGGGACCCTGGGAAACCCCTGGGGGCGCGTGGGTCCGATGGATGTGACCCCAGAGTCCCCCCTTGCTTCCAGCGAGTTTGAGGGTTGCTCTCACCCCTTTTCTCTGGGTGACTCTGTTTTGCCTCCATCTGCTGCTTGTGGGGTCGGTGACAACCTTCGACCCGGAGTCCTGCGAGTTTGATTGCTCGTTGTGGCTCGGTTACCCGGTTGTGCTGACTAAGCGGGTGCGGGCAGCAGGGGCGTTGCACTTTGAGCCTTGGTGGTGGCAACGTTCTCGTGGTTTACTCCCGGGAGCCCCGGGGCTGCCCCGTTTTGGTTCGTGTTGGGACTTGGGGGTGTTGGTTGCTTTGGTTCCATCCACGCCCCCCTTGTCTTTCTCCTGGATCCCCCTTCCTTGCCTGCATCCGGTTCCATACCGTCTGTAGGTTCGGGGCGGGGTTTTGATGGTGTTGAGACTCGGCCAGTCTCGGGGAATTCCCCTTCTGGGGTAGTGACGGGAGCATTTGAGCTTGTTCCTCCAGCCGTGTTGTAAGAGTCTGCCAGTGGGCTCCCTTCCTTAGTGTTTTCACGACTGCCCCGGTTTTCTGGTACAGCCGGGACTTTGGGGGAACGGCTCGGCCCCGGGGCCTGTCGTGTAGGTTCCCGGGGCTGGGGAGGGGCTGACTTGGGGGTCCTTGGCCCCGTTGGACCCCGTGGGTTTTTTTATCCCCTTCTAGGCGGGGCTTGTGGTTACGCGGAGTGGGGTCTTTCCTCCCCACTCGCCGTACGTGCTGTTGGGCGTCGGCCCCTCCCCGGGCTCGGTTCCTTGGCCTTTAAGTCGGTTGGTTCCGTCCTGTGGGTGGATGTTTCCTCCCACCCTTTTTGGGACGGTGTTTTCGTCATGTTTCCCTGTTCTTGGGGTTCTACGTGACTTCTGGTCTCGGGTGCGCCTGTGCCTTTGTGTTCCTTCGGGACTAGTGTTGGCTTCTGTGTTCTCGAGGGTTCGGGAAGGTTTTCGTTACTTCCCGCATTATTGGAACGTCTGTCGGCTTCTCGTCCTTGTCACCGTTTTGGGCTACTTGTGGCCCGGTTGGGCTACTTGTGGGCCGGTTGGGCTACTTGTAGCCCTGTTGGGCTACTTGTAGCCCTGTTGGGCTACTTGTAGCCTTGTTGGGCTGCTTGTGGCCCGGTTGGGTTCCTTTTTCGGCTCTGTCTTCGCTTCATTGGCCGGTTTTATTGTTCCTGCTTCCTCTTTTGGCTACTTTTCTAGTGCAGTATTCCTGGTTGGTGCCTTCCCGCAGAGAGGGTTGTGCGGTTCGGCCAGCGTGTCATGCGCATGCGCCGTGGAGTTTGTTTTGGTTTGGGCGGTGTGTTTCAGTGTTGGTGTTTTGCGCCCTTTTTGCTCAAGTGCTTCGCCTCTCACTCTTCTCCTTGGCTGCAGTATGTGCCCCTTCGCTCCGGGGGTGTCCTGGTTCCCAGTTGTGGGGAGGACGCCGCGGTTTTCCCCTGTCATGGGGTGTGGGCCGCCTCCTTCGCCTCTACCCTGCTCTCCTGCGGGTCCGGCCGGGTCCGGCTCTGGCGTCTTCACCTGGCGGTGCTTCCAGGTTCTTCTGGGCGCGGTTGAGTCGCGTCACGTTCGTGCCACCGTTCGCCAGGTGAGTTTCTGCGGTCTGGCGTCTTTTGGCCGGGCGCTGGATGCGGTGTTGTTTATGTACCTGTCTTTATTTAGGTATATTTTTGTACGACTGAGACCGTTCGCACACCAGTGACTGTCCCTTTTTCAACCCTTCCTGTCCCCCTCATGTGCATGTCCAACCCATGCTAGAGTCATTCAGGGGACCCACCTTTTTAAATGTTGTGAGGTGTGGGGATTGTGGGGTTGGTTCTGTACTCACCTGGTAAGGCTCTGGGCTGTGCTTGCAGGGTTTGAGCTCTGGCTCTTGGGTCCCGCCTATCTGGAAGAACTTGTGGGATAGTACCAGTGGAGTGCAATGGTGCTATAGGAACAGTTGGGGAACACTGTATAACCATCAGCGGTCTGCGGTTGTTACACGACCTACTTGCGAGCATAAGCCTTATTGCTGGTACGTCCGTGGATTTCCGGGGCACACTAGCCTGTTTTCGAATAGAAGTTCCAGCCCGTCCTGGTTGTGGGGTATGTGGGCCTGCGGGCCGCTCCTAGCAGCTGCCTAGGAGCAGCCAAGCCAAGGCCGGTCTAGCCTGGCCTTGGGCCGGGCTTGGGGTGTAAATGAGCTCCCAGTACCCCATCCAGCAAGTATCGAGCGGGTTTCTCCGCCGTCGGTCGCATGTTGTGCAGGTTTCTGGGCCTGCTGGGTTTTGTTGTGTCTCCGTTGGCCCTGTCTGGGGTCTGCCTGCTCCGTTCTCTGCCTTTGCAGAAGCGAGTTGCTATTTACATGTTGCGGTGGTGCCTGTTGCTGCTACTGCACGTGTGCATTGGTACCGTGTTTCGCGGTGGCGTATCCTTGTTCCTGTGTCCGGTTGTGGTGTGGCACTTTGCTGCTGTTTTGTGCCTGGGGTTTGCGTATGGGGGTTTGCTTGTTGTTTTTCGTGGTCTTCGGGTACCTGGTTTGGCACTCTCATGTGCGTGAGGGTTTTCTGTCCCTGCCTGATTGTCCACCCCTGGTGGTTTTTGTGCTTCTGCTCTTTCATCCTGCCTCCTCTGCAGCAGGGGTGTTCTGCGTGTGTTCCTTGGCTTCTTGGGCATTTTTCAGCCTGTGTCCTGTGGTGTGCTTCTTTGTCTCAGTCTATTGCAGTTGCTCGTACCCCTTGGTTCGGGTACTGTTCTGGCGGCAACCCTTCCGCCTTCTTTGGTTTCCTAGCTTGCCCTGCCGGTTGCTTTTTTGGGGTCTTGCGATGTCTCGCATCGGACCCGTCGTTTCTGAACTCCTGGCAGGCTTGCTTGCTTTGGGGAGTTTTTCTGTTCGGCAGATGTTCCATCTCTTTGTGCCAACTGGGTTTCGGTGGTCGCGCCCGAGATCTTCCCGCGGCTCCGCCTTTTCCTGGGCTCGGAGGGGTCTTGTCGGGGCTGCTTACGTTCTGCCTCGCAGTCTCGCCTCCGGTTGGTGGTCGGGTGGCTTCGTGGTAGGTGTCCCACCTGCGTGCTTCTCTTGGCGGCAGTATGGGGTATTTTGGCGGTCCTTCCTTTTCCTGTCCCTTCTTAGGTGGTTACTCTTGTTAGCGTCGGCTTGGTTTTCTGGTGGGGGTTGGGGGCCGTCATCTTGCCACATACTGTCGGCTTTTTTCGTGCGGCGCTGGCGGAGCCGCTTCGGCTTGCTTTCAGTCTTGGTGTTGCTTCTGCACCGTTAGTAAGCTGTCTCGTGCGTCGTTTCACCTCCGGCCTGTTCGTGCGCCGCTTGCACCTTCCTGGTCTCTGGTCAGCGTGCTCTGTCTTCTCCTCAGTTGATAGTGCCCCTTCGGTTCTGGTGTGTTTTTTCGTCGGCTCTTTTTTTCCTTTTGGCATTTGCCTCTGGGGGTCGGGTCACTGAGTTTTCTTGCTCCTTCGATTTTAGTGTTTTGGTTGTTCGGTCGCAGCAGTCTCCATCTTTTCTGGCGCGGGGTTGGGCTGCTGCGTTCTGGAGGGATCCATGGTTTGTTGGTGCTTCGTTGGTCGGGCCGGGGGTGTGTTGTGTTTTATGTTCAGTGGCGGCCCTCCACTGTTGTTTGCGTGCCACGGCGTCTGTGTCCGGAGCGCGTTTTGCGTTGATCCGGTTCTGTTCTTCCCGGTTCGCGGGTGATGGTGTCCCGGGTTGTCAGCCATGTTCTTGCGGCTAAGCTGCCTGTGTTCTTCCCTCATGCCCGTGGCATTCGTGGCTTCGCTGCTCTCGCTGCCGTCTGGGCAATGTGTCCTTGTGGTCCTTCGAGCATGGATTTTTGGTGTTCATACGGGGCCTTGCTGCTCGTTGCTCTCGTGTTGTTCCTGGGACTTTTCGGGGCTGTGGCGCCTTGTGTTGGCGTTTGCTGCCGGTTGTCTCGCTTCCGTGGGGGGTGCGTGGTGTCCGCCTCCCGGTTCCGTCCCTTTGACCTTCCTCTGTGGGTAGTTAGCTCCGGGGAGCCGATGGGGCTCCCCCCAGAAAACCAGCGTTGAATGTAATGAAACGCCATTTTCTGGGTGAGACCCGGAGGCTCCCCGGCAACCCTCCCTCCCTCCGGTCGGCGATTTTTCGCGTGTTTTGAGATCCAGCCTTAGAACTGATGGGTGGATAGCTGGCGTGGGAGGTCTGGCTCCCCCTTCCCCCTCCCGGGGAGGGGGGAGCTGCGCAGACAGCGGCGCGGTGACGTATGACGTCATACTAGTTTGCTTGTTTTCTGTTGAGTTCTATCCACTAGTTCAGCTTTAGGTAGCAATTTTCACCAGAATAGGGGGTTTGTTTTGGAATGCTTACCTTTCTGGATGCTTGACCCGGTCGATAGCAGGCATAGAATGCTTCCAACTACACGGGGGTTTCTATAGGCCATTGCTTCCCTTGCCTCTCTGAGGGGGCCAGGTTTTGGCCGTGGTCCCTGGTAGGCCCTAGAACTCCATACACATGACTGATGCCAAAGTCTGACATTAGCATATCAGCCTGGTAAAGCTCCGGGGAGCCGACGGGGCTCCCCCCAGAAAAACTGAGTAAATTCGATGTACAGAATCTTCCAGGTCGAAAACCATACTGTCTGTCTGATATTATATAATTTCTCTCCAGATATTCTACCCATTTAGTTGTTATTATTTTTTCAAATATTTTGACTATTAAACTTGTCAATAATACAGGTCTATAATTGAGGGGGTATTCCCTGCTGCCACTTTTGTAGATTGGAACTATGTTAGCCTTTTTCCCCACATCTGCTACGACTCCTGTACACGAGATGTCTGAAAAATCAGCTGAAGTGGAATGCTGAGCTCGACTGCACATTCTCTCAGAACCCATGGTGAAACTCCATCTGGGCCAACTGCTTTGTTCTTACTCAGCTCCAAGAGCTTTCGTTTCACTTCGTCTCTAGACACCTCTATGTGCTATATGCTGTTCTCTAGAATTCTTGTGGAAGGCGGTCCTTCCTTTTCCTGTCCCTTCTTAGGTGGTTACTCTTGTTAGCTTGGATTACTCTCTGCTTGGTTTTCTGGTGGGGGTTGGGGGCCGTCGTCTTGCCACATACTGTCGCCTCTTTTCGTGCAGCGCGGGCGGAGCCACTTCAGCTTGCTTTCGGTCTTGGTGTTGCTTCTGCACCGTTGGTAAGCTGTCTTGTGCGTCGTTTCACCTCCGGCCTGTGCGTGCGCCACTTGCACCATCCTGGTCTCTGGTCAGCGTGCTCTGTCTTCTCCTCGGTTGGTAGTGCCCCTTCGGTTCCGGTGTGTTTTTTCGTCGGCTCTTTCCTTTTGGCCTTTGCCTCTGGGGGTCGAGTCGCTGTGTTTTCTTGCTCCTTCGGTTTTAGCGTTTTGGTTGTTCGGTGGCAGCAGTCTCCATCTTTTCTGGCGTGGGGTGGGGCTGCTGCGTTCTGGAGGAGTCCATGGTTTGCTGGTGCTTCGTTGGTCGGGCCGGGAGTGTGTCGTTTTTTGTGTTCAGTTGCGGCCCTCCGCTGTTGTTTGCGTGCCACGGTGTTTGGGTTCGGAGCGCGTTTTGTGTTGATCCGGTTCTGTTCTTCCCGGTTCGCGGGTGATAGTGTCCCAGGTGGTCGGCCGTGTTCTTGCGGCTAAACTGCCTGTATTCTTCCCTCATGCCTGTGGCGTTCGTGGCTTCGCTGCCGTCTGGGTGACGTGGCCTTGCGGTCTTTCGGGCATTGATTTTTGGTGTTCGTGCAGGGGCCTTGCTGCTCGTTGTTCTCGTGTTGTTCCCGGGACTTTTCGGGGCTGTGGCGCCTTGTGTTGGCGTTTGCTGCCGGTTGTCTCGCTTCCGTGGGGGTGCGTGGTGTCCGCCTCCCGGTTCCGTCCCTTTGACCTTCCTCTGTGGGTAGTTAGCTCCGGGGAGCCGATGGGGCTTCCCCCAGAAAACCAGCGTTGAATGTAATGAAACGCCATTTTCTGGGTGAGACCCGGAGGCTCTCCGGCAACCCTCCCTCCCTCCGGTTGGCGGTTTTTCGCGTGTTTTGACATCCAGCCTCAGAACTGATGGGTGGATAGCTGGCGTGGGAGGTCTGGGGCTCCCCCTTCCCCCCTCCCGGGGAGGGGGGAGCTGCGCAGACAGCGGCGCGGTGACGTATGACGTCATACTAGTTTCCTTGTTTTCTGTGTTGAAGAGTTCTATCCACTAGTTCGGCTTTAGGTAGCAATTTTCACCAGAATAGGGGTTTGTTTTGGAATGCTTACCTTTCTGGATGCTTGACCCGGTCGATGGCAGACATAGAATGCTTCCAACCACACGGGGGTTTCTATAGGCCATTGCTCCCCTTGCCTCTCTGAGGGGGCCAGGTTCTGGCCGTGGTCCCCGGTAGGCCCTAGAACTCCATACACATGACTGATGCCAGTCTGACATTAGCATATCAGCCGGTAAAGCTCCGGGGAGCCTCCGGATCTCACCCAGAAAATGGCGTTTCATTACATTCAACGCTGGTTTTATGATTGGGCTGCAGTGATTTTACCGAAAAGAGATTATTGGTTGGGTTGAGTTGACTGCATCTATCTGGACCTAAAAAAAGGCTTTTGACAGAGTTATACATAAGAGCATATACATATACCTCAATTCTCGCCCTCCCTCCCTCACCAAAATTCCTCCTTCCACAATACTACGCACAACGCTAATTATAACCACATTCCTGCTATTATCACAATCCTGGTCACTAATTCCTGTAAATGAACAATTGACCACACATTTATTTTGAAAAGGAACCTAAGAAATCATTTGAAGATTCCTAGATGGACGAAATAATGCTGTGGTGCTGTGGCTAGCGCTGTGAACATCGTGAACAGCATTGAATCACTGATATTTGAACATTGTACCCAGTCATTATCACACTCAGGCTCTTCTATAACACTATCATAGCTAAATAATACAAGTTATATATATATATTTTGACATTATTAGGCGATGCTGTGGTCACACGCTGAACAGCAGTGCTGTGCGCTCATGCTGTGAGCGCCAGCCTTGGTTGCTCACACACTACTGAGGCTCCCACACCCGGGAATGTGGACCACGATTTTTTTTAAAGATGGCATCTGTTTACAAGAGCCCTGAGGAAGCTGATGTGAACCCCATGTAGCCGCGGGAGTTTTGAATGGAACATGAAAAATACAAATACCCGGAGGCGCGTTGCGCAAACCAGACGTGAGCCTGCAGGCGCGTTGCGCAGTTTAAGGGTTAAAGAATTCTGATAAAGAAAAAGATCTAGGGGTGGTTGTAGATAGAAAAGTATCACCTGAGGACCACATAAAGAATATTGTGCGAGGAGCCTATGCCACGCTTTCTAACTTCAGAATTGCCATTGCAGAATTGCCAAAGTGTATAGTCTGTAAATAGATTGTATATAGAGTATACATGAATTAGCATGATACATGGTAAATATGTGCAACATATGTGTACATAAGTGTCATGCACGTAACACAGTGTCCTCGGATAGTATGGACATTTTACTGCCATAATATAGTGTACGTGTTTATTATACATAGGATTAGCACATAAATGCAAATAAAATGTATTCGGAACTGTGCGCAAAAAATGAACAAAAATATATTCGTGGCAACTCGCGCGCCCCACCCCAGGTGCCCTACTGGCCCCGGGAGCGTACGTCATGGGCGAACGTGGAATGATGATGTCACACGCCAACTTACGGACCCCATAGCAGCCAAAGTAAGTTCAATTTTGAATTTTTTTTTACATACCCATACTGAGGGAAGGGTTTTTGACACTTTAAAAAAACAAAAGAATTTTTTCAAGATAATTTATTTCCTGCGCACTGATGGGGGGGGGGGGCGGCGCAGTTAAAGGGTTAAATACTTGGATGGCGAAATACTAAAGAAATTGTTCATGACTTTTGTTAGGCCAAAGCTAGAAATAGAAAATGCAGCGGTTGTGTGATGCCCATGTCTTAAGAAGCACATCAACAAACTGGAAAAGGTGCAAAGACATGCTACTAAGTGGCTCCCTGAACTGAAGGGTAAGAGCTACGAGGAGAGGTTAGAGGCATTAAATATGCAAAAACTAGAAGATAGAAGAAAATGAGGTGATATGATCACTACGTACAAAATAGCAACAGGAATCGCTAAAATTGATAGGGAAGAATGCCTGAGTCCAGGAACTTCAAGAACAAGAGGTCATAGATTTAAACTATACAAAAATGCCGAAGAAATATAAGAAAATTCACTTTTGTAAATAGAGTGGTAGATGGTTGGAACAAGTTAGGTGAGAAGGTGGTGGAGGCTAAAACTGTCAGTAGTTTCAAAACATTATATGACAAAGAGTGCTGGGGACAGGACACCATGAGCGTAGCTCTCATCCTGTAACTACACTTAGGTAATTACACATTTGAGTGGCGAGAAACTTCTACCGTTATGTAGGTTTTGCTATGGGGCAATTTTGATCACCTTAACCCTCAAACCGCTTTTGGCAAAAAATCGCTTGTCAAAAAGGGCCTCTTTGCCTTCAACACAAACAGGTGCAAAACAAAAAAAAAATCGTCCTATAAATGTGTTCATTTGTGTTCCCTGATCACGGAAAAAATAACAAAAGAATCGTAGGTGGCATATTTTGGCCGCAATAGGACGGGGAAGTCTGGCAAAAAAAATAGGCGTTAACAGAGCAGGCGCCAGACAAGGTCTGCTCCGCCCCAGCTGTCAGGCAGAGGGTGCCACAAAGATATTATTATCTAATTATTTCAATGTCTCTGATTTTTTCTTTGTAGTTTTTGCAGTAATATTATTCAATAGTGTGTATTGTGATTTATGTAATAAAATGTGTGAACCATCGTTGTACTCAAAATTATTGTGTTCATATTAGTGATTCAATTATTATGTTCATAAAACAATAAACAAATAGCTTTGCTGTTATTACACTATATACAGTACAAACTTTGATTCAACGTACTATATGGGACCGACCCCAGTTCGTTGGAGCGTTGGATTCGTTGCAAGAGGTGACCTTCAGGAGGCGTTTGCATCAGTCTTTTTTTTCTTGTAGACAAAAAAATGCATTATCATATTATATACTGTACCTATATATTATTACTCTACTAACAAATACTGTGTTACATTTGTTATTTACCTTATTGTTGGAGTTAAGTCCATCTTGAAGTCTCATGGAGTTGTGAATGCTGTACAGTAAATACATACTGTAGTGTATTATGCCATTAACACTTGTGTTGAGTAGTTCTGCTGTATGTTGAGTACTACAATAAAGTTTATGAAAACTATTGTACACTAAAATTAATGCAACTTTAATTTTAGCACTATATTTCGATTTGTCAAGAAGCTGGAGTGTTCATTCCGCGACTTTGTTGGACATATCAGCACAATCAAGGAACATCCGTGCACCATGTCGGCTCCAAATGCACACATTGTGTCAGTGATGGCTGACTGGTGGGTGGATGGGCAGGTAGGCAGGGATGAAGAGGCTGAAATGTAGGCAGGCAGGCAGGAAGAGGCTGGGAGGTAGGCAGGGATGGAGAGGCTGAAATGTAGGCAGGCAGGCAGGAAGAGGCAGGCAGGCAGGCAGGCAGGCAGGCAGGCAGGCAGGCAGGCAGAGCTAGGGAGGGAGGCAGGGAGGGAGGCAAGCAGGCAGAGAGAGGCTGAGATATAGGCAGGGAGGCAGGCAATGCTTGGGAGGGAGGCAGGGAGGGAGGGAGGGAGGCAGGCAGGGCAGGCAGGCAGGCAGGCAGGCAGGCAGGCAGGCAGGCAGGCAGGCAGAGCTTGGGAGGGAGGCAGGCAGGCAGAGCTTGGGAGGGAGGCAGGCAGGCAGGAAGGCAGGGAGGCAGGCAGGCAGGAAGACAGGGAGGCAGGCAGGCAGGCAGAGCTAGGGAGGGAGGGAGGCAGGCAGGCAGGCAGAGCTAGGGAGGGAGGCAGGCAGGCAGGCAGGCAGAGCTAGGGAGGGAGGCAAGCAGGCAGGGAGAGGCTGAGATGTAGGCAGGGAGGGAGGCAGGCAGGCAGGCAGGCAGGCAGAGCTAGGGAGGGAGGCAGAGCTAGGGAGGGAGGCAAGCAGGCAGGGAGAGGCTGAGATGTAGGCAGGGAGGGAGGCAGGCAGGCAGAGCTTGGGAGGAAGGCAGGGAGGCAGGCAATGCTTGGGAGGGAGGGAGGCAGGGAGGGAGGCAGGCAGGCAGGCAGGCAGGCAGGCAGGCAGAGCTTGGGAGGGAGGCAGGCAGGCAGAGCTTGGGAGGGAGGCAGAGCTTGGGAGGGAGGCAGGCAGGGAGGCAGAGCTTGGGAGGGAGGCAGGCAGGCAGAACTTGGGAGGGAGGCAGGCAGGCAGGCAGAGCTTGGGAGGGAGACAGGCAGGCAGAGCTTGGGAGGGAGAGGCAGGGAGGGAGGCAGGCACGGAGGGAGGCAGGCAAAGAGGGAGGAAGGCACGGAGGGAGGCAGGCAGAGCTTCAGATTCAGATTCAGATTCAGATGTTTATTCAGGTAAGGTATATACATACAAGTGATGTTACATTAATGGATTGATATATAGATAGAGCTAGTACATACAATGCCTAAAGCCACTATTACGCAATGCGTTTCGGGCAAGCTTCAGCTTGGGAGGGAGGCAGAGCTTGCGAGGAAGGCAGGGAGGGAGGGAGGCAGGCAGGCAGGCAGGCAGGCAGAGGCTGGGATGGAGGCTGATAGCATGATAGCCTCCCTCCCAGGGAGGGAGGGAGGCAGGCAGGCAGGGGCTGGGAGGGAGGCTGATAGCATGATAGCCTCCCTCCCCGGAAGGGAGGCAGGCAGGCAGGCAGAGGCTGGGAGGGAGGCTGGGAGGGAGGCAGGCAGGCAGAGGCTGGGGGGGGCTGGGAGGGAGGCAGGCAGGCAGGCAGAGGCTGGGAGGGAGCCAGGGAGGGAGGCTGGGAGGGAGGGAGGGAGGCAGGCAGGTAGGCAGGCAGAGGCTAGGAGGAAGGCTGGGAGGGAGGCAGGCAGGCAGAGGCTGGGAGGGAGCCAGGGAAGGAGAGGATGGAGATGGATTGATGGAAGGATGGATGATTTGAGGGAGAGAGGGAGCGATGGAGGTATGGAGATTGAGTTGAGCAGTTGTGTGTGTGTGTATGGGCTGTAGGGGTGGGGGGGGGTGGTGTCCGTGGTGATGAAGGGACCGGCTCATCAATAAGCCTAACTCACTTGACCCGTTAACTTTTTTTTAACTTGATTTGTTTCTTAAATTCTGGATGGATGGAGGGAGAAAGGGGATGGATGGAGAGAGGGAGGTAGGGGGAGAGAGAGAGAGAGAGAGAGAGAGAGAGAGAGAGAGAGAGAGAGAGAGAGAGAGGGAGGGAGGGAGGGAGGGAGGGAGGGAGAGAGAGAGAGAGGGAGGGAGGGAGAGGGATGGAGGGAGGGAGGGAGAGGGATGGAGAGAGGGAGGGAGGGAGGGAGGAGGGAAGGAAGGAGTGAGAGAGGGAGGGATAATAAGAGAGGGAGGGATAATAAGAGAGGGAGGGATAATAAGAGAGGGAGGGATAATAAGAGAGGGAGGGATAATAAGAGAGGGAGGGATAATAAGAGAGGGAGGGATAATAAGAGAGGGAGGGATAATAAGAGAGGGAGGATAATAAGAGATATAAAAAACTTATTTTAGAACTGATTTATTTATTTTATTATTTCGAGGCCGTAGTCGCTGAACTGTGGCGACGACATCGAAGGAAACACACATGGTGCTGTGTGTACAGGGATTACACCCGTCCACTCACTCATGCTGGAGTTGTTTCAATAACTGTACAGTAATTTCTCAAATAACAGATGTCTATCATATTACAGTATATTTTCAATTTTATTTAGTTTAGTTTAATTAGGATAATAAAAAGCTATAAAACATTGGTTTTACAAATTATTTATTAATATGAAACTTTCAGAAGTCATGGGTCACTGAACTATGACGACACAGACGAAAGTGAGTGAACACTCACTGTAAAGTGAGGTTTACAGTACAGTATTCTCTTATCTGTCCACCCTCACTCATCTTGTTTCATCACAGAAAATGTCTATAAGGAGATTTTACCACATGTAGCTAGGTAATCACGCTTCATCCTTTAAATTAATGTACAAAGATACGTGTGCCCCAAATCAGTGAACGAAAATCATGGAAACTCGGTTGTTCACTTGTGTGGATCACTCTGGCTGGTGTTTGTGTGGACCACTCTGGCTGGTGTTTGTGTGGATCACTCTGGCTGGTGTTTGTGTGGACCACTCTGGCTGGTGTTTGTGTGGATCACTCTGGCTGGTGTTTGTGTGGACCATTCTGGCTGGTGTTTGTGTGGATCACTCTGGCTGGTGTTTGTGTGGACCACTCTGGCTGGTGTTTGTGTGGACCATTTTGGCTGGTGTTTGTGTGGACCATTTTGGCTGGTGTTTGTGTGGACCATTTTGGCTGTGTTTGGTTCATACGGTTCACTTGTGTGATCCAACTTGTCTTATGAAGGAATTATTAATTGTAGTCTGTGATAGAATGGGAAAGTTTTCCACCACTCTGTGAACTCTGTCCCAAAATCGTAAGCTTGTGGACCACTTGTGGTCCACATGAGTGGTCCACTTGGGTGGTCCACTTGTGTGATCTAACTTGTCATATGAGAGAATTATTAATTGTAATCTGTGATAGAATGGGAAAGTTTTCCACCAGTCTGTGAACTCTGTCTGGACATCGTAAGCAAATCCGAACATCCCCCGCTTCGGCGAACCGGGTAAGTAAATTCGGCCTGAAAAGTGTGCGAACTAGAGATTCATTGAATCGGGGTAAGTTGAATCGAGGTTGTACTGTACACAGGTTATATATACATATCTGCATGTTTTGTTCACGATAACGACCCACTAAGTTGGTATAGTGAGTCAAAAAGCAACGAAGAGTGGCCTTCACTCACCAGCCAGTCAGTCAGTCAGTTAGCCACTCGCCACCACTCACTCACCTCCTCAATCGCCAATATACTCCTCCAACCATACTGTTTCTGGGGGGAGCCCCGTTGGCTCCCCGGAGCTATCCAGGCTGGATGGATATTGTATATCTGTCTGGCATCAGTCAATGCATGGAGTTCTTGCCTACCGGGACCACGAGCCAGAACCTGGCCACCTCTAGAGAGGCACGAGGAGCAATGGCCTTTAGAGAACCCCCTGTGGTTGGGAGCATTCTATGCCTGCCATCGACGTGTGTTGTCTGTACGTACTCCAGTTCACCCAAGCCACTGATAATGAGATGCGGGAGCAGGCAGCTACGTCGTTGCATGCTAGATTTAGGTTGCTGCAACACGCTCAGTTGGTTGCGGCCCCGGATGCCCCGAGACTGCCTCGTTTTGGTTATAGGGACCCGACTTGTCGGTGGGAGTCGCTTCGGCTATGATTCCATCCGCTCCTCCTAGTCCTTTCCATTCTGTAGTGCATTCGGCCCCTCCCACCCTTGCTTCCGGCTCTGAAGCATCTGAGGGTTTTGGAGTCGTGACAGGGTCTAGTCGGTGTAGAGACTCGGGCAGTCTCGGGGGGGGGGGGGGGTCCCCTTCTGGGGGATGCGGCAGAGGCATTCAAGTCTGGTCCTGCTGCCGGAGTTTCTGTGTCTGGCCAGTGGGCCCCCTTCGTTCCTGCTTTTTCGGCAGCTCCCGCCTTTGGAGGTGAAGGGTTTGGAAGCCGGCCCAACCCCGGGTCCTCAGGGTGAGCTTCCCGAGGTTGGGGAGGGGTTGGCTTTTGGCCTTGGGCCCCCGTTGGACCCTGCCTGGGTTTTTCTGCCCTCCAAGTGGGGCTTGGTGTTACAAGGAGAGGGGTTCTCTTTCGCTCCCTCCGCGTACGAGTTGGATTTGGTGTCCACCCCTCCCCAGGTTCGGTTCTGTGATCCTGCGGTTCTTCGGTTCCATCTTTACGGAGGTTTCCGGCTTCCCGCGTCTCGTCTTCTGAGGTGCGGGAGGCCCTGGCGGCGTTCCTCCTGCACGACGCGGATTATGCCTTCGTGATGAATCCGCGTTCCTTCGTGTACTGTTCTTCTTGTTCGTACTGGGTTCGTTATGAAGTTCCGGAGTCGGCCTGGTCGGCAGATTGTCCTCTTTTCTTGTTGGAGGGTTGGCACACGTTCTGTCGGTCCCGTGCGCTTGAGTCGGCGCGGGACCGCGCCGACTCAAGAGAGACTTGAGAGACTTGAGAGACTCAGTCGGCGTTTCAGGTTTTCCTGGGGGGCGACTTTGAGCATCTCAATGCTTGTTTGTTCGCCCCTGCCCTTCCGCGGGATGTTGGTGTCATGCAGCTTCACGTGCAGGTTCCTTTCCTTTCAGCTGCCTTGATTGTGGAGGATTTGCGTACTCGTGGCCTGCATGCTTTGGTCCTGAGTTTCTTTTTCCTCCTTTAGCTGTCCTCGTACTGGCTTGAGTTGGATGTGGGGGTACTTGGGGCCGCGGCCAGGTCCGGTGCGTTGCCTTCCGTTGTGCAGGTGTCGTCTGCTTTGGTGAAGCTCTTCGCGCCACTCCTGCGTGATGTGGTTTTGCAGTTCTATGCTTCTCGCTTCGCATGTTGGCATTCGGTGCTGGCTTCTTCCTTAGATTCCATTTGGGTGCTGGCTCTTCGGTTGTCTTCGCGTTTTTGTCCGTTGCTGTTTGCTGAATCGGCTGTCGTGCAGTACCTGCAGGCGGCCTCGGTTAGTTGTCGGTCTATGTCTGCGTTGTTATTGCCGCCGGGGGGGGGGGGGGGGGGGGCCCCCGTGGGGGGCCTTCCGGGAAGGGTCGTGCCAGGGCTCGGGATCTTTTCATCGTGGTAGGCCATTGATGCCAGATTCGGGGCAGGCGCAGCCTATGGTTCCAGCAGTTTCTGGTCGGCGCGGGGATCACCCTCATTATCGCTTGGATTCTCGCAAGACGCATCGGTTCTTTCACGGTATGTCCCATTGACAGGGCGATGGAGGGGGGGTTGCTCGGCCTGGTTGCTCGCGCTTGGTCCCGTGATTCGCAGGCTTTTCGGGTCATTTCGTGCCACCTGTGGTGGCGTTGGGTGGCTCCTCCTCCCTTGGGGGGGGGATCGGGGCTGGCAAGGCAGGCCTCTTTTCCTGCACTCTGTCAGATCATTTCGGAGTCGGTTTGCTTTGGCGTAGTCGAAACGACTATGTCCCTGAGGTGGGTTTTTCGCCTGTCTCCGGTCCCGAAACAGGACTGCGTGGAACTCCGGTTCATTCTAGACTTCTCCCGTCTGAACCCGTGGATTTATTGCCCCTCCGTCATGGTGCCTATTCTATCCCAGGTCCGTCTTCTGTTGGAGCTGGGCGCTTGGATGGTGTCCCTGGACCTCAAGGACGCGTATTTACATGTCTTGGTTCACCCCAGGTTCAGGGTCTGGCTCGGTTTTGTTGTGAGGCGTCAAGGTTACCGCTTTCGTTGTCTTCCCTTTGGGTTCAATCTGCTGCCTCGTGTTTTCACACACCTTACTTGGGTCATGGTGTCCCACCTGCGTCTTTTAGGTGTTGTTAGGTGTTAGGTGTTAGCATCATGCATATCCTTTGCTTGACGATCAATGCCAGGAAACCACACCTTTTCTCGTAGCAGCTGTTTGGTCCTAACAAGACCTTGGTGTCCTTGATGTGCAAGCTTCAGAGCACGTTGCTGGAGAACAGCTAGAATGACGATACGAGTACCTCGCAGCACGGTGTCGCGTTGTTGCGTAACACTTAATTCTGTCTGGATGCGTTCAAGTGCTTTGAATGCATCTTGGTCAACTCCTGAGGGTGGGATGCGTGGAAACTTTTTCTTAGTCAATGCATCCACTGTTGCTTGCAGAGTTGGGTCCTCTAGGGTTGCAGTACGGATTTCATCAAGAGTGAGAGCCTTAGGGACTGCATCACAGGTTACAGAGTGTACATATTCCTCGGCAACTTGCTGATGCTTGGTGATGGTGAAACTGTTGGCAGGATGTCGACTGATATAATCAGCGGGATTGCCTGCACCCGGCTTGTATTTCACCGTAAAGTTGTATGGTTGCAGACGAAGGGCCCATCTCTCAATGCGAGCTGGTGGTTTGGACTTTGGATTATTGAAGTGGTCTCCAACGGTTTGTGGTCAGTGACTATCGTGGTGAAGGGCGCACCAAGCAGATACACATTGAAGTGTTCACAGCCCCATACAAGAGCAGGAGCTTCCTTCTCTGTCTGACTGTATCGTTGCTCAACATCTGTGAGAGAACGGCTGGCGTAGGCAATTACTACTCTGGAATCTGGTTGACCAGGTTTGTGTTGGGCTAACACAGCACCTAAACCAACAGGACTAGCATCCACCGTTAACTCAGTGTCCATTGATGGATCAAAATACGCAGCAGTCGCATTCTCTACTAGTGCATCTTTCACAGCATCAAATGCATTTTGCTCGATATCGCTCAAGTACCATGATGCATTTTTCTTCAGGAGCTCACGTAGAGGCTTCGTAATGGTAGCAAAATCTGGAATGAAGCGAGAACAGTAGTTTGCCATTCCCAGAAAACTATGTACTTCAGTGGAGGTTGAAGGAGGTGCAGCATTCTTGATATCTGCAACTTTCTTAGGATCTGGAGACAGACCATTGTCACTAAGTACATGTTCAAAGAATTCAATTTTACGTTGATTGAACTCACACTCTGCTCGGCTTAACGTCAGATTCTTTTCTCGTAAGCGTTGCAATGTTGCACGAAGAGCTTTGTCGTGTTCAGCTTGGGTACGGCCATAAACAATGTCATCAGACATGTTGTCAGCATTAGTATATCTTGCAATACCTGGCTGATGATGTGCTGGAATACCTCGGCAGCACTGTTGATACCAAAACTCAGGCGCTTGTACCTATACAGACCTCGATGTGTCGTAAACGTTGTGATGAAGCGACTCTCATCATCAAGTTCAAGCTGATGATAGCCCTTGTTTAAATCTAACTTGCTGAATACAGTTGCACCATTCAAGCGGTAGATCATATCATCTACAGTGGGTGTAGGATGGCGTTCACGCATTATTGCCTTGTTGGGAACACGCATGTCCACACAAATGCGTATCTCATCTGGATTCTTCGGCTTTGGTGGAGTGACAATTGGGCTTACCCATGGTGTTGGGCCTGTTACTGGTTCAATGATATCTAGTTCCATCAGCCTATCCAGTTCGGCATCGATTTTCTTGCAAGTATGGAATGGTTGTCGGCGATGTGATTGGGCAACTGGAATTACATCTGGGTTGATATGCAGATGTACTTTGCTATCAGTATAACAACCTATGGATTTAAATCGATCAGAAAATTCAGCAACAATACCGTCAACATTGTTTGCAGATTCCACTGCTACAGCATTAGAAAGCTGAAGTAGCCCCAATTTAGTTGAAGTCTTGTAACTGAGTAGAGACTCCTTTACATTCCTAACAACATGGATTGTAGTAGTGAGCATTGCACTCTTTGACTTAATCTCTGCAGTGAAAGTTCCAATCACTGGCAAGGCTACCTTTGAAGCATAGGCAGTGGCTTTGCCATTATAGTTA
>NC_091204.1:3643863-3893863 GCF_040958095.1 Procambarus clarkii
ATGGTGAGCAGGTGGCTTCTTTGATGGTGTCCCACGTGTGTGCTTTGTCTCGGCGTCAGTATGAAGTTTCCTGGCGGTCCTTTCAGTTTTTCTTATCCCTTCGTAGGTTTACTTAGGTTTCTGATGCTGTGGTGTTGTCTTTTCTTTCGTGGTTGTTACAGGACCGTCATCTTAGACCTAATACTGTCGCTTCTTATCGTGCGGCGCTGGCAGAGCCACTACAGCTTGTGTTTGGGGTCGATTTAACTTCTCTACCGTTCCGCAAGCTGTCTCGTGCATTATTTCACCTCTGGCCTGTTCACTCGCTACCTGAGTCATCCTGGTCTTTGGATCGGGTGCTTTCCTTTCTCTCTCCTCCTCCGTTTGTAGTGGTCCCTTGGGTTAAGGATTGTTTCTCTAAGGCTCTTTTTCCTGTTGGAATTGGCCTCTGGGGGTCGGGTCTGTTAGCTTCATGCTCTCCTCTGGCACAGAGGTTTCTGCCGGTTTGGTCCTGGTAGTAGGTTTGTTCAATTGCAGCCGTCTCCTTTTATGGCAAAGAATGGGACTCCTGCTTTCTGGAGTAGTCCTTGGGTTGTTGATGGTTGGTTAGGCTGGGGGGTGCATCATGTTTTGTGTCCAGTTGCGGCTCTCTGCCATTATCTGTGTAATTACCTAAGTGTAGTTACAGGATGAGAGCTATGCTCGTGGTGTCCCGTCTTCCCAGCACTCTTTGTCATATAACGCTTTGAAACTACTGACGGTCTTGGCCTCCACCACCTTCTCCCCTAACTTGTTCCAACCGTCTACCACTCTGTTTGCGAAAGTGAATTTTCTTATATTTCTTCGGCATCTGTGTTTAGCTAGTTTATATCTATGACCTTGTTCTAAAAGTTCCAGGTCTCAGGAAATCTTCCCTATCGATTTTGTCAATTCCTGTTACTATTTTGTATGTAGTGATCATATCACCTCTTTTTCTTCTGTCTTCTAGTTTTGACATATATAATGCCTCTAACCTCTCCTCGTAGCTCTTGCCCTTCAGTTCTGGGAGCTACTTAGTAGCATGTCTTTGCACCTTTTCCAGTTTGTTGATGTGCTTCTTAACCCTTAAAGTGCGCATCACGTCATATGAAGTGTAAATCGTTTTACCAGTCAACTGCGCTTCACGTCATATGACGATTATGGGTACCGCGTACGATTTGAATGGCCCGCAGTGTAGCTGGGGGTCCCATACGCTGCCCAGGGGCTATAGTAAACAGAGGCCATTTTGAAAAAAATTCCCGCTCACGAACCGAAGGCATGGGAGGCCTCAGTTTAGCGAGAGTCACCATGGCGAGCGCACGGTCAAACGCCTCACGGGCACGCACCACTCAATCCCTCACCCCAGAGCAAATATCCCACGAATTATTCTCTGAAGGTGAAGAAAGTGTGTTTGATGATTCAGACAACGATGAGGATTATACACAGTTGTCGGGTGATAGTAGCAGCAGCAGTGAGAGTGACAATGTTCGCCATGCCATGGCGAGGCCTCTACGCTCACCCATGCCTCCTTGGCCAGTTTCTACCCCAATTCTACCACGACCTCACAGTTCCTGTGGATATTTTCTGTTTGAGGGTGACGAGTCAGAGGGAGGTGACTCCTTTTCTGGGTTTAGTGACTCAGATCATAGTTTTATTGAGCCTGTGGCTGGTACCAGTGGTGTAACTGGGCGAGAAATTGTCGCGTCAGCAGCATCTCGCCCAGCCAAGCGCCACCGCATGGCACCACATGAGGGACCAAGACCCTCGTGTTCACGTGCATCCACCTCACGTGCATCCACCTCACGTGCATCCACCTCACGTGCATTCACCTCACGTGCACCCACCTCATGTGCACGTAGCCGCCGTGCTTCTCGCAGACGGTATTCAGCTCCTGGTCGCCGGTATGCATCGCTTCCTCGCCGTCTTTCCTCTGCATCTCGCAGGGCGCCTGGTGTACTTGAGTGGAGTGATGGTGACGATTTTATTCCTAATATTCCTCACTTTGATGATAAAGATGTAGGGATTACAAACCTTTTCCCTAATCAAGGTGAGGACATGGCTGAGATGGAATATTTTACAGCATTCTATGATGAACCACTCATGGAATACATTGTACACCAAACGAACCTGCATGCTGCTTACCTGATTGAGAGGGAAATCACAGAATCTTCACGACTGCAGCGTTGGAAAAATACCACAGTTGCGGAAATGTATGTGTTTTTGGCACTCTGTTTGTTGATGAAGTACTGTCACAAACATGCAATAAGTGACTATTGGAGCAAGGACCATACAATACCAACACCTTTATTCGGGAAATATATGTTGTGGGAACCGACCTGTGAGATTTATATTTATTTAATTTATATGAATTTATATTTACGTTAATTTATATACTTCGATAGCAATTTGTATAATGATAAGTGGACTGTATTTCTGCAATAATCTCTTAATCTCACAAATCGATCCTCTACACATTAGGGGGGTTTATATTAATTGAATATATATGCAGCCAATCAAACTACAGTAATAGACTACATACATTGAAGAGGTTCCTTATCTTATAGTACAGCAGGCTAGTCCACCAGGTATAACTAGGGTGTAGACACCAAATTATCCTCTTTGAGGTAGCTTCCATCACCCAGTAACTGGTGCACAAAGTCCTTGCTTCCTCGTCTTGACCTGTCAAAAGGGCGCTAGCCGTAAAGCCAGAATCCTATATATGACAAGTTATATCAGAGAAAACACTATACATGGAACAATAAAGACCTGGCTTAATTACCTTTAGTTTGAGGCTATGTCGTGCTCTAACCGGTTCACCCTATATAATGACATTAATGGCCATAAATGAAAGATACATGGGTTTCGGAAAGAACACTTAACTTGAATTTGTAGACAGCGTGTTGATAATGGTACACCTTTGGTTTCCATAACACTACGTCCAAGTAAAATTAACAGGAGCCGAATTTGCTCCCGTGAGCCTCTGGTCTAGTACAAACAATGGCTGCCCTCCTTCCCCACTGACGCCTGGCCTACATTGTCCAGATTTCAGAAAGTGATAGAAGGGTCACATTTACTCTACTTTAATATTGATAATTAAGTTAATTTATATAAGATGTTTTTATGATGGTAAAGTCCAAAGACTAATGTATTTAAGAATAATTCCCACCATAATAGGTGGTGAATTATAATAGTGTGTGGTGATGATATCCCGTTTTCTTTAGACGGTAATTCCACTACAAGTTACGTTTTCTATGGGTAACTTGTTTATACAATACAGCTATTATCTGTATGATTATTAAATGGTGTCGGATTTTCCGACATATGTCACGAGACAGGTTTCAGATACTCCTCAGGTGTCTACATTTTGGAAGTGTTCAGGACCGAACACCTGATGATAGACTGTGGCGAGTGAGGCACTACATGAACGATGTTATTGGAAAATTCAGAGATTTTTACGTACCAGCACAGAAGCTGGTGGTTGATGAATCTCTCGTACTTTTCAAGGGACGTGTTCCATTCAAACAGTACATTCCCTCAAAACGAAACCGATTTGGCCTGAAATTTTTTTGTTCTTTGTGATTGTGAGACAGGATACATGTTACACATGATTGAATACTCGGCTAGTGATGTAGACATTCCTGGTAACAACGAACATGGATTCTCGGGGAGTGTAGTGAAGACCATCATGGCTCCGTGGATGAACAAGAGACACATTTTATACACGGATAATTACTATATAAGTCCCTTGCTAGCTCGGTTCTTGCTAGAAAATAGAACCGGATTGGTTGGTACAGTAAAGCCACAACGAAGGGAAATGCCTGTGTTTGACAACGACATTGCAGTTGGTGAGTGTCAGAGAAGGAAAAGTGATAACATTCTGTCAGTTCGGTGGAAAGACAAAAGAGAGGTGAACTTGTTGACAACAATTCATGATGGATCAATGGTGAACAGTGGGAAAGTGAACCATAAAACAAATGCACCACTATATAAGCCAGACTGTGTTTTAGACTATAATATCAACATGCGGTTGATTGATAAATCAGACATGATGATTGGCACTGCAGAGTGTGTGTGGAAGACATGTAGGTGGACGAAAAAAGTGTTCTTCCATCTTGTGGACATGAGCATGCTGAACTGTTTCAACATGTACCTTGTGAGAACTGGACATAAGCCCACTTTCCGTGACTTTGTATTTGATGCTGCAATACAGTTATTAGGAAAGTTTGCAAAAGATGTCCCAGGTATTCAGCGGCCCATCATAAACCCACTGTTGCAGCATGCTGGTACTCCACGCCTCGCTCACACTGAAGGCTTCCTAGCACACAGACTCAAGTATTTGCCACCAGCTGGGAAGCGTGCAATAGCCCAACGCGATTGCTTGGTGTGTAAAACAACGACACGTAGAGACAAGAAACGGAAGCTTGTGCAAACATGGTGTGAAACGTGTGGTATCCCATTATGTGCTGTCGACTGCTTCAATGACTACCACAGTCTAGAAACTTCTAAGTGTGCTTCAAAGTGGTGTATAGCGTGTGCGAGTGTGTAAATATGTAAAATATAAGCAGATAGCGTGTGCGTGTGTGTAAATATATACAAATACAAGCAGAACATACAATATAATAGACTGTAATGACATATTATATTGCCGTAATTGAAAACATTTGTTGTGCGCCTGTGTATACTCAAATATGCAACAATTATTGATACAAAATATGTTCAAACAGTATTTGAAACACAATTAGTGAAAAAAATTGGATAAAATGCGCCTAGACGTTGTAAATAAATAGCGACGAAAATATATTTGTGGCAACTCTGGCTGTTTGAGGACCGCGTGCAACGCCTCTGGGGCGTGTACTGCATGAGCGAACATGCAGATTGTGACGTCATCACCGAGCTTTCCGGCTCTATTGCAACAAAGTAAGTACAATAGAATTTTTTTATTTATTTTTCCCGTGATCAGTGAACAGAACTTAACAGATTAGCAAAAAAAAAAAAAAAATTTTTTTTTTTTCAAAATGACATGCGCCTGTGGGGATGGCAGGATATTAGACCCCGAGCATGTTAAGGGTTAAGATATGGGCACCACACAACTGCTGCATATTCTAGCTTTGGCCTAACAAAAGTCATGAACAATTTCTTTAGTATATTGCCATCCATGTATTTAAAGCAATTCTTAAGTTAGAAAGCGTGGCATAGGCTCCTCGCACAGTATTCTTTATGTGGTCCTCAGGTGATAGTTTTCTATCTAGAACCACCCTTAGATCTCTTTCTTTATCAGAATTCTTTAAAGATTTCTCACATAATATATAGGTTACCTACCTACCCTGAGCTACCTTGAGGTGCTTCCGGGGCTTAGTGTCCCCGCGGCCCGGTCGTTGACCAGGCCTCCTGGTTGCTGGACTGATCAACCAGGCTGTTAGACGCGGCTGCTCGCAGCCTGACGTATGAGTCACAGCCTGGTTGATCAGGTATCCTTTGGAGGTGCTTATCCAGTTCTCTCTTGAACACTGTGAGGGGTTTGCCAGTTATGCCCCTTATGTGTAGTGGAAGCGTGTTGAACAGTCTCGGGCCTCTGATGTTGATAGAGTTCTCTCTCAGAGTACCTGTTGCACCTCTGCTTTTCAACGGGGGTATTCTGCACATCCTGCCATGTCTTCTGGTCTCATGTGTTATTTCTGTGTGCAGGTTTGGGACCAGCCCCTCAATTATTTTCTACGTGTAAATTATTATGTATCTCTCCCGCCTGCGCTCAAGGGAGTACAGATTTAGGCTCTTTAGTCGGTCCCAGTAATTTAGATGTTTTACTGAGTGGATTCTAGCAGTAAAGGATCTCTGCACGCTCTCTAGGTCAGCAATTTCTTCAGCTTTGAAAGGGGCTGTCATTGTGCAGCAGTACTCCACTCTAGAGAGCACAGGCGTTTTGAAAAGTATCATCATCGGTATAGCATCTCTAGTGTGAAAAGTTCTTGTTATCCAACCTGTCATTTTTCTTGCAGTTGTGATGGCTACTTTATTGTGTTCTTTAAAGGTAAGGTCTTCCGACATGAGTACACCCAGATCCTTTACATTGCCTTTTCGTTCTATGTTATGATTTGCCTGAGTTTTGTACGTGGTTTCTGTTTTTATATTTTCAATTTTTCCGTAGCGCATGAGCTGGAACTTATCCTCGTTAAACACCATATTATTTTCTGTAGCCCATAGAAAGACCTGATCTACATCTGGAGGTTTGCCGTGTCCTCTATGTTGCCAACTCTCATGAAAATCCTAGTGTCATCTGCAAAGGATGATACAGTGCTATAGGTTGTGTTCTGGTCTATGTCCGATATGAGGATGAGAAAAAGTACTGGAGCAAGCACAGTACCCTGGGGGACTGAGCTCTTCACGGTTGATGGGCTGGATTTTATTTTGTTGACTATTACACATTGGGTTCTGTTAGTCAGGAAATTGTAGATCCATCTGCCTATTTTCCCGGTAATTCCTTTTGAACGCATTTTATGTGCAATAACACCATGGTCACATTTATCAAAAGCTTTTGCGAAATCTGTGTAAATTACATCAGCGTTTGTTTGTCTTCCATAGCATCTAATGCCATATCATAGTGGTCCAGCAACTGCGACAGGCAAGAGCGCCCTGTTCTGAAACCATGTTGTCCGTGGTTATGGAGATGCTGTGATTCCATGTATTTTGTGATCTTACTTCTTAGCACTCTCTCAAAAATTTTTATGATGTGCGATGTTAGTGCTATCGGTCTGTAATTTTTTGCCTCTGCCTTATTTCCTCCTTTATGGAGTGGTGCTATCTCTGCTGTTTTTAGTATGTCAGGGATAACGCCAGTATCTAGGCTTTGTCTCCACAGAATGTGAAGGGCCTGCGATAGTGGTTTTTTTACAGTTCTTGATGAATATGGAGTTCCAAGAATCCGGGCCTGGTGCAGAGTGCATAGGCATACTGTTTATGGCTTCTTCAAAATCTAGTGGGGATAGGGCGACGTCTGATATGTGATTTGATGTTGGTATCATATCCATGAAAAATTCATTTGGGTTATCAATCTTTAGTGCATTTAATGGCTCGCTGAAAACAGAGTCGTACTGCTTCCTCAGTAACTCGCTCATTTCTTTGTTGTCATCGGTGAAAGTTCCATCTCCCTTTCGGAGGGGCCCGATACTAGATGTGGTTTTTGATCTTGATTTTGCATAGGAGAAAAAATATTTCGGATTTCTCTCTATTTCACTGATGGCCTTTTGCTCTCTTTGCCTCTCCTGGGTTTTGTATGATTCTTGTAGCTTGAGTTCAATTGTTTCTATTTCTCTACCTAACCTTCTTCGCCGTTCTTGAGATAGGGTGCGACTCTCAAGTTGTTCCGCGATTCGTTTTCTTCACCTATATAGGGAACGATGTTCCTGTTCCAATCTGCATCTCTTTCTCTTTTTTCTTAGGGGTATGCGGTTTGAACATATTTCTAGTGCTACTGAGCTTATTTTTTCCAGGCACTGGTTCAGGTTTGCATTTTCTAGCTGTTCTTCCCAGTTTATTTCTGTGAAGTCCTGGTTTATTTGCTCCCAGTTTATCCGTTTATTATTGAAGTTGAATTTGCTGAAATCTCCTCCACCGGGAATCTGGACTGGTTTTGAAGGTCCATTCCCCATGGTTGTCAGAACTTCAATTAAGTTGTGATCTGAGTAACAGGTATTTGTAATCATTATGTTCCCGATCAACTCATCATTATTAGTGAAAATGAGGTCCAGCGTGTTCTCCTTCCTAGTTGGTTCTACTATTTGCTGGTTTAAGGCAAACCTATCGCATATCCGTAGCAGGTCATTTGCATGTGCCTGTTCATTTAGGCTACTTCCTGGTATTCTTTCTGATATTACTGTATTAGCCAGGTGCTTCCATTTCAGGTGCCGTAGGTTGAAGTCCCCAAGCAGGATGATGTTCGGAGCTGGATTTGTGAGGTTTTCCAAGCAGTGCTCTATTTTCATTAGTTGGTCTGTAAACTGCTGAGGGTTTGCCTCCGGTGACTTATATACAAGGACAACAACTACATTTAGGATCTCTATTTTGACTATCAGCACTTCCACCATATCATTTGAGGTGTTTAGCAGCTCAGTACAGATGAGTGTGTCTTTGATGTAGAGGCTGACCCCACCCTGAAGCCGGTGTTTCCTATCACATCTGAAGAGATTGTATTCTGAGATCCATATTTCACCATCAAGGTAGTCCTTTGTGTGAGTTTCCATTAGGGCTGCAAACACTGCATTTGCCTCATGAAGGAGACCATCTATAAAGTGAACTTTGTTGGATTTGCGTGTTTTTATACCCTGGATGTTGGCAAATATAAATGATGTTATCGTGTTAGTGGAAGTGCTGGATGCTTTAATTGGTGTTAATATCTGAGGCTCTGATAAGGAGGCCACTGTGTTTGCGTCCTCTCTAGCATTTGATCGAGTTGGTGGTAGAGTCTGGTCATTTTTAGCCATTCTTCTCCTCCTCCTCTTGCTAAAAAATTATCCCGGTCGATGGAGTAGTGGCTGTTTTCATAGTGGTAGTCTGTCGGTTTTATTCGCCTGGTACCTCTTATATGAAAAGCTGGACATTCAGCATTGAAGCACTCTTTCCTGTCCAAAGAGTTCTTGCAAATTTCTGGATGAAAGAATTCACAGCTTTTGGTACATTTACCTGTATTGAGGAGGTTTCTGCACTTTCTAGGGTGATCGTGTGTACATGTTCCATTTGTTCTTCCGATTCCCCATGCTTACAGGTAGCCCATTTGTAATACCAGCAGATTTTGGGGCCTTGTTTTGTTTGTGTCCCTCTGCCAGGGACCGCACTCTGCTGCGGCGCCCCCGACACTGTGCCCTGCTCCGGTGCCTGTGACACTGTGCCCTGCTCCGGTGCCTGTGACACCGCGCTCTGCTCCGGTGCCTGTGACACCGCGCTCTGCTCCGGTGCCTGTGACACCGCGCTCTGCTCCGGTGCCTGTGACACCGCGCTCTGCTCCGGGGCCTGTGACACCGCGCTCTGCTCCGGTGCCTGTGACACCGCGCTCTGCTCCGGTGCCTGTGACACCGCGCTCTGCTCCGGTGCCTGTGACACCGCGCTCTGCTCCGGTGCCTGTGACACCGCACTCTGCTCCGGTGCCTGTGACACCGCGCTCTGCTCTGGTGCCTGTGACACCGCGCACTGCTCAGGGGTCCCCGGGGTTGTGTGGGGTCTATGTTCTCCTATTCCACATTCCATAACATGGCATTTATTAACATTAAATTCCATTTGCCAAGTGGCGCTCCATGTACTTATTTTGTCCAGGTCTTCTTGAAGGGCATGACAATCATCTAAGTTTCTTATCCTTCCTATTATCTTAGCATCATCAGCAAACATGTTCATATAATTCTGTATACCAACTGGAAGATCATTTATGTAGACAATAAACATCACTGGTGCAAGAACTGAACCCTGTGGTACTCCACTTGTGACATTTCTCCAGTCCGATACATTGCCTCTGATCACAGCCCTCATTTTTCTGTCAGTCAGAAAATTTTTCATCCACGTTAGAAGCGTACCTATCACTCCTCCAGTATTTTCCAGTTTCCAGAACAACCTCTTATGTGGAACTCTGTCGAAAGCCTTTTTTAGGTCCAAATAGATGCAGTCAACCCAACCATCTCTTTCCTGTAATATCTCTGTTGCTCGATCATAGAAACTGAGTAAATTCGATACACAGGATCTTCCAGATCGTGTCCCAAGGCTTCTGTGTCCGGAGATGTGCTATTGGGTTGACCTAGTTTCCCCTTCTTCCTTGTTCCAGGGTTCAGATCTCCCAGGTCGTCCGCAGGGTTATTCGGTCCAGCCAGCCTGCGGTCTATCCCCGTGCCCACAATATTCATAAGTTTGCTGCGCTTGCTGCCGTCTTCAGTACCATGTCTTAGGCTGACATTTGGGCGCGGGGTTTTTGGTGGTCGAACAGGGTCCTGGCTACGCGCTACCTGGTCAGTGTTCCTGGGCCTAGTCGGGCCTGTGTCGCTTTGTATCAGCGGTTGCAGCCAGTTGTCTTGACTTCGGGTTGAGGAGCGAGTGCCGACCACCTCCCGGGTAAGTCCATTTTATTTTTGTCTTTGGGTAAGTAGCTCTGAGGAGCTGAAGGGCCTTCTCCTAGAAAACCAGTGTTGAATGTAATGAAACACCATTATCTGGGTGCAACCTTGAGGCTCCTCGGCATCCCTCCCTCCCTCCGGTCGGCAATTTTTGTTGCATGATTTTGACATCCAGCCTCAGAACTGAGGTGTGGGTATCTGGCATGAGGGTCTGGGGCTTCCCCTTCCCCCTTCCAGGGAGGGGGGAGCTGTGCAGACAAGCTACGCGGTGATGTGGTAACGTTGTGCTCATTTTTGGTTGAGGAGTTCTGTCCACTATTTTGGCTTTCTGCAACAATTTCTTCACCAGAATAAGGGTTTGTTTTGGGGTGCTTACCTTACTGGATGCATAACCCAGTCAATGGAAGACATAATTCCTCCAACCTTACAGGGGTTTCTGTAGGCTATTGCTCCTTGTGCCTCTCTGTGGGGGTCAGATTCTGGCTCGTGGTACCCGGTAGGCATAGAACTTCATTCACACTGACTGATGCCAAAGTCTAATACAGGGGTACCTCAGCTTACGAATTTAATCCATTCCCAGAGGCGGTTCGTAAGCTGAAAGTAAATTTTATACCTAATTCACCCAAATCTTCAGTACTAACATATGTATAAGTTTTCCCTTATCTTTATTGATGACTCTTGTTAGCGTATGGCAGACGGTGAGGAGGGGGGCAGGGGAGAGGAGGGAGAGGTGTTAGTGTTTGGAAGGGGAGTCTTCTTCCATTATAACATCAGCCAGTAATGACTTCTTTGCGGTACACTCTCTGGCATGTTTTGCCTGCATACCACTAGGACCTGCCTGTGGCTCACTGCTTGATTTTCTCACAAAAAATCTATCCATAGAAGATTGTTTTTCCCTTTGTCGTAACATTTTGTTCTACGTTCATCTACGTCCTCTAATTACTTAACACAAAACTGCTATTAGAACAATATCAAACTCTGGCCCCAGACAGCACTTGGTACTCTTACTAAAGTCTTTAAATATGTTAGATATTAAGTCACTGCACATCCTCTCATGTGTACTCTATATATTTAAAACTCTGAACAGTAATGCCAATCCTGACCTTAAGGATTAAGCTTTAGTCTAAGTGTTTTTTTCCCCCTCATCTTGCCCGAAACGCTCTGTGTATTAGTGGCTTTAGGTATTGTATGTACTAGCTCTATCTATAAATCAAACATTATGTTTGTAACTTATCTTCTTTGTATGTACTTTTTCCATGAATAAACATTTTGAATTTTATTTCATTTTTGACTTGTCTGTAGTTGAGGTATCACAGTGTCATTAAATAAAGTTGATGCAATGGCCTACTAGAGCTTGTTCTGGATGAGTCGTTTCGACAAAAGTTTGCATTTCTTCCCACAGTCTACACCATTTCCTAATTGTTGTGGAAGGGGCATTCCATACTGCCTTTTCCTCCCCTGAAAACATTTCCTCATCTGCCTTTTGTTGCTGCTCCTTGTTAGGGGCTAGGAGTTCGGTGGTCAGTTCTTCGCTGTGTTTTTACACCAACTCCTCATCAGCACCATCCAACTTCGAGCCCAATTTCCAGCCCAGAGTAACAATTTCCTCAACAATAGACACTTCAGATCCAGGCTCAAACCCCTCAAAGTCTAGTTCTGAAACACATTCAGACCACATTTTAACCTCATAACTGCGCCAACCGAGTATTCTCGGTTGGCGCAGCTTTCTGCCGAAGCTCTTTTAAAAAAATCAAAACTGTTTTTTATTTTTTCGTACCCACTCTAAATGTGTGCGAAGTTGGTTGTGTACGAAATGGACTCTTAGGACCTCCAGTGAGAGGCAGCCATCTTGGAAAAAATTCCCAGAATGCCCATTCGAGAGCATTAACCACTTAACTGTGCCAACCGAGTTTTCTTGGTCAGCGGGAAACTGCGCCAACCGAGAAAACTCGCTTTGATTTTTCGTAACCAATTCTAAATGTGTACGAAGTTGGTTGTGTACGAAACGGACTCTTAGAACCTCCAGTGAGAGGCAGCCATCTTGGGAAAAAATCCCAGAATGCCCTAGGGCTGCTTGCTGGGTTAGTACTGAATGAGCAACCATGGGTGGCGCACGCGCCTCTGCCTCCCAAACACCTGTCCGACGCGTTGTTGAAAGATAATGCTCTGTCGGTGAAATTCAAACCTTATTGTTTGAAGAACTTAAGGGTCATAATATTGGGGAAGCCAGGCGCAATAAGGACCTAACACAAAGGTCGAATGCAAGTGATACAGCACCTATGAGGACGATATAGCGAGCATATCCAGTTGTAGCTCTGAGCGTCACTCTTGCAATCCTATGATATTTATTTACATGATACTTACATGAATCGTTTTCTGCGTTCAGTGATGATGCATCTGATACAAATAGCATAGATGAACAGTGTTAGCGGCGTCCATGGTGGTGTTTTCCATAGATATTTTCAAGAATACCTGAATCTCTTCCTGACTGATGGACACTCTTGAGGTAAGCTGAATCTCTTCCTGTGTGGGACCATACAAAGCGATCTTTTCAAGACTACCTTACAAATTGATCTTTTCCTATAATCTTTTGAATACTACCTTATGCTTTACAAGCTTGGTTACATACAACCTACGAGTTCTAAAGCCAAGGGTGTACGTGAGTGCGTTATTTGCAAGCACACAGAATGAAGAAACAGGAAGTGAAAATTTATCTGTACCTGGTGCACTGAGAGCAAAGTCACGCTGTGTACCATGGGCTACTTCGTTGATTATTACTCACTTCCGAAGTACTGAGTGTGTAATACAGTGTGTTACTGTGTAAATAGTGTGTGAAACTGTACATATCGTAATTTTAGTGATTTTAACAGGTAATATTGCGACTAAACATTTATTGTGGACACATTACTGACACATGTATCACAGTTCCATGGAACATTATGAATGTTCTACTGTATACATATTGTAAAGACACAAATATGCATCATATACGATAAAAAAAACAAATAAAACCGCATTGGAAATACATAAAACAAATAATTGAAAATATATTTGTGGCCACACCCGGTGCTTGAATGGCCCGCGCGACTGGGTGAGTCACGCACGGGCGACCAGGCCCTGATGACGTCACAGCGCATCTTGTCCATGTCCCTACAGCCAAAGTAAGTGGAATTTGGTACTTATTTTGACATAGACATGTTCAGGGAAGGGAATTTATCATTTTACGAAGAAAAAATAATTTTTTGGGAACACTTCATTTTATGCACACCGGGGGCGAATTTCTCAATAAACTCCGAGAAGCACGGTGGTTAAGGGAGCCGGTCGGCCGAGCGGACAGCACACTGGACTTGTGATCCTGTGGTCCCGGGTTCGATCCCGGGCGCCGGCGAGAAACAATGGGCAGAGTTTCTTTCACCCTATGCCCCTGTTATCTAGCAGTAAAATAGGTACCTGGGTGTTAGTCAGCTGTCACGGGCTGCTTCCTGGAGGTGGAGGCCTGGTCGAGGACTGGGCCGCGGGGATACTAAAGCCCCGAAATCATCTCAAGGTATCCTCAAGATAGCCCAAGGGCTGCTGACTGGGTTATTTCTTAGTGAGCAACCATGGGTGGTGCACATGCTTCTGGCTCCCAAACATCTGACAGACGCGGTGTTGAAAGATAGCGCTTTATTGGTGAAATTCATACCTTATTGTTTGAAGAACATGAGGGTCATAATATTGGTAAAGCTAGGCGCAATAAGGACCTAACACAAAGGTCGGATGCAAGTGATACAGCACCTATGAGGACGATACAGCGAGCGTATCCAGTTGTAGCTCTGAGCATCACCCTTGCAATCCTATGCTACCTCCAACTTATTTAGATGATACATATATGAATCGTTTTATGTGTTCAGTAATGATGCATCTGATACAAGTAGCATAGATGAACAGTGTTAACGGCTTCCATGTTGATGTTTTCCATAGATACTTGGTTGATGGGGTTCTGGGAGTTCTTCTACTCCCCAAACCTGGCCCGAGGCCAGGCTCGACTTGTGAGAGTCTGGTCCACCAGGCTGTTGCTTGGCCGCTCCAAGCCACATACCCACAGGCCACATACGCACCGCTGGGCCACATGCCCACCACAGCCCGGCTGATCTGGAACTTCTCTAAGAAAACCGTTCAGTTCTCTCTTGAAGATGTCCACGGTTGTTCCGGCAATATTTCTTACAGTCGCTGGGAGGACGTTGATCAACCGCGGACCTCTGATGTTTATACAGTGCTCTCTGATTGTGCCTATGGCACCCCTGCTCTTCACTGGTTCTATTCTGCATTTTCTTCCATATCGTTCACTCCAGAACGTTGTTATTTTACTGTGTAGATTTGGGACCTGACCCTCCAGTATTTTCCATGTGTATATTATTTGGTATCTCTCTTGTCTCCTTTCTAGAGAGTACATTTGGAGAGCTTTGAGACGATCCCAATAATTTAGGTGTTTTATCTCGTCTATGCGTGCCGTATATGTTCTCTGTATTCCCTCTATTTCAGCAATCTCTCCTGCTCTGAAGGGGGAAGTGAGTACTGAGCAGTACTCGAGACGGGACAACACAAGTGACTTGAAGAGTACAACCAATGTGATGGGATCCCTGGATTTGAAAGTTCTCATAATCCATCCGATCATTTTTCTGGCTGATGCGATATTTGCTTGGTTATGCTCCCTAAACGTTAGATTGTCAGACATCATTATTCCCAAATCCTTGACATGCTGTTTTTCTACTATGGGAAGATTCAATTGTGTCTTGTACCCTGTATTATGTCTCAGATCCTCATTTTTGCCGTTCCTAAGTACCTGAAATTTATCACTGTTAAACATCATGTTATTTTCTGCTGCCCAATCAAAAACTTTGTTGACATCTGCTAGTAGTTTTTCAATGTCTTCAGCAGAGGTAATTTTCATGCTGATTTTTGTGTCATCTGCAAAGGACGACACGAAGCTGTGACGTGTATTTTTGTCTATATCAGATATGAGAATAAGGAACAGCAGCGGTGCAAGGACTGTACCTTGAGGTACAGAGCTTTTAACATCGCTTGGACTCGATTTTATCTGATTGACTGTTACTCTTTGTGTTCTGTTCGACAGGAAATTGAGTATCCAGCGTCCTACTTTTCCAGTTATTCCCATTGACCTCATTTTGTGAGCTATCACCCCATGTCACATTTGTCGAACGCCTTTGCAAAGTCTGTGTATACAACATCTGCATTTTGCTTTTCTTCTAGGGCTTCTGTGATTTTGTCATAGTGGTTGAGTAACTGTGACAGACAGGATCTTCCCGCTCTAAATCCATGTTGTCCTGGATTGTGCAATTCATTGTTTTCCATAAAACTAGAAATTTGATTCCTAATCACTCTTTCAAACACTTTTATTATGTGTGATGTTAGTGCAACTGGCCTATAATTTTTGGCCAAGGCTTTACTCCCCCCCTTGTGCAACTGAGCTATATCTGCAGATTTAAGTGCTGCTGGTATCTCCCCTGTATCCAGGCTCTTTCTCCATATTACGCTGAGTGCTCTCGCTACTGGTACTTTACATTTCTTTATGAATATTGAATTCCATGAGTCAGGCCCAGGAGCTGAGTGCATAGGCATATTGTCAATTTCTCTTTCAAAGTCTATCGAGTTTGTGGTAATATCCGTTATATTATCTGCAGCTTGAATGTCATTCATAAAGAAGCTGTCTGGGTCATCAACTTTCATGTTGTTTATTGGTGTGCTAAACCTCATACATGAGGCCTCATACATGAGGCCTCATACTGGCCTCTTAGAATTTCACTAATCTCTTTGTTGTCCTCTGTGTACGTACCTTCATTTGTAATTAACGGTCCAATACTGGTCAAGGTTTTGGATTTTGATTTTGCGTATGTGAAAAAATATTTCGGATTTTTCCTTATCTCTTGTATAGCTTTCTGTTCCAATTCCATTTCCTCAGACTCATATGATCACTTCAACGTTTGTTCTATTTCTTCCATCTCCCTGCTTAGGCTTGTTTTCCTTGCTTGTGATAGTTGTGTCTGTCGAAGCATTTTTGTTATTTTTTTCCTTCTCCTGTAGAGTCGTCTGCGTTCTGTTTCTAGAGTGGTCCTCTTTCTCCCCCTCCTCACAGGTAAGTGCTTCAAGCAGACCTTGTAAGCTTCAGCTGTCAGTTGAGCTATTCCCTGTAATTACCTAAGTGTAATTACCTAAGTGTAGTTACAGGATGAGAGCTACGCTCGTGGTGTCCCGTCTTCCCAGCACTCTTTGTCATATAACGCTTTGAAACTACTGACGGTCTTGGCCTCCACCACCTTCTCACTTAACTTGTTCCAACCGTCTACCACTCTATTTGCGAAGGTGAATTTTCTTATATTTCTTCGGCATCTGTGTTTAGCTAGTTTAAATCTATGACCTCTTGTTCTTGAAATTCCAGGTCTCAGGAAGTCTTCCCTGTCGATTTTATCAATTCCTGTAACTATTTTGTATGTAGTGATCATATCACCTCTTTTTCTTCTGTCTTCTAGTTTTGGAATATTTAATGCTTCTAACCTCTCCTCGTAGCTCTTGCCCTTCAGTTCTGGGAGCCACTTAGTAGCATGTCTTTGCACCTTTTCCAGTTTGTTGATGTGCTTCTTAAGATATGGGCACCACACAACAGCTGCATATTCTAGCTTTGGCCTAACAAAAGTCATGAACAATTTCTTTAGTATATCGCCATCCATGTATTTAAATGCAATTCTAAAGTTAGAAAGCATAGCATAGGCTCCTTGCACAATATTCTTTATGTGGTCCTCAGGTGATAGTTTTCTATCTAGAACCACTCCTAGATCTCTTTCTTTATCAGAATTCTTTAAAGATTTCTCACATAATATATAGGTTGTGTGGGGTCTATGTTCTCCTATTCCACATTCCATAACATGACATTTATTAACATTAAATTCCATTTGCCAAGTGGTGCTCCATATACTTATTTTGTCCAGGTCTTCTTGAAGGGCATGACAGTCATCTAAATTTCTTATCCTTCCTATTATCTTAGCATCATCAGCAAACATGTTCATATAATTCTGTATACCAACTGGTAGATCATTTATGTACACAATAAACATCACTGGTGCAAGAACTGAGCCCTGTGGTACTCCACTTGTGACATTTCTCCATTCAGATACATTGCCTCTGATTACTGCCCTCATTTTTCTATCAGTCAGAAAATTTTTCATCCATGATAGAAGCTTACCTGTCACCCCTCCAATATTTTCCAGTTTCCAGAACAACCTCTTATGTGGAACTCTGTCGAAAGCCTTTTTTAGGTCCAGATAGATGCAGTCAACCCAACCATCTCTTTCCTGTAATATCTCTGTGGCTCGATCATAGAAACTGAGTAAATTCGATACACAGGATCTTCCAGATCGAAAACCATACTGTCTGTCTGATATTATATCATTTCTCTCTAGGTGTTCTACCCATTTAGTTTTGATTAGTTTTTCCAATACTTTCACTATTACACTTGTCAATGATACAGGTCTATTATTGAGGGGGTCTTCCCTGCTGCCACTTTTGTAGATTGGAACTATGTTAGCCTGTTTCCACCCGTCTGCTACGATTCCTGTACACAGGGATGCCTGAAAGATCAGGTGAAGTTGAATGCTTAGCTCAGATGCACATTCTCTCAGAACCCATGGTGAAACGCCATCTGGGCCAGCTGCTTTGTTCTTACCGAGCTCCTTGAGCATTTTTTCCACTTCGTCTCTAGACACCTCTATGTGTTCTATGTTGTTCTCTGGAATTCTTATTGTATCTGGTTCCCTAAAGATTTCATTTTGTACAAACACACTTTGGAACTTTTCGTTTAGTGTTTCACACATTTCCTTTTCATCTTCCGTGAATCTATTTCCCATTTTCAACCTCTGAATATTATCCTTTACCTGCAATTTGTTGTTTATGAATTTATAGAATAGACCTGGTTCTGTTTTACATTTGTCCGCAATCCCTTTTTCAAAATTTCTTTCTGCCTCTCTCCTCACTGCCGTGTAGTTGTTTCTCGCATCTTTGTATCGCTGGTATGTTTGGGGGTTCGGCCTCTTCCTGTATTGATTCCATTTTTGTGTCTTTCGGTCTCTAGCCCTCTCGCAATTTCTATTGAACCAATCCTGTTTCCTAGTTCTGCATCTCTGTTTTGGTATAAATTTTTTTGTGCCTTTATCATATATTTCACAAAACTTGCCATACATCTCATTCACTTCCTTGCCTAGCATCAAGTCTGTCCAATTATACTCACTAAAAAAATTTCTAAGGTCACCATAATGTCCTCTCCTGAAGTCTGGTTTTTCAACTGCTTCAACCTCCTTATTTTCTTCCAGCTTATAACGCATTGCATACTTTATTCCCAAAAAGACATGGTCACTTTTACCCAAGGGAGGAAGGTACTGAATGTCAAATATCTCTTCCTCCTTCCTGGTAAATATCAAATCTAGCATGGAGGGAACGTCCCCTTCCCTCATCCTCGTAGCTTGTTTAACATGTTGATACAAGAATGTTTCCAGGATGAGGTCTACAAATTTACAGGTTCAAAAATCTTCTGTTTTAGCTTCATATGCTTCCCAGTCTATGGATTTCAAGTTGAAGTCACCGACTATCAACAGTCGTGATCTATCGTTATCCGCTCTCGCTATAATCTCTCTCATTATTGTTATAAGACCTTCACGTTTACTATCTAGCTCCTTCTTTGACCATGTGCTGCTTGGCGGTGGACTATATGCATTTATTATCATTAGTTTATCATCCTCATGGCAGATCTCTAGTGCTATTATGTCAACTTCTTGTGGATTGGCAGTCATTATTTCGTTCACCTTTAGGTGTTCTTTTACCAGCACAGCAACGCCACCGCCTTTCCTAATTCTTCTGTCCCGTCTCCAAATTGAGTAGCTCTTTGGGAATATGACCTCATTTAAAATTACATCTTCAAGTTTTGTCTCCGTGAGTGCAACAATGTCTGGTGTCTGCAGCTGTATTACATCACTTAACTCCAGTATCTTCGATCTCACTCCATCTATGTTGGTGTGTACCATCTTCAGGAACTTGTTCCCCCTCTCCTTATTCTTCACTCCCCCTCTCTCTATTGATTTTGTTGGTTTGCCTTTATGTACCACTTTACTGGTTTGCCTACCCCTATCACTTTGTAGAAAAAAGAATTTATTTCTTCTTCATTCCTGCTCTCATTTAAATGTTTTGCCTCGGCGAGGTTCAGTTTCAGCTCTCTCTATCTTCTTTTGAAAGATCTCGTCTTAACAACCACCCTTTCCCATCCTCATCACTTTGCAATTTTCTAGCATTCCTTAGTACTTCTTCCATCTGTTTGGCACCGTTTAGGGTGATCCTCAAAGGTCGATCTTTCCCTTTTACGTACCTGCCTATTCTCCTGTAGTCACACACATTCTCTCTGTTTGTAAGACCTTCCACGAGGCCAACAATTTTATCTACTACTTTAGCTTCTTCTACAGCTCTTTCTGACCTAGATGTTATCGCCTTTTCTTTGCAGCCAAAAATGTGGGAGTTTTGTCGCTTAAGACCGTCTCCCATTGAATGGTTGCAAGGTCTACATTTATTTTTTCCCAGTCAATCCTCCTATTGTTGAAATTGAATTGATTGAATATTCCTTCTCGATTGTTGGGTCTCTTAGACCTACTACCGTTGTTTATGCTAGGTCGCTCTTCAATGAGCTTATGGTCTGAGTATGAAGTATCTGAGATTGTGATGTCTCTGATTAGTTCATCATTGTTTGTGAATAACAAGTCTTGTGTGTTTTCATTCCTAGTTGGTTCTGTAATCTGTTGATTGAGCGAGAATTTGTCACAGAATCTCAAAAGTTCTCTGACCTGTGGTTGGTTATTTCCCGGGTCATTCCCTGCTATGATATTTGTGTTTGCCATTCTCCATCTTAGACTCGGTAAATTGAAATCTCCAAGGAAGATAATATCTGGAGCTGGGTTTGCTAGGTTATCAAGTATGTTTTCTATTTTGTGCATCTGCTCTGTGAATTCCTCAACTGTTGTATCTGGTGGTTTATATATTAGAATTAGGTTTAGTTTCTCTAACTTAATTCCAAGTACCTCTACCACCTCATTAGTTGAGTTTAGTAGTTCTGTGCATACCAGGTCTTCTTTAATATACAGACTTACTCCTCCATTTGCCCTAGTTTTTCTATCACATCTATATAAATTATAATTTGGAATCCAGATTTCACCATCCATGTAATCTTTTGTATGAGTTTTCGTGAATGTCCCAAATATTGAGTTTGACTCTAATAGGAGGCCATTTATGAACTTAACTTTATTTCTTGACTTTGGCTTTAAACCTTGAATGTTTGCAAATATGAATGATTGTCCATATTGTGTGTCACTTCTGGAAGGTTTTGGTAGTTCTCCCTCCTCTCTACCCTGACCCAGGGTGTGTTGTTGTGGCAATGGTTTGCCCAGTTTTGGAAGTGATACTGGGGAGTGTGGTAGTCTCTGTGTAGTTGGGGGTTGTAGTATGTGTGGGCTTGATGACGAACCGTAGTCCAGTTTTGGGCATTTCCCCCTCTCCATCCGTACTCCTGCCATGTTTCTGCCTGTCTGTTTCTCCCTCTGTTTGTGCCTGCCTCTAAAAAAATTTCAGGGCTATTATATTGGACTTCCTTTCTTATATAGCGCTGTGTACCTCTGACGTGGAAATCTGGGCAATGAAGATCATAGCATTTCCTCTCATTAACTGAGAGTTTGCATAGCTTAGGGTGAAAATATCTACACTCTGTATCAAAACGACATCTGCCTTTCCCTAACCAGTTTCGGCATTTCCGTGGGGTGCATGAATGAGCATTCCGTGCCTCTGGGCCCATATCTGCACTGTCCTTTTACATAATACCTGCAAATATTTTCATCTGTGATTGTATTATTCTTGTTTGTACCCTTCTTCTTGAGATATCTTGAGATGATTTCGGGACTTTAGTGTCCCCGCGGCCCGGTCCTCGACCAGGCCTCCACCCCCAGGAAGCAGCCCGTGACAGCTGACTAACACCCAGGTACCTATTTTACTGCTAGGTAACAGGGGCATAGGGTGAAAGAAACTCTGCCCATTGTAACGGGGGGGTCGGGGAAATAGCTCTATCTTGTCCATTATTCCACCCCCCAGTTAACTAACGAGGCCGGGGGAAACAGCTCTCTCTAGTCCGTTATCCCGTCCCCAGTTAGCTAACTATTCTAGAGCACCTCCAGAGTTCCTAAGGCAGCCTCTCTCGTTCAACACCTTGTAACCTAGGTATTTGACTACCTAGGTGCTAAGACTACAAGGCGCCGTAACTTGATCCGCTACCAGAAACTCTAGAGAGAACTCTAGAATACATTTCACTGCCACAAACGTATAAGAGACACGAAAGGAAAGAAATGAATAGTGAAGTAATTAGTGAGGGTTTGGGGTGAGAGGTGGGAGGAGCGAGGAGGGTCATTAGTTGAAAGTGAGAGTTTAGAGAGGGGTGGAGGGAGAGGTATAGATAGGTAGAAGTAGAAGAGTAGATAGTAGAAGACGAAATGCTGCCACCATCCATTCAAGACCATTATATACCAGACAAGGAATGGAACTTGTCTGTATCACAATATTCACAAAAGATGTTATCAAGAGGTCATTATTAGTATGTCCCATCTTTATCATGTACTCATTAAATCATGAAACCAGTAATCACAGAGGCTTTCTCACCTCAACTCAAACTCTAGGGGACACAAAGGCAATTTAAATAATAAATTAAATTATATTTCACATGATAACTATTATAATTTAAGCAATGTTCAAGATCTATATATGTAAAGTGAGTCATCCTCCAAGAATCTGAGAACACTACAACTGACTGCCCCTGATCATCACACAACACTTGTAAAACACAACCAAGTCACCTTAATGCTCAACTCAAGTGTCTGCCTATAGCTGGATAGAGGGGGGGGGGGGTCTATAGTTGACAGAGACTGTCTCGCCCTGCCGGCCGACAGCCTCCCTGCTAGGGCCGTCTTCTCTGCTCTGCTGACTGCCGTTCTTCTCTGTCTCGTTAATGCTCTCGAATCGATAGTTCTCCGAGTATATATTGGGGAACCTAGTAGCTAACTCCGCCCACAAGTAGATAGCCTCTGGCTCTCTACCAAGCCACTCCTTAAACGTCGGCATGTTTGAAGGCTACCAGGCTCCAATTATAAGATTTGCAGAAGCAAGGTGAAATTCTCATGATCTGACCTCAGGTCACTTGAGGTCATTAATGGTTAGAGGTGTAAAACTCAGGCCGACCAAGCTGGCGCCTTCTCAAATTCCTGTCTGTGACTCATGTACTCTATGTATGTATTAAATACAACTAAACCAAACACTTTTACAATGTTACATCTCCCCTTCTCCCCGAAAATAAAGTTTTTGCAACACTGCTAAAGCAAGCTAGCTGTGTGCGACAACTTTATTAACGAAAAAAAAATACATCCTAGCTAAACAAATATACATCACCCTACTCTAAAAATGAAATATGTAGACAGACGTCCATTGTCTCTGGCTGGGCGACGTCACTGCTTGGTCTTGTAGATAATCCTGTACCACATTTCTTCAACACAACTGCCTCCGTCGCTTCTCCGTCGTTAACGCATAACAACCCTTGGTCAACCAGAAAGCCGTTACTACTTGAACTGCGCACAGGACCGTGGAATTTGGTTGTCCCAGCTGATCTGTAATTGACCCTACGTCAGTCACCATGAGAGACGTATATTGGGGTTTTTCACAGCTATGGGGACTACAAATTTCGAGACCTTCATATAATAGTTGCCAACAGTAGAAATCCCATCCTACTCTTCTCCTCCCTGTTGCTCCAGCACGCCTCCTTCGGAGAGCCACTTCTGACAGCCACATCAAGTCCGCACGACACAGGAAGAATCACTCAACAGAGCACAATGCTTGCAGGAGGGGCGGCCAGTTAAGGCAAACGATCCTGTCTTGCAATTACGCTCCATGCAATGATGCTGACACCAGCAAGGGACACTAGGCATCGTGTCTCACTCAGCTTGTCTTATCTTCTTCTTTCTTCTCTCTTCTTTCTTCTCTTTCTTATCTCTTCCTTCTCTTTTCCTTCTCTCTTCCTCCTCCCATGGGTCTTTGACAAGCGACCTGGGGTCCATTGGGGTCCGTCTGTCCTGGGGTTCATCCTGGGTAGACCAATGTTGGTGGGACAGACTGGAGTCGTTATTGTTCCTCTTCCATCTTTACTGGGTCGTCTGGGGTCGTCTCCAGAACGACCTGGGGTCCACTGGGTAGACCCATGTTGACCGACCGAGAGGGCTGCATCTTGGGGTCCCCCGGGGTGGTGGTGGTGGTGGAGCCATGACCTCCAGGTAGTGGGCTGGTCGTGGTGGTGGTGATAACCGCCCGTGAGTATGGTACACAGCAGCCGTCTCCCTCTTTTGTATGTGCGCCTCGCCTCTCTTCTGGCTCCAACCTGTGAATGAACAGAAAGGCGACAATACCGTGCTCCCAAAATGTTGTGTGACCCTGTAGTTTGTATGGGGTTTACACAGTCAAATCATAACGTTCTCCTCCTGGCAACGACTACACTCAAATTTTAATAATCCAATTAACTCTGAATGATACTGACTTGGTGGAACATAAAACAGTAACAGAGTAAAGTTTAGAGAAGAGAGAATAAGCTCGTCACTACTTTTAATTTGTCACTAAATGAATCTCCACAAAAAAAAATTATCAATACTAATAGACAAAACACTAGCCTAACTTAACTGTACCGTTCTTAATCTTAAGTACTTAATTAACCGTTACTCCCACCCTTAACCTACAGCCACCTACGTGACCCAGAGTGTTTCCCTAGCTTCTCCGCCGGTCAACAACTGAAAACTTTTGCCACCCCTGTGACCAGACTATCTAACGTTGAGCGTCCCCAACGTGAAGTCTACTGACATACTAAGCCTCCCCCTAGTATGCTGTACAATACCAGTACACCTCGGGTTATTGCGTTCAAATGGAGTAAAACAGTCGATCGCAATAATCTGAGCAGAACCACCACTTAAAACTACTTAAGAACTACACCTGCCACTCCTCAACTGACCTAGGGACCAGCGGTGGCTGGGTGTCCCCCTGGGACATGCGAGGTCACCTGTCACACTCAGCTGAGCTGCACTACCAACACCACTAAGTTCCCAAATCACCAAATCTTATCACTAACATAAATCACTACACACGCAAGTTCTGGTGAACATTATCTGAACTCCACACAACTCACAAAATCACTAAAACACAACGCCAGAGAATCACTATCTCCTAACCTGAAAAAACTCGCTAACTCGCAAATATTAAACACCTGTCAAGATCTCCCTGATAGCGCCTGAGCGGCAAAAGACACGTGGGACTGAACAATGTTAAATGAACACTACCATAAACATTGTTCAACACCGCTGCCAACATTGTAACGGGGGGTCGGCGAAATAGCTCTATCTTGTCCATTATTCCACCCCCCAGTTAACTAACGAGGCCGGGGGAAACAGCTCTCTCTAGTCCGTTATCCCGTCCCCAGTTAGCTAACTATTCTAGAGCACCTCCAGAGTTCCTAAGGCAGCCTCTCTCGTTCAACACCTTGTAACCTAGGTATTTGACTACCTAGGTGCTAAGACTACAAGGCGCCGTAACTTGATCCGCTGCCAGAAACTCTAGAGAGAACTCTAGAATACATTTCACTGCCACAAACGTATAAGAGACACGAAAGGAAAGAAATGAATAGTGAAGTAATTAGTGAGGATTTGGGGTGGGAGGAGCGAGGAGGGTCATTAGTTGAAAGTGAGTTTAGAGTGGAGGGGAGAGGTATAGATAGGTAGAAGTAGAAGAGCAGATAGTAGAAGTAGAAGAGTAGATAGTAGAAGACGAAATGCTGCCACCATCCATTCAAGACCATTATATACCAGACAAGGAATGGAACTTGTCTGTATCACAATATTCACAAAAGATGTTATCAAGAGGTCATTATTAGTATGTCCCATCTTTATCATGTACTCATTAAATCATGAAACCAGTAATCACAGAGGCTTTCTCACCTCAACTCAAACTCTAGGGGACACAAAGGCAATTTAAATAATAAATTAAATTATATTTCACATGATAACTATTATAATTTAAGCAATGTTCAAGATCTATATATGTAAAGTGAGTCATCCTCCAAGAATCTGAGAACACTACAACTGACTGCCCCTGATCATCACACAACATTTGTAAAACACGACCAAGTCACCTTAATGTTCAACTCACCAAGTGTCTGCCTATAGCTGGATAGAGGGGGGGGTCTATAATTGACAGAGACTGTCTCGCCCTGCCGGCCGACAGCCTCCCTGCTAGGGCCGTCTTCTCTGCTCTGCTGACTGCCGTTCTTCTCTGTCTCGTTAATGCTCTCGAATCGATAGTTCTCCAAGTATATATTGGGGAACCTAGTAGCTAACTCCGCCCACAAGTAGATAGCCTCCGGCTCTCTACCAAGCCACTCCTTAAACGTCGGCATGTTTGAAGGCTACCAGGCTCCAATTATAAGATTAGCAGAAGCAAAGTGAAATTCTCATGATCTGACTTCAGGTCACTTGAGGTCATTAATGGTTAGAGGTGTGAAACTCAGGCCGACCAAGCTGGCGCCTTCTCAAATTCCTGTCTGTGACTCATGTACTCTATGTATGTATTAAATACAACTAAACCAAACACTTTTACAGTGTTACACCATTGTTTCTCGCCGGCGCCTGGATCCGCAGGATCGCAAGTCCAGCGTGCTGTCCGCTCGGCAAGCATGACTTGGCTACCTCTGTGTTTTTTGTTCTAACTTTCTCGTTTCTGCATTCATTGCACATTGCTCTTGCACGACTTGGCTACCTCTGTGTTTTTTGTTCCAACTTTCTCGTTTCTGCATTCATTCTCGGTATTGGCCTTACCTTTCTCCTTGTTGCTTTCGTCTTTCTCATTTGTGTTCTCATTCATCTCATTTTTTCTCTCCTTATTCATATCACCAGTTTGCTCTACAATATTGATTTCTTCATTTTTGCCTTCATTTTTGTGTACCACGACACTATGTCCTTCTACATTGCTACTTTGACTCTCTAAATTCTCAGTCCCTGGGTTGTGCTCAGAGTTCGTTGCTGTCTTTATATACTCTGCATATATTTCTGGTAGTTTCTGTGTGAATTGTAGCCTGTGTACTTCAGGAATGTTATTCATTAGTATGGTAATGTTTTCCCACATCTGTCTGTCTCTTTGACAGATCCAGTAGTTACCTTCCCGGTTTGCATATTGTGTAGGTAATCCTGTACAACTCAGGTGAAATCTTGTTACAAATGTTACATACAATGCCTACAACAGTCTTCCGAAGTGACTTAAGGCAGCCTCCACACACCTCCATGTTGGGTTTGTGATGTTATGATATTATATGCATATATTTATAATATTATATGTATGTATTGTCGGGTACGCGAGGCAAGTAACAGTATACAAGATATCCTAAGTACTTTATCCTGTCAATGGTCGCCAACGTTGGGGTGTCTCTCTCTCTACATGGACACACCACCCAGTAGTATTAGCGATTACTGTTACTCACCGTAGCCCTGCGGGTCTTCACTCAATCCTCGCGGCGCCACTGTTCGCCAGGAGAGTATCCTAGTCGATCCCCAGCCAGCCTTAAAGCCAAAGAATGAGTGGGAACACAGTTTGCTCTCTCCTAACCATGTGCCCGCCCCAACAAGGGCTCTACTACTAACTGCAAGGTCGCCAACTGGTGTTTCCCGTGTCCAGTAACACGTCAGTGGTATTGTGGAATTGTGGTACTAACGGCAGAGCTCACTTATTAAATCTGGTCTCAGGCAGGTATATGTCTCTAATACTCTCACTCTTTGGAACTGTTCTATAGCAACAAGATATATGGAGGGATAATACAAACGCAAAGGTATTTTGTATTTTACTTAAAACTTTAAGGTATTATATCCGTATCAACAACGAAACATCAAGTACAATGCAGAAAGTTACTCTCTCTTCATAAAACTGGGGCTCATCTAGAGGGCAATACTCCCCCCTCCTGTCAATGTCATAATCAGCTGAGCGGCCCCCCTCATCATGCGAATGCTTAGTACTTGTTTCTTTGGCGTGAAGCGCCTGACTCTTTAAATTCGCATTTAAATTAAAAAAATTAAATTCTATGTTTGTAATCAACACAATATTTCTATAATGGCAATAGAACGCAATGAATCACCACACTGATCTCAAGTTCAATAACTGATTTCTACAGCAATTAACATAATATTTCACTATAATAGTGTAATGCACTGTAATTCATAATAATTACAATGAATGCAATTAACCACGGTACTGTTCTTAGATTCAGTAATTCCTCTCGAAGGCGATAACACAATTAATCACTGCACACATGGAAATGTTATTCATCACACCAACATATACATATACAGAGATAAATTCATCAATATCGATAATAATAAGATAAATACTGGGCACACAGCCTAACACCAATAACTGGTACACTTACATATTCTCTGGCATAAGTTATCATATTAATATCACATGAAAGAAATCATCAACAACACAGTCAACTCTTCAATAATTCCAGGTGCCTGCACACACCACAAATATATATTCCGTGAGAGCTTTCTACAGCCTCTCTTCTCACAACTGTGTCCTACAAAACGCTTGTGCTCTCTAGAGTGGAGTACTGCTGCACAATGACAGCCCCTTTCAAAGCTGGAGAAATTGCTGACCTGGAGAGCGTGCAGAGATCCTTTACTGCTAGAATCCACTCAGTAAAACATCTAAATTACTGGGACCGACTAAAGAGCCTAAATCTGTACTCCCTTGAGTGCAGGCGGGAGAGATACATAATAATTTACACATGGAAAATAATTGAGGGGCTGGTCCCAAACCTGCACACAGAAATAACACCACATGAGACCAGGAGGCATGGCAGGATGTGCAGAACACCCCCGTTGAAAAGCGGAGGTGCAACAGGTACTCTGAGAGAGAACTCTATCAACATCAGAGGCCCGAGACTGTTCAATACGCTTCCACTACACATAAGGGGCATAACTGGCAAACCCCTCACAGTGTTCAAGAGAGAACTGGATAAGCACCTCCAAAGGATACCTGATCAACCAGGCTGTGACTCATACGTCAGGCTGCGAGCAGCCACGTCTAACAGCCTGGTTGATCAGTCCAGCAACCAGGACACTAAGCCCCGGAAGCACCTCAAGGTAACCTCAAGGTAACCAAGGTACCGTGACATAGACATTAGTGAGCCTTGCTCACGACATGAAAGATACTCTGGCTAAATATATAGCTGATTAAAGGGGAATTGAATCACCTACTTCCACCTCACTGATGTGGACTCGCCCTCCGGTGAGAGTTGAATTGCTGCTCCTGGTCCCGGCTCTCGCCTCGTTGTAGGGAACGCCTCCCCACACACACTGATGCGTTCTCCAGGAACCCAATCAACGTCCCAAAATAAACGCGTCGTCTCCGTGCTCTGTCCTCCGCAGGTCCGTGTTTCTCCACAACGTTTTGTGGGGTTGGAGTCGGTCTCCCGGCCGTCGACTTCTCACAACTACGGCTGCCAACCTACTTCTCGGCTGCAGTCGTCCTGATTCCCAATTAGTTTTCTTTTTCACTGCTTCCCGGTGGATTGGCCCAGCCGCTACGTTGTCACTGTGAAGCTATCATACGCCCCAGATATCACTGTCTAGACTTCACTTCTTGCACAGCACCTGTCCCTGGAGCACTTGTTGCTCAATATTCCGTCGATTCCCTCTTCAATCCAACACATGAACAAGGGAAGACCTCACGGCGTACTTGCAGACTACGGGTGACGCGTAAAATCCACGGGAGCGGGGTACAACTGTCAAATCTAACAGGACCAACCTTCGCACATCCGTTCCCCTTGATGTGTCGTGTCAGACTAGTTCCCTCACGGAGGATTGGCCCAGCCACTACGTCATCACTGGTGAAGCTATCAGACGCCCCAGTCGTCACTGCCTAGACTCCACTCTTGCACAACACCTGTCCCTGGAGCACTTGTTGCTCAATATTCCGTCAATTCCCTCTCTGGTCCAACACATGAACGAAGGAAGACCCCACAGGTGCTGGCAGACCGCCGGTGATGCGTAAATCCTCTGGAGATGGGGTAAACTGTCAAACTGACAGGATCCCCCAGCGCACGTCCGACCTCCTTGGCGTGCTGTCTCAGACTGGTCGCGCCAAAGAGGCACGATCTCCGGACCCCCCCCCCTGCCTTCGTGACGTCATACTTGCCAGGGGCGGTTTTCATTGGCTCCCTGTGCCACGTCACTGTCAGTGACCAATCTGGTGCCACTGACGTCACACAGTTTTGGCAGCAAAATGGAGGGGCCAGCGCCATATTGGCGTCCTAAAGGGCCTAAACCACAGGCCAAAATACTCCTCTTTTACGAATTTCTTGCCAACGCGAGAACACTACACGCTCCCACATATATCAAATTGTTGCCCGCAACTTAGAGAACGCTCGGGAAAAGTGGATATGACTCTTACAGCAGGCGTGGGAGAAATATAAGGGGGGAACACCGTCACAGTATATATATACAGTAATATGTATTCAGTATATTTATAATATTACACATTGTTCAAGTTTGTGTGGGGATACTTATTGCCTTGTGGAGAAAATATGGTCCTCTTGGGACCGTCTAGTTGACCGTTGTTTGTCCCAGGTCGGGGGCAGGATGCCACCGGTTGCCAGTTACTTGATTTATACACTGATTATTTGCCTGTAATGTCCTAAGGGAATTTCTACTTTCTTCCAGCTTGCAATGTTATTCACTTACTCTATTACTAGTTCCTAGATCCACTTTCCCGTATTACAGTATATATTGCCAGTATATTATCACTGAGGGAGTATACTGTTACTGAGGGACGTCCCCTGTACTGTGTAGGCCTAGTGGCTGTGGTGTAAACAGTCAAGTGTGATGCCTCCTCTACAACTTTACATTTATACTTTTTCAAGTACAATTCTCTAACACTATCCACTAATTTATATGTTGTGTTACACGTTCCACTTCACTGTTCAACATATCACTGCTCGCTATATTTGATATATATCGCTTATGCCTGTACACATGAGCCTGGTGGCCCTGGCTCACCACGTGGTCCCACGTTTAATCTGTATTTAACTCAAAGTTCCATTGTTAATTTCTGTATTCAACTTTCCTACGGGTCACTATGCACTCGGTGATCACTGTGGGCCGTAATCCATGGTTGTAATCCTAAAAACGCCCGGTTTATTCCAGTGTTTTAACGGAGCGCGACGACACACGCCCATCCCCTCCCCCGAGAACTCGCGCGAAAATAGATATTTTCAAGAATACCTAAATCTCTTCCTGACTGACGGACACTCTTTGAGGCTAGCTGAATCTCTCTCTCTGACTGACGGACACTCTTTGAGGCAAGTTGAATCTCTTCCTATGTAGGACCATACAAAGTGATCTTTTCAAGACTACCTTACAAATTGATCTTTTCCTATAATCTTTTCAATACTACTTTATGCTTTGCAAGCTTGGCTACATACAACCTACAAGTACTAAAGCCAAGGGTGTACGTGAGTGCGCTCTTTGCAAGCACACAGAATGAAGAAACAGGAAGCGAAAATTTATCTGTTCCTGGTGTAACGAGAGTGAAGTCGTGCTGTGCACCATGGACTACTTCGTTGATTACTACTCACTTCCGAAGTACTGAATGCGTAATACAGTGTGTTACTGTGTAAATAGTGTGTGAAACTGTACATATTGTAATTTTAATGAATTTTTAACAAGTAATATTTTGACAATAAACATTTATTGTGGACACATTACTGACACATGTATCACAGTTCCCTGGAACATTATGAATGTTCTACTGTATACATATTGTAGAGGACACATATATGCATCATATATGATAAAAAACAAATAAAACCACATTGGAAATACATAGAACAAATAATTGAAAATATATTTGTGGCAATACCCAGTGCTTGAATGCCCCACGCGACTGTGTCTGGGCGATTCACGCACGGACGACCAGGCCCTGATGACGTCACAGTGCACCTTGTCCACGTCCCCAGAGCCAAAGTAAGTGGAATTTGGTATTTATTTTTACATAGACATGTTCTGGGAAGGGAATTTATCATTTTACGAAGAAAAAATAATTTTTTGGGAACACTTTATTTCATGCGCACGGGGAATTTCCCAATAAACTCGGCGCAGCGCGGTGGTTAACCCTTAAATTGCGCATCGCATCATATCATATGATGCTTTGGTCTACTGCGCACGATTTGAAATTCCCGCAGGGTATAGGGGGTCCCCATATGCTACTCAGGGGCTATAGTAAACAGCCGCCATTTTGAAAAAAACTCCAGCTCACGCTACTATCGCTTGGGAGGCCTCAGTTACCCAGCAGCCACCATGTCGAGCGCACGGCCGAACGCTTCCCGGGCACGCCCCACGCAATCACTCACCCAAGAGCAAATAACCAGTGAATTATTTTCCGATGGTGAGGAAAGTGATTTTGATGACTCTGATATAGATAAAGACTACACACAATTGACTGATGAAGATAGCACGGACAGTGAAAATGAGATACAGCCGCCTCCCATGGCGAGGCCTATACGCTCACCCATGCCACCTCGCCCAGCGTCTACCCCAATTCACCCACGACCATACAGTTCCTGTGCTTATTTAGAGTCTGAGGATATTTTCGGTGACAAGTCAGAGGAAGCTGACTCTTTTTCTGGTTTTAGTGAAGTGGAATCAGAACATAGTGTTACTGAGCCTGGTGCCAGTACCAGTGGTGTTACTGGGCGAGATTTTGTCGCGTCAGCAGCGTCTTGCCCAGCCAAGTGCCACCGCATGGAACAATTTGAGGCACCAAGAGCCTCATGTTCACGTTCTTCTACCTCACGTGCATGTAGCAGCCATACTGTGCGTAGACGGGCTTCAGCTCCTGGTCCACGGGGTGCATCGCTTCTTCACCGTAGTGCCCCTGTTGCGCCCCCTGCGTCTCGCAGGACACCAGGTGTACTAGTGTGGAGTGATGATGCTGGTTTTATTCCCTGAATTCCTGCCTTTGACAATAAGGACATTGGGATTACAGAGCTTTTCCCTGATAATGGAGAGTATATGAGTGAATGTGATTATTTTACAGCATTCTATGATAAGCCGCTCATGGAATATATTGTACACCAAACGAACCTTCATGCGGCTCATCTCATTAGAAGAGAGATAACAGAATTTTCACGATTGCAACGTTGGAAAAACACCAAGAGCTACGCTTGTGGTGTCCCGTCTTCCCAGCACTCTTTGTCATATAACGCTTTGAAACTACTGACAGTCTTGGCCTCCACCACCTTCTCACCTAACTTGTTCCAACTGTCTACCACTCTGTTTGCGAAAGTGAATTTTCTTATATTTCTTCGGCATCTGTGTTTAGCTAGTTTAAATCTATGACCTCTTGTTCTTGAAGTTCCAGGTCTCGGGAAATCTTCCCAATCGATTTTTATCAATTCCTGTTACTATTTTGTGATCATATCACCTCTTTTTCTTCTGTCTTCAAGTTTTGGCATACTTAATGCCTCTAACCTGAACCACTTAGTAGCATGTCTTTGCACCTTTTCCAGTTTGTGTGCACGTGTGTATGTGCATACGCACGTGTGTGTGTATTTATATGTGTGTATAAGCCTGAATGGTCGGAGGCGTCTAAGAATGTGCAAGAAGCAGCGCGTCCCCACCGTGTGGTGTTGACGTTACTCAAACCAGCGTTCGTCATACGGGACAATTTGACGCCGATCGGGCCATTCGTTACCCAAAATGTTCGTCTTTTGGGGCGATCGTTATGCGAGGTACCACTGTACTTATATATAACGTGTGTATAGAGGGTATAAACAGCAAGAGAAGGTTGAGAGCCGCCATTTTGGTGATGGCGGTGGCGTCGTCTGCATGACGCCACCGTGCAGACGACGGTGTTGTTTACTGGTTACCACGATGGTCTTTGGGCACCATACAAGTTAAGCGTGTCCAGACCACGGTTGTGTGCGGTCGCAAGGTTGGCACTCTTGGCGTCCGCTGATTGGTGGGAGGTGGAGTATTGCCCCACACTCTTCGTTTTTGCACGTGGTGATACAGGATATTGTGAATTTGTTCTCGATTATTGACAGCGTCGAAGAAATGGCTGAGGCGGTATGTCTAAGTGGTAGTGAGGAGGAGAGACAAGATGATAACAGACCGTTTGAAGTATTAGTGAACAGAAAGAAACGGAGAAATAATAACAGACAGCGAGACAGTGAGAGTGACAATGAAATTACAAAGAGACCAAAGAATGAGACCCTACTCAGCAAGACTCAAGACAAGCAAGACAAGACAAGAAGGAAGAGGCTGTTGTTCCCTACAACATGCCAATTGAATTTCCACCAAAAGCTAGAGTGGACGGTACGTCTAGCTAAACAATGTTTGGAATACAAACCACTCTTCAAGGAGGGTCTTCACCGGCCCTACATAACAGTTGGGACTGAACAGGCCGTGGAACGCCTCACGACGGTTGGTTTTGAAAATGTAGTGATGGTTCCTCTAGAAGAAGGTATGTTGCACACAAAGATCATAGTTTTCAAGTTTCCAACTTATTTGGATCCTGACTGTCTTCTTCTTAACAATGATAATGTTGTCTGGGCAAAGAGGAACAGTGTTCGTGGTGACAAACAAAGCCAGGTTGTTGCCTTGGTAAAGAGTGAGGCGCTGGAGAAAATTTTTGTGCAAGGACTAGGCTATAGGAACGTTGCAAAATACGTTGAGGAGCCCATACTGTGCATGAAGTGTTCACGTTGGGGACATATGGCATGGAAATGCCAGTTTGACTCCAGGTGTCGGTATTGTGGGAAAAAACACGACTCGCGAGAGTGTAGAGTCAAGATTGAAAGAAGTGAAAAAATCGTCCCATTTTGTTGCAACTGTCGAGGCAGCCACAATGCTGGTTCCTCTCTATGCCCCATGAAGCCTCATCAGAAAGAGACTAGGACGGGTCCTACAAGCAGGATAGATGTATCCTCGCAGCAAGGAAAGATTGTGCAAGAGGAACATGGAGGAAACAGTTGGAAGCCAACGACAGCCCCTATGATCAATGTGTGGGAAAAAGGGACGGAGAAAGTAAAGGCGAGCTTAGGGAAAGTACATCATGCAGTGGAAAAACTGAAACCTTGTGACGACAAGGTTCAGGACAATATGGTCACCTCTGAGGTTGGTAATCAAATTTTGGAGTATCTAAAAAAACTAGATAAGAGGATTGAGGCATTGGAAAAATTGACTATGGAAGGTAGATGGGGTGAAGATGGTGGTGAAACAGGACGTGTAATTGAAAGTAAAACGGGACGTGAAATGGAAAGTGAAACGTGCGTAGAAGAAAGTAATGATGTGCATGAGGTAACGATGATAGAGGATAGTCAGGAGAATACACTTTCTAGTAGTGTTCGCAGTGTTCAACCTCCTGTTGTGACAAATGGTGAAAGAAAGGTTAAAGTAAAACGGGTTACAGAAATAACAAAGAAAATAGATATGAATAATATTACCTTCGATGTTAGTAGTAGTTGTGAAAGTGAGGAGAAAGAAAAAATGTTACGGTGTTAGAAGGAAGTTTCTAAGGTACTCTCGTATCTCATGGAATGTGACGGACAGGGCAAAGGTAGTTTTATTATTAATTATGGATGAAAGTAAATTGAGAATATTATCTTGGAACATTAATGGATTAAAAACTAGAGCGTGGATGTACACTATTATACTCCTAGAGAGAATATTGACATAGTAGCACTCCAGGAAAATGGGGATAGGGATGGTAGCATTCTGAGGCTAAATGGCTATAGAGGCTTTCACTTATATGCTGATGGAGGAACTAGGGGGGTCTCATGTTATGTCAAAAGTACCATACCTGCCGAGATAACTGGAATCCCTCAGAGATATAGAGGTATTGAAAGTATTAGCTTGCGGATACAATTAAAGGACCAAGAGTTAAATTTCATTAATCTATACATCTCTGATAGCTCCCTTGATTTAAGATACTTTCCAGATTCCTTCTTTTCTGAAGATACACTTGTGGTAGGGGATTTTAATGCCAGACATCCAGCTTTAGGATCAAGGGGTAAAGCAAATAGGAATGGTTGCAGATGGTACAAGTTTTTGCAGGAACATAAAGATGTTCAACTGCTGGACGAGCCCTCTCCTACTCATTTGAGGGGAGGGAGATTAGATTATGCTTGTTTAATAAATGCTGAGGGCGTAGAGGGGAATTGTCTTACTGTGGATGAAATGCTAAGTGATCATTTTGCATTACAAATACAGCTTAAACTAGATAAAAAGCATGCCTGCCTTCAGAGGAAAAGGTTAAAGTTTAATGAGGGAGAATTAAGGGGTCTTGTTGGCCATATTAAGTCTTGGTATGATACTTATAAGCCAGTTTCGGCAGAAACATTTTATGAAGATTTAATTAAGGAGGTAGATGTATTTAATGCAACATTGAACCGGAAACCATCTAGTATAAAAAGGCATCCCCCCAGAAAAGAAAATTATACACATGACAAGATGCTTAAGGGGTGGACATTAACAATGAGGAGAGCTCACAGGGATTGGAATAGGAATGGTAGGACTGAGGAAGGGAAGAATGCTTTACTGGCAGTTGCTAGGCTGTGTGGGGAGAAGAGAAAGGAAATTTGAGCAAGTATTGGCAGGAATTTGCAGAGAAAGTTGGGAGTAACAGAAACTTGAAGGAAATCTGGCAAGACGTAAATAAAATATGGGGTAAAAAGCACAATTTTGTTGCACATTCAGACCCGCAAGGAATTGCAAATGGGCTCGTAAATAAATGGGCGGAAGCTGCCAAACTTAGTTCATTACCTGCTGTAACGAGAGAGTCATTAGATTCTTGGAAAGATCTAAGAAAGGATTTTATACTTATAGCAGGTAACAGTGGTGATGTCACTTGCACAGGTATTACCAGAGAAGAACTAATAACGGCGATTAAAGTTGGGAAATCTAGCCCCCCTGGGGAGGATGGAGTAACTTATGAAATACTTAATGAACTTGCCATTATGACGAAAAGCCCACTTTTAGACCTCTTTAATATTGGTTATAAAGTGGGCAGTATTCCCAGTAAATGGAAAAAAGCTATGATCATCCCTATCCCTAAAGCCAATGGAGAGTATAGACCTGTCTTTAACCTCGTGTTTTTGTAAAATGATGGAGAGGATCATTTTAAATAGACTTTTATATATAATAGGTGATCAGCTGTCTAGTAATTTGTTCGGGTTCCTTAAAGGAAAAAGTACCTCTGATTGTATTATTAAATGTCTAGCTAATGAAAATGATTATTATAGTTTTCATTGATTTACAAGGAGCTTTTGATAAAGCCAACAAAGAGGTTATTTTATATGAATTAGCTGGTCTTGGTGTTAAAGGGAGATTATTGCGCTGGATAGGGGATTATCTTTACGAAAGGAAGGCTCAGGTGTGGTATCAAGGTTGTATGTCAGGTGTGAGGTCTTTTGAACTCGGCACACCTCAGGGAGGAGTGTTGAGTCCCACCCTGTTTAATGTACTAATGAATAAGATAGCATCTGAGAGATACTCAAATGGGGTAACTCCAATCATATATGCCGATAATATTTTGTTTCAGGGCAAGGATATTTCAAAGGTTCAAACAGTGTTGGACAATTTCGGAAACCTGTGTCACCATATGGGACTGGTGGTTAATGAAAACAAAACTAAGTTTGAATGTAGAAGTCGGAGGCCCATTATATTGAAAATAAACGGTAAAAATATAGAGAGAGTTAATATATATAAATATTTAGGCATATACATTGGATATACCCATGAGAGTTTGGAAGCTGAGATGAACAGACTGTTGGGTCAATGTCGGAAGAGATTACAACCTCTGAAGGCCTTGGCATGCTGTGGAAAGGGAGTGGGAGTCCCTGTGCTACGAATGATATACTTGAGTACTGTAAGATCTCTTATTGATTATGCTGCACCTGTCATTTCTTGTTTTGGTAAAGGTAGGATGGGCAAGTTGGAGAAGGTACAAAATGAAGTCATGAGAATTATCTTAGGATGCCCAAGAAATGCTATGATTGAGATAATGAGGATGGAATTGAATCTGCAGAGTATTGGGGATAGAGTTGAAGAGATAAATGTAGCCTCTGCCATTAGATTAATGAGAGGTGGGGGAGCTAATGAATTAATCCTCTCGGTTCAAAAGGTGGGAAGTAGTGAACAGTGTATGATGAAGAAGAGAGTATATATGAATAAATTATGTTATAATGTTATAAAGTATGATGTTATTACAGAGTGTATTGCTGTGGCCAAGAGAAAATTTACACCACCATGGGAGGATTGTAATGTAGATGTAGTAATTACTTCCTTGCATAAGAAAAAAGTATGTATGAAATAGGAGAGCTGAGGGCAACATATGATTGTATAATTAGAAAACTGCCTACAGAAAACACTCTACATGTATATTGTAATGGGTCAGTAGCTAGGGATGGGAAGGCAGGATGTGGAGTCTCGATCAGGAAGTACACTGACATCGGCACTGTAGATCCTGTTATTGGACGCCACTTAACTGACAATGTCTCTTCAACGCAGGCTGAACTCCAAGGAGTATTAGCAGGATTACAGGAAGTAGTCAAATGTGGTAAAAATGCTTGCTTCTTTATTGACAGCAGAGGAGCGTTAGAGTCTTTAAATAGCAGACGCCCAGTGGATCAGAATATTGTGATAGAGTGTAGAGAGAATGTTAAGAGACTAGAAAAAACTGGGTATAAAGTAAGATTCATGTGGATCCCTTCACATGTGGGAATACTGTTGAATGAGGTAGTTGATGACATAGCGAAGAGAGCCACTGAAAAAACTCTTGTTGATGTTGTATGTCAGTTAACCTTGAAACAAATAAAAACAAGAATCAAGATGATCCAGGAGGGTGAAGAAATGATAAAGAGAATGGCAATGGTGGACAGTAGTAACACACTTAAGAATTATTCAATAATAAATACAAATTCATCCTTCACTTATGGTAAAGGAAAGTCTACTTGGAAGGATTCAATTTACATGAGATTAAGATTAGGATACAAATATATCTGGCAATACGGTGTTGATGTCAGTGAAAAAGATAAGGAGTGTAAATTATGTAGTATGCCACACGCCCACACCTTAGAACATTATGTATTAGAGTGTCAACATATTGAAAACTATAGAAATAAGGAAATAAATAGTGTACCACATCAAATTGTTTGGATGTGTGATAATGGTATGATAAACAGTATACTTAGGAGCTACAAGAATTTTGCCCCGAGAGTGTAACAATTATATGCTGTACTTACTATATAAACCTGCAATGTTAAATGGTATTCTTGTAATGTTATTCATCTATTTGTACTCACTGAATTTGTGCGCCCCTTGAGGGACTTGAAGTAGAGGGGGGTAGAAATAGCCTAAGCTACTCTATCCCTTTGAGATGTATTTCTTGCTTATCTCAATAAACATACTTGAATTTGAACCATACCAGTTTACTTGTAGAAGTATGGTGAATAAAACAGGTAGATATTTATATATAATGTGTGTATATAGCGTAATAACACCACACAGTATTGTTGGAGGAGAAATATTAGTGCGTCTGGCCTTGAGGGCGGCAGCCATCAGCTGACTGTGTGAGGTCCTACGTCTTTGTGCCTTTACTCACCATACAAGCTTAGATGTACAGTTATTGTGAACAAAACATGTAAATACTTATATATAACTTACAGCTTATACAAGCTTAGATGTACAGTTATTGTGAACAAAACATGTAAATACTTATATATAACGTCTGTATATAAAAGCAAAAACAGTATGGTGGGTGGAGAATGGTGGCAAGTCAGGTGAGGTGAGGGAGGGAGGGGGTGGCAGCCAGTGGCGGGCTGCCACTGCAACTCAGCATACCAACTTAGTGGCTCGTTATGGTGAACACGAATGTAGATACTTATATATAGCGTCTGTATATAGTGAATAAAAGCAAAAACAGTATTGTGGGAGGAGAATGTGGGTGAGTCAGGTGACTTGAGGGAGGGAGGAAGTAGCAACCAGTGGCGGGCTGCCACTGGCACTGCCACTCAGCATGCCAACTTAGTGGTTCGTTATGGTGAACACGAATGTAGATACTTATATATAACATCTGTATATAGTGAATTATAGCAAAAACAGTATTGTGGGAGGAGAATGTGGGTGAGTCAGATGACTTGAGGGAGGGCGTGAGTGGCTGGCTGGTACACGGCGGTCACTCCTCGTTACTTTTTGATTCATAATACCTACTTAGTGGTTCGTTAGAGTGAACAAAACATGCAGATACTTATATATAACCTGTGCTTATAGTGTAATAACCGACAAAGTATTTGTTCACTGATTGATGAACATAATTGAATCACCATATTTCACCGAATCACCATAGAACATAATATGCACACCATATTTTTGAGTACAGCGATGATTCACTCATTTTATTATATAAATATATCAAACTACACACTATTGAATAATATTACAGCAAAAAACTATGAAAAGTCAATCAGAGACATTGAAATAATTAGGTAATTATCTCTTTGTGGCAACTCCGGCCTGACAGCTGGCGAGCAACAGACCGCCTGGGACGCACGCTGAGTCAGCGCCTATTTTTTGCCAGACTTCCCCGCCCTATAGCGGGCAATATATGCCACTTATGATTTTTTTATTATTTTTCCCGTGATCAGTGAACACAAATTAACAGGTTAGGAAGAATTTTTTTTTTTTAAATTACATGCGCCTGTGGGGAAGAAATGATATTATACCCCTAGCATGTTAAAGGTTAAAGCACCCAAGAATAAAATTAAACTCCTATCTTCTCAGGTATCTGATTGAAGCTGGCGCTAATGTCAATGCCCAGACATGAGCAGGAGAGACTTCACTAACTTAAGCTTGTGAGAATGGGCACATTGATGTTGCTGACCTGTTACAGGCCGAGGCTAATACGGTGAGTGGTAAGCTATTACTGTATATTAATACATCAATGTGTTGAACAAACTGTTATGGAGAGCCACTATAGAAATTTAAAAATATTGGAAAGTATTTCTTGATACAACTTGGCCATCATTGTACCAGCAACAAAATCATAGCCTACTCACCTCATTAGAATCATAGTTAATTGTGCTCTACAGTATTTGAATCATGTAGTCTTTGCTTTTCAGGAATATTTTCATGAGCTGTATCCTTTCTGTGGGGAGCCCCTTTGACTCCCTGGACCTATCGGGCTAATGTGTGCTATAATAGACCGGGGCATTAGCTATGGAGTTCGACCTACCTGGGACCACGAGCCAGAACCTGGCCCCTTCAGAGCGGGTTGCAGGGTGCAATGGCCCTGGAAAACCCCCTTGTGGTTGGGGGTTTTTCCTTGTCTGTTATTGACTGGGGTTAGGCACCCAGAAATGTATGCATAACAAAACAAACCTCCACATGGCAAGAAACTAATAACTAAAAACTGAAAACAGGTAGAACTCCCTCCGATCCCAACGAAACAAGCAAACATCACATTCTACATCCGCGCTGCTTGTTCGTGCAGCCCTTCCTTCCCAGAGAGCCCGAGAGGGGGAGGGTGGAGCCCTGGACCTTCCTGCACCGGCTATTCAGTCATCCAGTTCATTCGCTAATGTGATCCGGGGCGGACTCTTCTCTGGCCTCAAATGCCTTGGCGGTGTTTTGCCTTCGTGGCGACTTTTGTTGTGTCGTTGTGTGTGGTGGCCACGTGTCCCTCATCAGTGCCGGGAGCTGTATGTGCTTAGGGGCTTCCTGCCCTAAGCTCCCTGCGAGTACTGCCCTTGCGTGTTAGGGTTATCTTCCCTGGGGCGTTCGGGAACTCATTTCCATGGAAGTTCTTGCGCTCGGCATTTACCTCGCCCTTGGGGCCAGCTGGGGCTTTGTGGCCATTGTTTGGCCTTGGGTAGGAAGTGGTATCATGCTGGTTGGGGTATCAAGGTGCTGTGTAGCCTGCCCACCTAGCAGTGGCCAGTACCTGTTTCCTCTGGGGACGCTATACTTTTGCAGGATTTTTCGTTTTTTCGTATGTTTTTGTTTTCTTGCCTGGTGGGGGTCTGCCTGGAGTGGCTATATTTCCACTAATAATATTTTAGTGGTCCTCTGCTAGGCCCCCATGATTGTACATGTCGCATGAGTTTCAGTTCACTCCCCCCTTGTTAGCTTTCGGTTTTAACCACTTAGCAAAACCTTGGGTGCTTCCCATATCAGTCTACTTATGGGCCCTGAAAAACCCTATCAAGGCTTAGTAGACCATTGGATATGTCTTCCGGGTCCCATCCCGCCTTGTGCAGGTTTGAAGGTTGTTGTGTGTCCTTGTCTCAGGGTGACAGTCACCTCTTTTGCCTCCGTCATGCTGCCTCTTGAGTCAACGACACCTTTGACCTGGAGTCTTGCGAGTCGTGTTCTCTGCTTGTTCTTCAATATTATTCTGATATTACTGTTAGGGTAAAGGCAGCATTCGCGTTGCATGCTAGCTTTGGGTTGCTGCAACGCGCTGGATTGGTTTCCCACCTGGATGCCCTGCGGCTGCCTCACTTTGGTTACAGGGACCCAGACCTGGGGGCGTTAGTCGCTTCGACTTTGGTTCAGACTGCGCTCCCTGGTCCTTGCCCTGATTTTAATCCTCCCCTTGCTTCTGGCTCCAAAACATCTGAGGGTTTTGGAGTTGGAACAGTTGGTAATGAGACTCGGGCAGCTTCGTGGGCTGCCCCATTCAGGTGGGGGATGGAGGCACTTGAGCCAGTTCCTCCTACCTAGGCTTCTGGGTCCCACCAGCAGGCCCCATTCTTGTCAACCTTTCCCCTGGACTCTGCATTTTCTTCAGGGGTAGAGAGTATGGAAGACTGCTCTTCATCTTGTCCCGAATTGGGGGATCCCGGGGATGGGGAGGAGTTGATCTGGGGACTTTGGGCCCCTTTGACTTTGCTTGGGTGCTAGTGCCCTCTTTGTGCGGCTTGTAGTTGCAGGGGTAGGGGGGTTTTCTATCCCCCCCCCCTTCCCTGTATGAGTATGATTTGGGTTCGGCTCCTCCCCGGGTTCAGTTCTGGGCCCCTTTGGGTACCTTGGCCCCCATCTTTCCAGAGGTTTTCTGCCTCGTATCTCCATGCGGGAGGTTCAGGAGGCTTTTACTGCATACCTCCTGCGAGACCTGAATTCCATCCTCTATTATGGGTTCGCCCTCTTTTGAGATTGGTACTTCTTCCCTGTATTGAGTGCGTGCGTTTGGAGGTTCCGGAGTGTTCCTGGCTGGTAAACTGCCCTTTGTTTTGTTGTGGGTGTGGCATGGGTTCTGTTGGTTCCACAATAAATCACAATAATCAGAAATCACAATAGCGGGAACGTAGGTTCGAACCTTTATCACGGCCCTTGTGGATCAAGGGAGTCGCAGTAGTCCAGTTGTGGGAGCATCCTCCGCGGCCTCACAGTCCGCAGGTCCAGCTCTTTTTTTATCTAAGAGATGAAAATCATAGGAAAAATAGTAGGATTAGGAGAAGGAATAAATTCAAAGGAGCATGTATGTGATTTTAGGAGGAAAGGAATATATGAGAAAGACAAGAACCGCCCCTTAAAGGTGATGTTTAATGGAGTGAAGTATATGACAGAAGGGCTTCGGAATACCAGAAAATGGCAATGTGATGAGGATGGCAAACTTTGGTCAATAAGACAAGACCTCTGAAAAGAGGACAGAGAAAAGTTGAAAATGAACCTCATTGAAGAGAGATGTCAAAATGGGGATAGAAATGAAGAAGAAAGGAATTCTTTTTTGTACAAAGTGTCAGGGACTGAAAAGCTTGTGAAATGGTACATAAAGTCAAAGCAAAAAAATCATTAACCCTTTAACTGCACGGCCTATAAATATGACACCCCCCTCCCCCCAGTGCGCAAGAAATAAATTCTCGGGAAAAAATTCTTTTCTGGGGGGAGCCCCGTCGGCTTCCCGCGGAGCTTTACCAGGCTGATATGCTAATGTCAGACTTTGGCATCAATCATGTGTATGGAGTTCTAGGGCCTACCGGGGACCATGACCAGAACCTGGCTCCCTCAGAGAGGCAAGGGGAGCAATGGCCTATAGAAACCCCCCGTGTGGTTGGAAGCATTCTATGTCTACCATCGACCGGTTCAAGCATCCAGAAAGGTAAGCATTCCAAAACAAACCCCCTATTCTGGTGAAAATTGCTACCTAAAAGCTGAACTAGTGGATAGAACTCCCCAACAGAAAACAAGCAAACTAGTATGACGTCATACGTCACTGTGCCGCTGTCTGCGCAGCTCCCCCCTCCCCGGGAGGGGGAAGGGGGAACCCCAGACCTTCCACGCCGGCTATTCACCCATCAGTTCTTTGGCTGATGCTTTAGGCACCGGTTATGTGCTCCGGCTCCAGTGGTTGTTTCAGCACTGTACCTAGAGTGTGGTGTCTGTTTTCTAGGTGGGTGCGTGAGCTGGGAGTGATTCTCCAGTAATCGGGCTGCATGCGCCTAGGGTTCCCTTCCCTAGGTTCCCTGTAAGTACTGCCCTTGGGGCTTGGGGCCACCTTCCACAAGTTCCTTGGGTCCTGCCCCTGCTAGGCCGTTTACTGCTTGGTTTTAGGCCGCTCTTTGTGTGCTTGGGTGTTCTGTCTCCCTTGTTTCGCCTTAGAGTAAGGGGCAGTTTTTGCACTGGTGGGGCGCAAGGTACTGTGCAGCTTGTCTTTACCAATCATGACGGCCAACTCTGTTCCGCTTGGGTACGCTGTCCTCTTGCGGGGTTTTCTTTTTCTTTTTGTTTATCTACCTGGTGGGGGGTCTGCCTTCGTTCTTGCCCCTTGTGTCCCTTGTGTTCTGAGTATTTTCTGGTGGTACCCCCTGCTAGGTCCCCGTGAGTGTACACGTCCCGGGGGTTCAGCTCTTAGAAAGTTGTTTGGTAGCTTTGGGTGCCAGTTAGCAGTACCTTGCCTGGGATTACCTGAGCGCGAGTCCTCTTATAGTAAACGCTCGGGACCCTGGGAAACCCCTGGGGGCGCGTGGGTCCGATGGATGTGACCCCAGAGTCCCCCCTTGCTTCCAGCGAGTTTGAGGGTTGCTCTCACCCCTTTTCTCTGGGTGACTCTGTTTTGCCTCCATCTGCTGCTTGTGGGGTCGGTGACACCTTCGACCCGGAGTCCTGCGAGTTTGATTGCTCGTTGTGGCTCGGTTACCCGGTTGTGCTGACTAAGCGGGTGCGGGCAGCAGGGGCGTTGCACTTTGAGCCTTGGTGGTGGCAACGTTCTCGTGGTTTACTCCCGGGAGCCCCGGGGCTGCCCCGTTTTGGTTCGTGTTGGGACTTGGGGGTGTTGGTTGCTTTGGTTCCATCCACGCCCCCTTGTCTTTCTCCTGGATCCCCCTTCCTGCCTGCATCCGGTTCCATACCGTCTGTAGGTTCGGGGCGGGGTTTTGATGGTGTTGAGACTCGGCCAGTCTCGGGGAATTCCCCTTCTGGGGTAGTGACGGGAGCATTTGAGCTTGTTCCTCCAGCCGTGTTGTAAGAGTCTGCCAGTGGGCTCCCTTCCTTAGTGTTTTCACGACTGCCCCGGTTTTCTGGTACAGCCGGGACTTTGGGGGAACGGCTCGGCCCCGGGGCCTGTCGTGTAGGTTCCCGGGGCTGGGGAGGGGCTGACTTGGGGGTCCTTGGCCCCGTTGGACCCCGTGGGTTTTTTTTATCCCCTTCTAGGCGGGGCTTGTGGTTACGCGGAGTGGGGTCTTTCCTCCCCACTCGCCGTACGTGCTGTTGGGCGTCGGCCCCTCCCCGGGCTCGGTTCCTTGGCCTTTAAGTCGGTTGGTTCCGTCCTGTGGGTGGATGTTTCCTCCCACCCTTTTTGGGACGGTGTTTTCGTCATGTTTCCCTGTTCTTGGGGTTCTACGTGACTTCTGGTCTCGGGTGCGCCTGTGCCTTTGTGTTCCTTCGGGACTAGTGTTGGCTTCTGTGTTCTCGAGGGTTCGGGAAGGTTTTCGTTACTTCCCGCATTATTGGAACGTCTGTCGGCTTCTCGTCCTTGTCACCGTTTTGGGCTACTTGTGGCCCGGTTGGGCTACTTGTGGGCCGGTTGGGCTACTTGTAGCCCTGTTGGGCTACTTGTAGCCCTGTTGGGCTACTTGTAGCCTTGTTGGGCTGCTTGTGGCCCGGTTGGGTTCCTTTTTCGGCTCTGTCTTCGCTTCATTGGCCGGTTTTATTGTTCCTGCTTCCTCTTTTGGCTACTTTTCTAGTGCAGTATTCCTGGTTGGTGCCTTCCCGCAGAGAGGGTTGTGCGGTTCGGCCAGCGTGTCATGCGCATGCGCCGTGGAGTTTGTTTTGGTTTGGGCGGTGTGTTTCAGTGTTGGTGTTTTGCGCCCTTTTTGCTCAAGTGCTTCGCCTCTCACTCTTCTCCTTGGCTGCAGTATGTGCCCCTTCGCTCCGGGGGTGTCCTGGTTCCCAGTTGTGGGGAGGACGCCGCGGTTTTCCCTGTCATGGGTGTGGGCCGCCTCCTTCGCCTCTACCCTGCTCTCCTGCGGGTCCGGCCGGGTCCAGGCTCTGGCGTCTTCACCTGGCGGTGCTTCCAGGTTCTTCTGGGCGCGGTTGAGTCGCGTCACGTTCGTGCCACCGTTCGCCAGGTGAGTTTCTGCGGTCTGGCGTCTTTTGGCCGGGCGCTGGATGCGGTGTTGTTTATGTACCTGTCTTTATTTAGGTATATTTTTGTACGACTGAGACCGTTCGCACACCAGTGACTGTCCCTTTTTCAACCCTTCCTGTCCCCCTCATGTGCATGTCCAACCCATGCTAGAGTCATTCAGGGGACCCACCTTTTTAAATGTTGTGAGGTGTGGGGATTGTGGGGTTGGTTCTGTACTCACCTGGTAAGGCTCTGGGCTGTGCTTGCAGGGTTTGAGCTCTGGCTCTTGGGTCCCGCCTATCTGGAAGAACTTGTGGGATAGTACCAGTGGAGTGCAATGGTGCTATAGGAACAGTTAGGGGAACACTGTATAACCATCAGCGGTCTGCGGTTGTTACACGACCTACTTGCGAGCATAAGCCTTATTGCTGGTACGTCCGTGGATTTCCGGGGCACACTAGCCTGTTTTCGAATAGAAGTTCCAGCCCGTCCTGGTTGTGGGGTATGTGGGCCTGCGGGCCGCTCCTAGCAGCTGCCTAGGAGCAGCCAAGCCAAGGCCGGTCTAGCCTGGCCTTGGGCCGGGCTTGGGGTGTAAATGAGCTCCCAGTACCCCATCCAGCAAGTATCGAGCGGGGTTTCTCCGCCGTCGGTCGCATGTTGTGCAGGTTTCTGGGCCTGCTGGGTTTTGTTGTGTCTCCGTTGGCCCTGTCTGGGGTCTGCCTGCTCCGTTCTCTGCCTTTGCAGAAGCGAGTTGCTATTTACATGTTGCGGTGGTGCCTGTTGCTGCTACTGCACGTGTGCATTGGTACCGTGTTTCGTGGTGGCGTATCCTTGTTCCTGTGTCCGGTTGTGGTGTGGCACTTTGCTGCTGTTTTGTGCCTGGGGTTTGCGTATGGGGGTTTGCTTGTTGTTTTTCGTGGTCTTCGGGTACCTGGTTTGGCACTCTCATGTGCGTGAGGGTTTTCTGTCCCTGCCTGATTGTCCACCCCTGGTGGTTTTTGTGCTTCTGCTCTTTCATCCTGCCTCCTCTGCAGCAGGGGTGTTCTGCGTGTGTTCCTTGGCTTCTTGGGCATTTTTCAGCCTGTGTCCTGTGGTGTGCTTCTTTGTCTCAGTCTATTGCAGTTGCTCGTACCCCTTGGTTCGGGTACTGTTCTGGCGGCAACGCTTCCGCCTTCTTTGGTTTCCTAGCTTGCCCTGCCGGTTGCTTTTTTGGGGTCTTGCGATGTCTCGCATCGGACCCGTCGTTTCTGAACTCCTGGCAGGCTTGCTTGCTTTGGGGAGTTTTTCTGTTCGGCAGATGTTCCATCTCTTTGTGCCGACTGGGTTTCGGTGGTCGCGCCCGAGATCTTCCTGCGGCTCCACCTTTTCCTGGGCTCGGAGGGGTCTTGTCGGGGCTGCTTACGTTCTGCCTCGCAGTCTCGCCTCCGGTTGGTGGTCGGGTGGCTTCGTGGTAGGTGTCCCACCTGCGTGCTTCTCTTGGCGGCAGTATGGGGTATTTTGGCGGTCCTTCCTTTTCCTGTCCCTTCTTAGGTGGTTACTCTTGTTAGCGTCGGCTTGGTTTTCTGGTGGGGGTTGGGGGCCGTCATCTTGCCACATACTGTCGGCTTTTTTCGTGCGGCGCTGGTGGAGCCGCTTCGGCTTGCTTTCAGTCTTGGTGTTGCTTCTGCACCGTTAGTAAGCTGTCTCGTGCGTCGTTTCACCTCCGGCCTGTTCGTGCGCCGCTTGCACCATCCTGGTCTCTGGTCAGCGTGCTCTGTCTTCTCCTCGGTTGGTAGTGCCCCTTCGGTTCTGGTGTGTTTTTTCGTCGGCTCTTTTTTCCTTTTGGCATTTGCCTCTGGGGGTCGGGTCACTGAGTTTTCTTGCTCCTTCGATTTTAGTGTTTTGGTTGTTCGGTCGCAGCAGTCTCCATCTTTTCTGGCGCGGGGCTGGGCTGCTGCGTTCTGGAGGGATCCATGGTTTGTTGGTGCTTCGTTGGTCGGGCCGGGGGTGTGTTGTGTTTTATGTTCAGTGGCGGCCCTCCGCTGTTGTTTGCGTGCCACGGCGTCTGTGTCCGGAGCGCGTTTTGCGTTGATCCGGTTCTGTTCTTCCCGGTTCGCGGGTGATGGTGTCCCGGGTTGTCAGCCGTGTTCTTGCGGCTAAGCTGCCTGTGTTCTTCCCTCATGCCCGTGGCATTCGTGGCTTCGCTGCTCTCGCTGCCGTCTGGGCAATGTGTCCTTGTGGTCCTTCGAGCATGGATTTTTGGTGTTCATACGGGGCCTTGCTGCTCGTTGCTCTCGTGTTGTTCCTGGGACTTTTCGGGGCTGTGGCGCCTTGTGTTGGCGTTTGCTGCCGGTTGTCTCGCTTCCGTGGGGGGTGCGTGGTGTCCGCCTCCCGGTTCCGTCCCTTTGACCTTCCTCTGTGGGTAGTTAGCTCCGGGGAGCCGATGGGGCTCCCCCCAGAAAATCAGCGTTGAATGTAATGAAACGCCATTTTCTGGGTGAGACCCGGAGGCTCCCCGGCAACCCTCCCTCCCTCCGGTCGGCGATTTTTCGCGTGTTTTGAGATCCAGCCTTAGAACTGATGGGTGGATAGCTGGCGTGGGAGGTCTGGGGCTCCCCCTTCCCCCTCCCGGGGAGGGGGGAGCTGCGCAGACAGCGGCGCGGTGACGTATGACGTCATACTAGTTTGCTTGTTTTCTGTTGAGTTCTATCCACTAGTTCAGCTTTAGGTAGCAATTTTCACCAGAATAGGGGGTTTGTTTTGGAATGCTTACCTTTCTGGATGCTTGACCCGGTCGATAGCAGACATAGAATGCTTCCAACTACACGGGGGTTTCTATAGGCCATTGCTTCCCTTGCCTCTCTGAGGGGGCCAGGTTTTGGCCGTGGTCCCTGGTAGGCCCTAGAACTCCATACACATGACTGATGCCAAAGTCTGACATTAGCATATCAGCCTGGTAAAGCTCCGGGGAGCCGACGGGGCTCCCCCCAGAAAAACTGAGTAAATTCGATGTACAGAATCTTCCAGGTCGAAAACCATACTGTCTGTCTGATATTATATAATTTCTCTCCAGATATTCTACCCATTTAGTTGTTATTATTTTTTCAAATATTTTGACTATTAAACTTGTCAATAATACAGGTCTATAATTGAGGGGGTATTCCCTGCTGCCACTTTTGTAGATTGGAACTATGTTAGCCTTTTTCCCCACATCTGCTACGACTCCTGTACACGAGATGTCTGAAAAATCAGCTGAAGTGGAATGCTGAGCTCGACTGCACATTCTCTCAGAACCCATGGTGAAACTCCATCTGGGCCAACTGCTTTGTTCTTACTCAGCTCCAAGAGCTTTCGTTTCACTTCGTTTCTAGACACCTCTATGTGCTATATGCTGTTCTCTAGAATTCTTGTGGAAGGCGGTCCTTCCTTTTCCTGTTCCTTCTTAGGTGGTTACTCTTGTTAGCTTGGTTTACTCTCGGCTTGGTTTTCTGGTGGGGGTTGGGGGCCGTCGTCTTGCCACATACTGTCGCCTCTTTTCGTGCAGCGCGGGCGGAGCCACTTCAGCTTGCTTTCGGTCTTGGTGTTGCTTCTGCACCGTTGGTAAGCTGTCTTGTGCGTCGTTTCACCTCCGGCCTGTGCGTGCGCCACTTGCACCATCCTGGTCTCTGGTCAGCGTGCTCTGTCTTCTCCTCGGTTGGTAGTGCCCCTTCGGTTCCGGTGTGTTTTTTCGTCGGCTCTTTCCTTTTGGCCTTTGCCTCTGGGGGTCGAGTCGCTGTGTTTTCTTGCTCCTTCGGTTTTAGCGTTTTGGTTGTTCGGTGGCAGCAGTCTCCATCTTTTCTGGCGTGGGGTGGGGCTGCTGCGTTCTGGAGGAGTCCATGGTTTGCTGGTGCTTCGTTGGTCGGGCCGGGAGTGTATCGTTTTTTGTGTTCAGTTGCGGCCCTCCGCTGTTGTTTGCGTGCCACGGTGTTTGGGTTCGGAGCGCGTTTTGTGTTGATCCGGTTCTGTTCTTCCCGGTTCGCGGGTGATAGTGTCCCGGGTGGTCGGCCGTGTTCTTGCGGCTAAACTGCCTGTATTCTTCCCTCATGCCTGTGGCATTCGTGGCTTCGCTGCCGTCTGGGTGACGTGGCCTTGCGGTCTTTCGGGCATTGATTTTTGGTGTTCGTGCAGGGGCCTTGCTGCTCGTTGTTCTCGTGTTGTTCCCGGGACTTTTCGGGGCTGTGGCGCCTTGTGTTGGCGTTTGCTGCCGGTTGTCTCGCTTCCGTGGGAGGTGCGTGGTGCCCGCCTCCTGGTTCCGTCCCTTTGACCTTCCTCTGTGGGTAGTTAGCTCCGGGGAGCCGATGGAGCTCCCCCCAGAAAACCAGCGTTGAATGTAATGAAACGCCATTTTCTGGGTGAGACCCGGAGGCTCTCCGGCAACCCTCCCTCCCTCCGGTTGGCGGTTTTTCGCGTGTTTTGACATCCAGCCTCAGAACTGATGGGTGGATAGCTGGCGTGGGAGGTCTGGGGCTCCCCCTTCCCCCCTCCCGGGGAGGGGGGAGCTGCGCAGACAGCGGCGCGGTGACGTATGACGTCATACTAGTTTCCTTGTTTTCTGTGTTGAAGAGTTCTATCCACTAGTTCGGCTTTAGGTAGCAATTTTCACCAGAATAGGGGTTTGTTTTGGAATGCTTACCTTTCTGGATGCTTGACCCGGTCAATGGCAGACATAGAATGCTTCCAACCACACGGGGGTTTCTATAGGCCATTGCTCCCCTTGCCTCTCTGAGGGGGCCAGGTTCTGGCCGTGGTCCCCGGTAGGCCCTAGAACTCCATACACATGACTGATGCCAGTCTGACATTAGCATATCAGCCGGTAAAGCTCCGGGGAGCCTCCGGATCTCACCCAGAAAATGGCGTTTCATTACATTCAACGCTGGTTTTATGATTGGGCTGCAGTGATTTTACCGAAGAGATTATTGGTTGGGTTGAGTTGACTGCATCTATCTGGACCTAAAAAAAGGCTTTTGACAGAGTTATACATAAGAGCATATACATATACCTCAATTCTCGCCCTCCCTCCCTCACCAAAATTCCTCCTTCCACAATACTACGCACAATGCTAATTATAACCACATTCCTGCTATTATCACAATCCTGGTCACTAATTCCTGTAAATGAACAATTGACCACACATTTATTTTGAAAAGGAACCTAAGAAATCATTTGAAGATTCCTAGATGGACGAAATAATGCTGTGGTGCTGTGGCTAGCGCTGTGAACATTGTGAACAGCATTGAATCACTGATATTTGAACATTGTACCCAGTCATTATCACACTCAGGCTCTTCTATAACACTATCATAGCTAAATAATACAAGTTATATATATATATTTTGACATTATTAGGCGATGCTGTGGTCACACGCTGAACAGCAGTGCTGTGCGCTCATGCTGTGAGCGCCAGCCTTGGTTGCTCACACACTACTGAGGCTCCCACACCCGGGAATGTGGACCACGATTTTTTTTAAAGATGGCATCTGTTTACAAGAGCCCTGAGGAAGCTGATGTGAACCCCATGTAGCCGCGGGAGTTTTGAATGGAACATGAAAAATACAAATACCCGGAGGCGCGTTGCGCAAACCAGACGTGAGCCTGCAGGCGCGTTGCGCAGTTTAAGGGTTAAAGAATTCTGATAAAGAAAAAGATCTAGGGGTGGTTGTAGATAGAAAAGTATCACCTGAGGACCACATAAAGAATATTGTGCGAGGAGCCTATGCCACGCTTTCTAACTTCAGAATTGCCATTGCAGAATTGCCAAAGTGTATAGTCTGTAAATAGATTGTATATAGAGTATACATGAATTAGCATGATACATGGTAAATATGTGCAACATAAGTGTACATAAGTGTCATGCACGTAACACAGTGTCCTCGGATAGTATGGACATTTTACTGCCATAATATAGTGTACGTGTTTATTATACATAGGATTAGCACATAAATGCAAATAAAATGTATTCGGAACTGTGCGCAAAAAATGAACAAAAATATATTCGTGGCAACTCGCGCGCCCCACCCCAGGTGCCCTACTGGCCCCGGGAGCGTACGTCATGGGCGAACGTGGAATGATGATGTCACACGCCGACTTACGGACCCCATAGCAGCCAAAGTAAGTTCAATTTTGAATTTTTTTTTACATACCCATACTGAGGGAAGGGTTTTTGACACTTTAAAAAAACAAAAGAATTTTTTCAAGATAATTTATTTCCTGCGCACTGATGGGGGGGGGGGGGGCGGCGCAGTTAAAGGGTTAAATACTTGGATGGCGAAATACTAAAGAAATTGTTCATGACTTTTGTTAGGCCAAAGCTAGAAATAGAAAATGCAGCGGTTGTGTGATGCCCATGTCTTAAGAAGCACATCAACAAACTGGAAAAGGTGCAAAGACATGCTACTAAGTGGCTCCCTGAACTGAAGGGTAAGAGCTACGAGGAGAGGTTAGAGGCATTAAATATGCAAAAACTAGAAGATAGAAGAAAATGAGGTGATATGATCACTACGTACAAAATAGCAACAGGAATCGCTAAAATTGATAGGGAAGAATGCCTTAGACCAGGAACTTCAAGAACAAGAGGTCATAGATTTAAACTATACAAAAATGCCGAAGAAATATAAGAAAATTCACTTTTGTAAATAGAGTGGTAGATGGTTGGAACAAGTTAGGTGAGAAGGTGGTGGAGGCTAAAACTGTCAGTAGTTTCAAAACATTATAGGACAAAGAGTGCTGGGGAGACAGGACACCATGAGCGTAGCTCTCATCCTGTAACTACACTTAGGTAATTACACATTTGAGTGGCGAGAAACTTCTACCGTTATGTAGGTTTTGCTATGGGGCAATTTTGATCACCTTAACCCTCAAACCGCTTTTGGCAAAAAATCGCTTGTCAAAAAGGGCCTCTTTGCCTTCAACACAAACAGGTGCAAAACAAAAAAAAAATCGTCCTATAAATGTGTTCATTTGTGTTCCCTGATCACGGAAAAAATAACAAAAGAATCGTAGGTGGCATATTTTGGCCGCAATAGGACGGGGAAGTCTGGCAAAAAAAAATAGGCGTTAACAGAGCAGGCGCCAGACAAGGTCTGCTCCGCCCCAGCTGTCAGGCAGAGGGTGCCACAAAGATATTATTATCTAATTATTTCAATGTCTCTGATTTTTTCTTTGTAGTTTTTGCAGTAATATTATTCAATAGTGTGTATTGTGATTTATGTAATAAAATGTGTGAACCATCGTTGTACTCAAAATTATTGTGTTCATATTAGTGATTCAATTATTATGTTCATAAAACAATAAACAAATAGCTTTGCTGTTATTACACTATATACAGTACAAACTTTGATTCAACGTACTATATGGGACCGACCCCAGTTCGTTGGAGCGTTGGATTCGTTGCAAGAGGTGACCTTCAGGAGGCGTTTGCATCAGTCTTTTTTTTCTTGTAGACAAAAAAATGCATTATCATATTATATACTGTACCTATATATTATTACTCTACTAACAAATACTGTGTTACATTTGTTATTTACCTTATTGTTGGAGTTAAGTCCATCTTGAAGTCTCATGGAGTTGTGAATGCTGTACAGTAAATACATACTGTAGTGTATTATGCCATTAACACTTGTGTTGAGTAGTTCTGCTGTATGTTGAGTACTACAATAAAGTTTATGAAAACTATTGTACACTAAAATTAATGCAACTTTAATTTTAGCACTATATTTCGATTTGTCAAGAAGCTGGAGTGTTCATTCCGCGACTTTGTTGGACATATCAGCACAATCAAGGAACATCCGTGCACCATGTCGGCTCCAAATGCACACATTGTGTCAGTGATGGCTGACTGGTGGGTGGATGGGCAGGTAGGCAGGGATGAAGAGGCTGAAATGTAGGCAGGCAGGCAGGAAGAGGCTGGGAGGTAGGCAGGGATGGAGAGGCTGAAATGTAGGCAGGCAGGCAGGAAGAGGCAGGCAGGCAGGCAGGCAGGCAGGCAGGCAGGCAGGCAGGCAGAGCTAGGGAGGGAGGCAGGGAGGGAGGCAAGCAGGCAGAGAGAGGCTGAGATATAGGCAGGGAGGCAGGCAATGCTTGGGAGGGAGGCAGGGAGGGAGGGAGGGAGGCAGGCAGGCAGGCAGGCAGGCAGGCAGGCAGGCAGGCAGGCAGGCAGGCAGGCAGAGCTTGGGAGGGAGGCAGGCAGGCAGAGCTTGGGAGGGAGGCAGGCAGGCAGGAAGGCAGGGAGGCAGGCAGGCAGGAAGACAGGGAGGCAGGCAGGCAGGCAGAGCTAGGGAGGGAGGGAGGCAGGCAGGCAGGCAGAGCTAGGGAGGGAGGCAGGCAGGCAGGCAGGCAGAGCTAGGGAGGGAGGCAAGCAGGCAGGGAGAGGCTGAGATGTAGGCAGGGAGGGAGGCAGGCAGGCAGGCAGGCAGGCAGAGCTAGGGAGGGAGGCAGAGCTAGGGAGGGAGGCAAGCAGGCAGGGAGAGGCTGAGATGTAGGCAGGGAGGGAGGCAGGCAGGCAGAGCTTGGGAGGAAGGCAGGGAGGCAGGCAATGCTTGGGAGGGAGGGAGGCAGGGAGGGAGGCAGGCAGGCAGGCAGGCAGGCAGGCAGGCAGAGCTTGGGAGGGAGGCAGGCAGGCAGAGCTTGGGAGGGAGGCAGAGCTTGGGAGGGAGGCAGGCAGGGAGGCAGAGCTTGGGAGGGAGGCAGGCAGGCAGAACTTGGGAGGGAGGCAGGCAGGCAGGCAGAGCTTGGGAGGGAGACAGGCAGGCAGAGCTTGGGAGGGAGAGGCAGGGAGGGAGGCAGGCACGGAGGGAGGCAGGCAAAGAGGGAGGAAGGCACGGAGGGAGGCAGGCAGAGCTTCAGATTCAGATTCAGATTCAGATGTTTATTCAGGTAAGGTATATACATACAAGTGATGTTACATTAATGGATTGATATATAGATAGAGCTAGTACATACAATGCCTAAAGCCACTATTACGCAATGCGTTTCGGGCAAGCTTCAGCTTGGGAGGGAGGCAGAGCTTGCGAGGAAGGCAGGGAGGGAGGGAGGCAGGCAGGCAGGCAGGCAGGCAGAGGCTGGGATGGAGGCTGATAGCATGATAGCCTCCCTCCCAGGGAGGGAGGGAGGCAGGCAGGCAGGGGCTGGGAGGGAGGCTGATAGCATGATAGCCTCCCTCCCCGGAAGGGAGGCAGGCAGGCAGGCAGAGGCTGGGAGGGAGGCTGGGAGGGAGGCAGGCAGGCAGAGGCTGGGAGGGAGGCTGGGAGGGAGGCAGGCAGGCAGGCAGAGGCTGGGAGGGAGCCAGGGAGGGAGGCTGGGAGGGAGGGAGGGAGGCAGGCAGGTAGGCAGGCAGAGGCTAGGAGGAAGGCTGGGAGGGAGGCAGGCAGGCAGAGGCTGGGAGGGAGCCAGGGAAGGAGAGGATGGAGATGGATTGATGGAAGGATGGATGATTTGAGGGAGAGAGGGAGCGATGGAGGTATGGAGATTGAGTTGAGCAGTGTGTGTGTGTGTGTATGGGCTGTAGGGGTGGGGGGGGGAGGTGTGTCCGTGGTGATGAAGGGACCGGCTCATCAATAAGCCTAACTCACTTGACCCGTTAACTTTTTTTTAACTTGATTTGTTTCTTAAATTCTGGATGGATGGAGGGAGAAAGGGGATGGATGGAGAGAGGGAGGTAGGGGGAGAGAGAGAGAGAGAGAGAGAGAGAGAGAGAGAGAGAGAGAGAGAGAGAGAGAGAGAGGGAGGGAGGGAGGGAGGGAGGGAGGGAGAGAGAGAGAGAGGGAGGGAGGGAGAGGGATGGAGGGAGGGAGGGAGAGGGATGGAGAGAGGGAGGGAGGGAGGGAGGGAGGGAAGGAAGGAGTGAGAGAGGGAGGGATAATAAGAGAGGGAGGGATAATAAGAGAGGGAGGGATAATAAGAGAGGGAGGGATAATAAGAGAGGGAGGGATAATAAGAGAGGGAGGGATAATAAGAGAGGGAGGGATAATAAGAGAGGGAGGGATAATAAGAGAGGGAGGATAATAAGAGATATAAAAAAACTTATTTTAGAACTGATTTATTTATTTTATTATTTCGAGGCCGTAGTCGCTGAACTGTGGCGACGACATCGAAGGAAACACACATGGTGCTGTGTGTACAGGGATTACACCCGTCCACTCACTCATGCTGGAGTTGTTTCAATAACTGTACAGTAATTTCTCAAATAACAGATGTCTATCATATTACAGTATATTTTCAATTTTATTTAGTTTAGTTTAATTAGGATAATAAAAAGCTATAAAACATTGGTTTTACAAATTATTTATTAATATGAAACTTTCAGAAGTCATGGGTCACTGAACTATGACGACACAGACGAAAGTGAGTGAAACCTCACTGTAAAGTGAGGTTTACAGTACAGTATTCTCTTATCTGTCCACCCTCACTCATCTTGTTTCATCACAGAAAATGTCTATAAGGAGATTTTACCACATGTAGCTAGGTAATCACGCTTCATCCTTTAAATTAATGTACAAAGATACGTGTGCCCCAAATCAGTGAACGAAAATCATGGAAACTCGGTTGTTCACTTGTGTGGATCACTCTGGCTGGTGTTTGTGTGGACCACTCTGGCTGGTGTTTGTGTGGATCACTCTGGCTGGTGTTTGTGTGGACCACTCTGGCTGGTGTTTGTGTGGATCACTCTGGCTGGTGTTTGTGTGGACCATTCTGGCTGGTGTTTGTGTGGATCACTCTGGCTGGTGTTTGTGTGGACCACTCTGGCTGGTGTTTGTGTGGACCATTTTGGCTGGTGTTTGTGTGGACCATTTTGGCTGGTGTTTGTGTGGACCATTTTGGCTGGTGTTTGGTTCATACGGTTCACTTGTGTGATCCAACTTGTCTTATGAAGGAATTATTAATTGTAGTCTGTGATAGAATGGGAAAGTTTTCCACCACTCTGTGAACTCTGTCCCAAAATCGTAAGCTTGTGGACCACTTGTGGTCCACATGAGTGGTCCACTTGGGTGGTCCACTTGTGTGATCTAACTTGTCATATGAGAGAATTATTAATTGTAATCTGTGATAGAATGGGAAAGTTTTCCACCAGTCTGTGAACTCTGTCTGGACATCGTAAGCAAATCCGAACATCCCCCGCTTCGGCGAACCGGGTAAGTAAATTCGGCCTGAAAAGTGTGCGAACTAGAGATTCATTGAATCGGGGTAAGTTGAATCGAGGTTGTACTGTACACAGGTTATATATACATATCTGCATGTTTTGTTCACGATAACGACCCACTAAGTTGGTATAGTGAGTCAAAAAGCAACGAAGAGTGGCCTTCACTCACCAGCCAGTCAGTCAGTCAGTTAGCCACTCGCCACCACTCACTCACCTCCTCAATCGCCAATATACTCCTCCAACCATACTGTTTCTGGGGGGAGCCCCGTTGGCTCCCCGGAGCTATCCAGGCTGGATGGATATTGTATATCTGTCTGGCATCAGTCAATGCATGGAGTTCTTGCCTACCGGGACCACGAGCCAGAACCTGGCCACCTCTAGAGAGGCACGAGGAGCAATGGCCTTTAGAGAACCCCCTGTGGTTGGGAGCATTCTATGCCTGCCATCGACGTGTGTTGTCTGTACGTACTCCAGTTCACCCAAGCCACTGATAATGAGATGCGGGAGCAGGCAGCTACGTCGTTGCATGCTAGATTTAGGTTGCTGCAACACGCTCAGTTGGTTGCGGCCCCGGATGCCCCGAGACTGCCTCGTTTTGGTTATAGGGACCCAGACTTGTCGGTGGGAGTCGCTTCGGCTATGATTCCATCCGCTCCTCCTAGTCCTTTCCATTCTGTAGTGCATTCGGCCCCTCCCACCCTTTGCTTCCGGCTCTGAAGCATCTGAGGGTTTTGGAGTCGTGACAGGGTCTAGTCGGTGTAGAGACTCGGGCAGTCTCGGGGGGGGGGGGGGGGGTCCCCTTCTGGGGGATGCGGCAGAGGCATTCAAGTCTGGTCCTGCTGCCGGAGTTTCTGTGTCTGGCCAGTGGGCCCCCTTCGTTCCTGCTTTTTCGGCAGCTCCCGCCTTTGGAGGTGAAGGGTTTGGAAGCCGGCCCAACCCCGGGTCCTCAGGGTGAGCTTCCCGAGGTTGGGGAGGGGTTGGCTTTTTGGCCTTGGGCCCCCGTTGGACCCTGCCTGGGTTTTTCTGCCCTCCAAGTGGGGCTTGGTGTTACAAGGAGAGGGGTTCTCTTTCGCTCCCTCCGCGTACGAGTTGGATTTGGTGTCCACCCCTCCCCAGGTTCGGTTCTGTGATCCTGCGGGTTCTTTGGTTCCATCTTTACGGAGGTTTCCGGCTTCCCGCGTCTCGTCTTCTGAGGTGAGGGAGGCCCTGGCGGCGTTCCTCCTGCACGACGCGGATTATGCCTTCGTGATGAATCCGCGTTCCTTCGTGTACTGTTCTTCTTGTTCGTACTGGGTTCGTTATGAAGTTCCGGAGTCGGCCTGGTCGGCAGATTGTCCTCTTTTCTTGTTGGAGGGTTGGCACACGTTCTGTCGGTCCCGTGCGCTTGAGTCGGCGCGGGACCGCGCCGACTCAAGAGAGACTTGAGAGACTTGAGAGACTCAGTCGGCGTTTCAGGTTTTCCTGGGGGGCGACTTTGAGCATCTCAATGCTTGTTTGTTCGCCCCTGCCCTTCCGCGGGATGTTGGTGTCATGCAGCTTCACGTGCAGGTTCCTTTCCTTTCAGCTGCCTTGATTGTGGAGGATTTGCGTACTCGTGGCCTGCATGCTTTGGTCCTGAGTTTCTTTTTCCTCCTTTAGCTGTCCTCGTACTGGCTTGAGTTGGATGTGGGGGTACTTGGGGCCGCGGCCAGGTCCGGTGCGTTGCCTTCCGTTGTGCAGGTGTCGTCTGCTTTGGTGAAGCTCTTCGCGCCACTCCTGCGTGATGTGGTTTTGCAGTTCTATGCTTCTCGCTTCGCATGTTGGCATTCGGTGCTGGCTTCTTCCTTAGATTCCATTTGGGTGCTGGCTCTTCGGTTGTCTTCGCGTTTTTGTCCGTTGCTGTTTGCTGAATCGGCTGTCGTGCAGTACCTGCAGGCGGCCTCGGTTAGTTGTCGGTCTATGTCTGCGTTGTTATTGCCGCCGGGGGGGGGGGGGGGGGTTGGGGGGGGCCCCCGTGGGGGGCCTTCCGGGAAGGGTCGTGCCAGGGCTCAGGGATCTTTTCATCGTGGTAGGCCATTGATGCCAGATTCGGGGCAGGCGCAGCCTATGGTTCCAGCAGTTTCTGGTCGGCGCGGGGATCACCCTCATTATCGCTTGGATTCTCGCAAGACGCATCGGTTCTTTCACGGTATGTCCCATTGACAGGGCGATGGAGGGGGGGTTGCTCGGCCTGGTTGCTCGCGCTTGGTCCCGTGATTCGCAGGCTTTTCGGGTCATTTCGTGCCACCTGTGGTGGCGTTGGGTGGCTCCTCCTCCCTTGGGGGGGGGGGATCGGGGCTGGCAAGGCAGGCCTCTTTTCCTGCACTCTGTCAGATCATTTCGGAGTCGGTTTGCTTTGGCGTAGTCGAAACGACTATGTCCCTGAGGTGGGTTTTTCGCCTGTCTCCGGTCCCGAAACAGGACTGCGTGGAACTCCGGTTCATTCTAGACTTCTCCCGTCTGAACCCGTGGATTTATTGCCCCTCCGTCATGGTGCCTATTCTATCCCAGGTCCGTCTTCTGTTGGAGCTGGGCGCTTGGATGGTGTCCCTGGACCTCAAGGACGCGTATTTACATGTCTTGGTTCACCCCAGGTTCAGGGTCTGGCTCGGTTTTGTTGTGAGGCGTCAAGGTTACCGCTTTCGTTGTCTTCCCTTTGGGTTCAATCTGCTGCCTCGTGTTTTCACACACCTTACTTGGGTCATGGTGTCCCACCTGCGTCTTTTAGGTGTTGTTAGGTGTTAGGTGTTAGCATCATGCATATCCTTTGCTTGACGATCAATGCCAGGAAACCACACCTTTTCTCGTAGCAGCTGTTTGGTCCTAACAAGACCTTGGTGTCCTTGATGTGCAAGCTTCAGAGCACGTTGCTGGAGAACAGCTAGAATGACGATACGAGTACCTCGCAGCACGGTGTCGCGTTGTTGCTTAACACTTAATTCTGTCTGGATGCGTTCAAGTGCTTTGAATGCATCTTGGTCAACTCCTGAGGGTGGGATGCGTGGAAACTTTTTCTTAGTCAATGCATCCACTGTTGCTTGCAGAGTTGGGTCCTCTAGGGTTGCAGTACGGATTTCATAAAGAGTGAGAGCCTTAGGGACTGCATCACAGGTTACAGAGTGTACATATTCCTCGGCAACTTGCTGATGCTTGGTGATGGTGAAACTGTTGGCAGGATGTCGACTGATATAATCAGCGGGATTGCCTGCACCCGGCTTGTATTTCACCGTAAAGTTGTATGGTTGCAGACGAAGGGCCCATCTCTCAATGCGAGCTGGTGGTTTGGACTTTGGATTATTGAAGTTGGTCTCCAACGGTTTGTGGTCAGTGACTATCGTGGTGAAGGGCGCACCAAGCAGATACACATTGAAGTGTTCACAGCCCCATACAAGAGCAGGAGCTTCCTTCTCTGTCTGACTGTATCGTTGCTCAACATCTGTGAGAGAACGGCTGGCGTAGGCAATTACTACTCTGGAATCTGGTTGACCAGGTTTGTGTTGGGCTAACACAGCACCTAAACCAACAGGACTAGCATCCACCGTTAACTCAGTGTCCATTGATGGATCAAAATACGCAGCAGTCGCATTCTCTACTAGTGCATCTTTCACAGCATCAAATGCATTTTGCTCGATATCGCTCAAGTACCATGATGCATTTTTCTTCAGGAGCTCACGTAGAGGCTTCGTAATGGTAGCAAAATCTGGAATGAAGCGAGAACAGTAGTTTGCCATTCCCAGAAAACTATGTACTTCAGTGGAGGTTGAAGGAGGTGCAGCATTCTTGATATCTGCAACTTTCTTAGGATCTGGAGACAGACCATTGTCACTAAGTACATGTTCAAAGAATTCAATTTTACGTTGATTGAACTCACACTCTGCTCGGCTTAACGTCAGATTCTTTTCTCGTAAGCGTTGCAATGTTGCATGAAGAGCTTTGTCGTGTTCAGCTTGGGTACGGCCATAAACAATGTCATCAGACATGTTGTCAGCATTAGGTATATCTTGCAATACCTGGCTGATGATGTGCTGGAATACCTCGGCAGCACTGTTGATACCAAAACTCAGGCGCTTGTACCTATACAGACCTCGATGTGTCGTAAACGTTGTGATGAAGCGACTCTCATCATCAAGTTCAAGCTGATGATAGCCCTTGTTTAAATCTAACTTGCTGAATACAGTTGCACCATTCAAGCGGTAGATCATATCATCTACAGTGGGTGTAGGATGGCGTTCACGCATTATTGCCTTGTTGGGAACACGCATGTCCACACAAATGCGTATCTCATCTGGATTCTTCGGCTTTGGTGGAGTGACAATTGGGCTTACCCATGGTGTTGGGCCTGTTACTGGTTCAATGATATCTAGTTCCATCAGCCTATCCAGTTCGGCATCGATTTTCTTGCAAGTATGGAATGGTTGTCGGCGATGTGATTGGGCAACTGGAATTACATCTGGGTTGATATGCAGATGTACTTTGCTATCAGTATAACAACCTATGGATTTAAATCGATCAGAAAATTCAGCAACAATACCGTCAACATTGTTTGCAGATTCCACTGCTACAGCATTAGAAAGCTGAAGTAGCCCCAATTTAGTTGAAGTCTTGTAACTGAGTAGAGACTCCTTTACATTCCTAACAACATGGATTGTAGTAGTGAGCATTGCACTCTTTGACTTAATCTCTGCAGTGAAAGTTCCAATCACTGGCAAGGCTACCTTTGAAGCATAGGCAGTGGCTTTGCCATTATAGTTCTCAAGCTTTGGGAACTGTTTTTTAAATTTCTCATAGTGTGCTGGATGTGCTCATAGTGTGAGCACTGAAACATGCACATCTCATAGTGGATGTTTCTCATAGTGTGCTCCCGGCAGGATGTGCAGAATACCCCCGTTGAAAAGCAGAGGTGCAACAGGTACTCTGAGAGAGAACTCTATCAACATCAGAGGCCCGAGACTGTTCAACACGCTTCTACTACACATAAGGGGCATAACTGGCAAACCCCTCACAGTGTTCAAGAGAGAACTGGATAAGCACCTCCAAAGGATACCTGATCAACCAGGCTGTGACTCATACGTCAGGCTGCGAGCAGCCGCGTCTAACAGCCTGGTTGATCAGTCCAGCAACCAGGAGGCCTGGTCGACGACCGGGCCGCGGGGACACTAAGCCCCGGAAGCACCTCAAGGTAGCCTCAAGGTAGGTAGTGGCACTCAGCAATGGTGTCAATGTTTGATTGATCCAATGTCAATGAGAACTTTGAGACAAATACCAGCAATGTATACTATAGTCTCTGGGTTGTTTGGAAGATCATTCCATTCTGTGATTGCTTGTACTCCATAAGTGTAATCACATTCACTGTCATCTGAGACTGGATGTAATGAAATGTTGTCTTGTACATTATTAACATTCTGGATATGAGGTGCAATACTGTGTTTACCACCTCGACCCCTATGACCTGATCCTCGTACAGTGCTTTTATTCATTGACTGTGGTTTCTTTAGTGCGGAACGACACATAGCACCAAAATGACCTAGTTTTCCACACTCATAGCACTTCTTACCTTGAGCAGGACAAACATTATCTTGGTGTGGTTAGTCTCCTCCACAATTGTAACATTTATTGTTGACACCCTCTGACGTGAGTCGTTGTGACTGCTTGAGTCTTGTTCCATGACTCCAGTTGTGATGTGGTTCTCGGCTCAATTTACTGTTAGGTTTGGCATGATATCTTCTTTGATCACGGTGTCCTCCCTGAACCTTGCGTACCTCATCACTGTTAGTAACAGTGGCAGAACCGTTATTGGCACTGCACTCCATGACACAAGCATCACGTGCAGCATCTTCCATTCGACGAGCCATATCCAGTATCTTGGTAAGAGAACTTTCATCATCAACAAGTTCTAGAGCTCTTCGACGGAGACGTGTAGATGTGCATGTTTCAGTTATTTGCTGTTTGATTTCTTTGTCAACATCAGCAAACTCACAATGGGCTGCTAAACCCGGCAGACGTGTATGGTATTGATCTACAGTTTCATTAGAAAGTTGTTTCGCTCTCCTGAAATGCATAATTTCCATTGCAGTATTTTGCCTTGGTTTGAAATGCTCTGTTAGTTTGGCTTTGGCAGTGTCATAATCTTTGGCACCACCAGTGTCTTTCAGTGTGTCAAAGATGTCACAAACTCTATCACCTGCATAATGAAGTAGAAAGGCACGCCTTCTTTCAGCACTTTTGATGTCAGAAACTATCAACAAATTTTCAAACCTTTTAAGCCATTTAACCCACCTCTGTGACAAGTTTGTCTGGTCACAGTCAGGATCAAATGCAGGAAACTGAGGTATATTTACCATTTTTACTGAATAAAAGTAAACTTATCACTTAAAATGTTCCTCAGAATATTAAACACTTACTGCACTGTATATGTTAGTTAAGAATTCACTGTAATTACTTTAATTTTGCAAAGCACACAAGCATTTTAATGCAAAAGTTCACAGCAGAGCACAATATAGCAGCAACTGACTTCTTACCTAGCCCTTGTGTACATGTGTTGTTCCTACTCACAACAGCACAGCAGTTGTCAGCAGTTGGCACAGCAGTAGTTAGCAGTTGGTGCAGCAGTTTGTACAGCAGTTGTCAGCAGTTGGTACAGCAGTTGTCAGCAGTTGGTACAGCAGTTAGTTCACAGCGTGAAGAATTTTGTAGCACGAAGCGTTGTTTCGTAACCAAAACATCAGGTTTTGTACACATCAAAGTGTCGTTTCGTACACAGCATCGGCTCGCAGATTACTCAGTACACAGCTTGAGTCAGCACATAGCATTGGTTAGCACACAGCATCGGTTAGCATACAGCATCGGGTATGGTGCTCACAGTTTCTCTTCCTCCTCCAGGCAGCATGCTTCTCCCTTGTGTTTTAAACTGAACAAATACCTGCGTTCACAGTTCATCCTCGTCACCAATGTGGTGTTTGTGTGTTACTGAGGAAGTCTTGATTGTAGGGTTGATGTAAAGCCATGACTTGGTTACTGACTTTAATACGTATATAAACAATTACATGACTAATAGCTTCCAAGCTGGTAGCATCCTGTGTGCTCTTGTTTACCTTCTCTGGCGTCCCAGCCGCCGCACATAGAAAACGGATGGTACCGTTTTCTGTGAACATGACATCCACCAGTAAACAACATGATAAGTCGTGCAGACGACACACCTCCCTCACCAAAATGGCGACTTCTATTGCTGTTATTACACTATTCACACATTATATATAAGTATCTACATTTGTGTTCACTATAGCGAACCCCTAAGCTGGTATGGTAAGTCCAGTCAATAAAAGGTGGCCACACACAGTCAGAAGACGATGCCACCATCCTCCCTCCCTCAGCATTACTCCTCTCACCATGGAGCACAGCGCTAAATATCAATGCAATCCTGCTATTATCAGAATCCTGGTCAGTTTTATCACAGTCAGGGGTATTCTGTAATACTGCCATTGATAAATAATAGCATGTACATATATCTTTTGACATTTTTAGGCGATACTGTGGTTACAAGCTGAACAGCGGTGCTGTGAGCTCATGCTGCATGCGTCAGCCTTGGTGGCTCTCACACCCAGGAATGTTGGCAACGATTTTTTTTCTAGGTGGCATTTGTCAGCTATCAGTCGTGGCTGCACTATAGCTGCCCCTATCCCACGTGTTGTGTTTAAATTAAAGTGCTAGACACTAAAACAGCTATTAATGTATTGCGCAGTTTCGGTAATGTTACTCACATCATCTATATATGTATAGTACTGTCTAAGGGTTAATGTGTGCTTGTTCGCCCCTGTGCTTTCTCGGGATGTTGGCCTTGTGCAGCTGCAGGTGCAGGTTACTTCCCCTTTCAGCATCCTTGGTTGCGGAGGATTTGCGCACTCGTGGGCATTTGGCTTCAGTCTTGTGCTTCTTTTCCCTTCTCGAGCTGTCTTCTGCCTGGCTTAAGGAGGATGTGTGGAGCTGTTGAGTGCCGGGCCTTTGTCTAATGTGCTGTTCTTGGTGGCACGGGCATCGGCCACACTATTGAAGTTCTTTGCGCCAATCCTGAAGGAGGCTGTGTCTCTGTTCTTTGGTTCTCACCTCGCGTGCCATCAGCCTGTGCTCGCTCTCTCTTTGGAATCCGCCTGTGCTCTGGCTCTTAGGTTTTCATTTCCATTTTGTCCATTGCTGTTTGCAGAGGCTACTGTCATTCAGTTTCTGCAGGTGGCTTCATCTACCTGTCTTCCTCTGTCAGTCTTGTTGATTCTCCAGGGTGGCCGTTCTTGGCCTTCTCAAAAGGGTTGTGTCAAGGCTTGGGAGTTCTGCTGGTTGTGGTGGGCCATTGGTACCAGCTTCTGAGCTGACATTGCCTTTGGAGCTGGCGTCGTCTGGTCAGCGAGATAATCACTGTTCGATGGTCGGCTTCTTGCAAGGGGCGTTGGCCCTTTTGCAGTTCGCCCTGTTGACTGGGCGATGGTGAGGGAGGCTCTTTTGGTTTGCTTTTACTTGGTCCCATAATTCGTTGGCGTTTTTGGTCGTGTCATCCAGCCCGTGGTGACATTGGGCGGCTCCTTCCCCTGCAGGGGGTTTGGGGCTGGCATAGCAGGATTCTTTCCCTGTGCTTCGTCGGGTCATCTTGGAGTTGGTACTCTTGGGCATGGACAAAATGACTCCTTCCCTCAGGTGGGTTTCCCGCCTGTTTCCAGTGCCGAAACGGGATTGTGCAGATCTGCAGTTCATTCTGTACTTGTCCCATCTGAAACCCTGGATTCCTTGCCCTCTCTTTTCAGATGACCACCCTGTCTCAGGTCCGGCTTCTTTTGGAGTCGGGTGCCTGTATGGTGTCCCTAGACCTCAAGGATACGTATTGGCACATTCCTATTCATCCAGGGTTCATGGACTGGTTGGGTTTTGTGGTGGTGTGTCAGGCTTACCGCTTTCATTGCCTTCCTTTTGGCTTGAATCTGGCACCTAGCGTATTCACGGGGTTTATCCGGGTCGCGGTGACCCGCTAGCAGATGCAGACAAACCGTCTGCATCTGCTAGCGGTTTGGGTCCTGGCCTACCTCAACGACTGGCTGGTGTGGGCTCGCAATCGGTCCATTTGTCTGCTCGCCAGGGGTGTGGTTCTTTCCCAGCTCGCCAGGTTCGGGTTCCTGGTGAATTGGAGGAAGTCCCATCTGACTCCGTCCCAGGTTCGGACCTGGCTGGGTCTTGTTGGGACTCTCGGACTGCTTCCACGTCTCTCCCTCCAGAGACATTGCTGCAGCTGTGGTCCTGCCTTCAACTGTTTCTGGGGGAGTCCCGGGTCACTCGGTGGTTGCTCAAACAGTTGTGCAGGAGTCTGCACTTCACCATGCTGGTCTGTCCGATGGCTCGGGTTTGACTTTGTCGTCTGTTCTGGTTCCTTTGGTGATGCCCCTTCCGGTTCTCTAGCGATCGTTAGGTTCGTCCTTCATGGCCCTTGTGTCTGTTGCTGCATTAGGGTTCCTTTTTGGGGTTTTTGGGGTTAAGTGCCATGGTGCTTTCTCGATCCCTCACGCGATGTGTTCATGGACGCGTCGTCTCTCGGCTAGGGTTTTATGACCGGTGCTCACCAGGCCGGCCAGGGGCGATGGTGTCCATTCCATTGGGCTCACAACATGGTAGTTTGCGGTAGTTTGGCTTTTGCTGCGGAGGGTTCGGGGTGCTTGGGGATCAACCATATGGCTCTCTGGTGGTTCATTGCCTGAACAGCGGGGGTTCTCTTCGGTCCTTGCCTGTTTGGGGCTGGTCGCTTTGAGTGGCTCATCTGCTGGCTTCTCAGGGTTTGGCTCTCAGTGTGGTCCATATCCGTGAAGTGTACAACGTCCTGGCGGATGGACTGTCTCGGTTCATTCCTCTGTCCACGGAATAGACAGTCAATGCCGATTCCTTCCGTTGGCTCTGCCGGACGTACGGACTCACTGACATGAACCTTTTTGTGTCAGCATGGTCTCGACGTCTCCTGATTTATGTGGCGCCCTTGCCTGACTGCGAGGCTGTTTAGGTGGATGCTTTTCGGCAGGAGTGGTAGTGGTCGGGCTGTGTCCCCCTTGTCCAGCTGTTGCTTCAGATTCTGGCGAGGTTAGAGTCCTCCCAAGGAAGAGTAGACCTCGTGGCCCCTTGGAGGCTGGCCCAGCCTTGGTTCCAGGCGTTGCTTGCTCAATGTGCAAACCCGGGGTGCTTCCTATGACTCCGCCTTTTCCAGCAGGTCAGGCCAGTCAGGTATGTGACTGGTTCGGTGTTTTCTGCTCATTGCGTCTGGTCGTTTTGATACGAGTTTATCACTATTTGTATGGTGATCAGGTGGCTACGTTGATAGTGAACCATCTTCGAGCTTCGTCTTGGCTAAATTATGACATTTCCTGGCGTTCATTCTGCCATTTTCATTCTTTTTCATAGATTTTCTTCTATTTCAGATCGAGTTGTCTTGTCTTTTCTTGGCTTTTTCAGGACTGTCATTTGATACCTAATACTTTTGCCTCGTATTGTGCGGTGCTGGTGGAGGTGCTCCAACTTGTGTTCAGGGTAGATGTCTCTTCGGCCCCATTCTGTAAGCTTTCTCATAATTTGTTTCACTTCCGGCCTGCTCATGCGTCACCTGAGCCGTCCTGGTCCTTGGGACAGGATGCTCGTCTATCTTTCCTCTCTTCAGTTTATGGTGGCCTCTTTGATTCAAGATTGTTTTTCCAAGGCTCTGTTTTTGTTGGCATTGGCCTCTGGGAGTCGGGTTGGGGAGCTTCATGCCCTCCTCCTGCACAGGGTGTTTCTGCTCTTTCAGTCCTGGTGGCAGGTTTGTTCGGTTACAGTCTTCTTCTTTTCTGGCGAAGAACAAGATGGCTGCTTTCCGGAGGGGTCCTTGGATCATTGATGCTTGGTTGGTCAGACCGGGGGTGCATCATGTGTTGTGTCTGGTTATGACTCTTCGTCGTTATCTGTGCTTCAGCTTCGATTTTGGGGATGTGCTTTGGGTTGATCCGGTTTCCCTCGTTCCCTGTTCCAGGGCGCGGGTCTCCCAGGTCATCTGCAGGGTTATTAAGTCTAGTCAGCCTGTGGTCTATCCTCGTGCCCATGACGTTAGGAAGTTTGCTGAATTGGCTGCCGTGTTTGGTAACATGTCTTAGGCTGATATTTGGGCGCGGGGATTTTGGAGGTCGAACAGGGTCCTAATTGCTCGTTAATTGGTTAACATTCCTGCTCCTGGGCATTCCTGTGTTGCTTTGGGACGCAGGTTGCAGTCTTGACTTCGCGTTGAGGAGTTTGTGGCAGCCACCTCCCAGGTAAGTCCCTCTTTTGACATACAGTATCTTTGGTTATGTAGCTCCAGGGAGCTGAAGAGGCTTTCCACAGAAAACCAGCATTGAATGTAATGAAATGCCATTTTCTGGGCGAGCCTTAGAGGCTCCCTGGCAACCCTCCCTCCCTCCAGTCAGTGGTTTTTGCATGGTTGATGCTTAGCTTTCGAACTGGATGACTGAGTAGCAGGCGCAGGGAGGAGAGCGCTGCGCGGACGTGTGGTGCGGCAGTAGAGTGTGACATTTGCTTGTTTCCTTGGTATTGGAGGGAGTTCTTCCTCTCTGTTCGGTTTTTAGTTGTTAGTTTCTTACCATGTGGAGTTTTTGTTATGCCTACCTTTCTGGGTGCCTAACCCTAGTTGTTGGCAGATAAGGAAAACCCCCAACCACAAAGGGGTTTTCCAGGGCCATAAACCACCAACCACAAAGGGGTTTTCCAGCCCCATAAACCCCCAACCACAAAGGGGTTTTCCAGGGCCATAAACCACCAACCACAAAGGGGTTTTCCAGCGCCATAAACCCCCAACCACAAAGGGGTTTTCCAGGGTCATAAACCACCAACCACAAAGAGGTTTTCCAGGGCCATAAACCCCCAACCACAAAGGGGTTTTCCAGGGCCATAAACCACCAACCACAAAGGGGTTTTCCAGCGCCATAAACCCCCAACCACAAAGGGGTTTTCCAGGGCCATAAACCACCAACCACAAAGGGGTTTTCCAGCGCCATAAACCCCCAACCACAAAGGGGTTTTCCAGGGCCATAAACCACCAACCACAAAGAGGTTTTCCAGGGCCATAAACCCCCAACTACAAAGGGGTTTTCCAGGGCCATAAACCACCAACCACAAAGGGGTTTTCCAGGGCCATAAACCACCAACCACAAAGGGGTTTTCCAGCGCCATAAACCCCCAACCACAAAGGGGTTTTCCAGGGTCATAAACCACCAACCACAAAGAGGTTTTCCAGGGCCATAAACCCCCAACCACAAAGGGGTTTTCCAGGGCCATAAACCACCAACCACAAAGGGGTTTTCCAGCGCCATAAACCCCCAACCACAAAGGGGTTTTCCAGGGCCATAAACCACCAACCACAAAGGGGTTTTCCAGCGCCATAAACCCCCAACCACAAAGGGGTTTTCCAGGGCCATAAACCACCAACCACAAAGAGGTTTTCCAGGGCCATAAACCCCCAACTACAAAGGGGTTTTCCAGGGCCATAAACCACCAACCACAAAGGGGTTTTCCAGGGCCATAAACCCCCAACCACAAAGGGGTTTTCCAGGGCCATAAACCACCAACCACAAAGTGGTTTTCCAGGGCCATAAACCCCCAACCACAAAGTGGTTTTCCAGGGCTATTGCTCTCTGCAACCTCTTTGAAGAGGCCAGGTTCTGGCTCATGGTCCTTGGTAGGCCAAATTCCATAGCTAATGGCCCGGTCATGTTTAGCACACATTAGCCTGATAGCGCTAGTGTGCCAAAAGGGCTCACCCAGAAAATAGCGCTTCATTACATTCAATGATTTTTTTTTTCATAAGAATTACAACCTTAATTTATTGAATTATAATAATAATGTCTGAATGCCTTGACCCAAGGATTTAGCATGGAATATATTGGAGAGAATGCCAAGGCAGTTAATCAGTTAAACAAAACAAAATTGGCTTTCCAATAAATAAAAATTGATCACAATCACAGATCACAAGCTGCACTCGACGATCGTTAGAAGCAGACGTGTCCGTTCTGCTAGACATCAGGATCATGAGTGCTTTACTCTAGAAGGTCAGCCCCACTCCCAGCCTGCTTTCTTATACTGGGAGGAGATGGACAGCCTTTTTTCAGTAATTTGAAGAGTTAACCAGCCAACTGTAATGTGAAGAGTTAACCAGCCGACCGTAATGTGAAGAGTTAACCAGCCGACCGTAATGTGAAGAGTTAACCAGCCGACCGTAATGTGAAGAGTTAACCAGCCGACCGTAATGTGAAGAGTTAACCAGCCGACCCTAATGTGAAGAGTTAACCAGCCAACTGCAATGTGAAGAGTTAACCAGCCGACCGTACTGTCAGTGAGAGGGCATCTTCCATCAACACTCCCTGTGTTAGCTGTTTGTCCTTGTCGAGCTGCCTGCTCATCACCATGCATTACAGATGCTACAAGGTTAGTCGTATGCCCCTCGATGAGCATCCGTTTTCCAAGACAGACCTCCTGAAGCTCTTTAACCCTTAAACCATGCAATACATACATATACGATGGAGGTAACTATCATGAAATCGCACAAATCGTACATATACGATTGAGGGTCTAGTGCACGATTTTAAATGCCCCACAAGGGACATTTAGACCAGTCAGCTATAGACCAGTCACAGTCGATAGTAAACAGACGCCATCTTGAAAAAAAATTGTGGGTAACATATCTGGGTGTGAGAGCCTCAGTACTGAGTGAACAACCAAGGCTGGGGCATGCAGTATGAGCTAACAGCACTGCTGTTCAGCTTGTGAACACAGCATCGCCTAAAAATGTCTAAATATATATGTACATGCTATTATTTAGCGATGATAGTATTACAGAAGACCCCTGTGACTGTTAAAAATGACCTGGATTCTGATAATAGCAGCATTGTGGTGATAATTAGCGCTGTAGTGGGAGGAGTAATCTTGGTGGGGAGGGAGGTAGCATCATCTGATGACTCGTGTGACCACCTTTTACTGTCTGGACTCACTATACCAGCTTAATGGTTTACTATGGTGAACAAAACATGCAGATACAGGGGTAACTCGGTTTAAGAGTTTAATCCGTTCCTGGAGACAGCTCGTATTCCGAAGCTAATTTCCCCATAAAAAATAATGGGAAATGAATTAATCCGTTCCTGACTACTTCAAAAACCCCACATCAAACTAAATTTTTATACCTGATTCATCTAAATAAACCTACAAAACTATGTTCAAGTTATTACTTACCTTGCTGTTGAATGCTGTAGGCGTATGGAAGATGGTGAGGAGGGGGAGAAGGAGAGGAGTTACTGTTTGGAAGGGGAGTCACCTTCCATTATTACATCAGGCAGTGAGGTCCTTTCTGGTGTGTACTCCCTGGCACGTTTTATCTGAGTACCACTAGGTCCTGGTTGTGGCTCACTGCTCGATTTTCTCACCACAAATCTGTCCATGGAAGCTTGCTTTTCCCTTCTTCGCAAGCTGTCTCTGTAGTAAGGCATCACATTGTCATTGAAAAGATTAAGGCAACGGCCTACTACAGCTTTCTCTGGGTGAGTCTTTTCAATAATTGTTTGAATATCTTCCCACATCTGACACACCTTCCTAATTTCTGCAGAAGGGACATTTGCTACTGCCTCATCCTCCTCCACTGTAGAATCATCAGCTGTGTTGTCTTGCTGTTCCTGTTGAAGGGCTTGGAGTTCTTCGGTGGTCAGTTCTTCGTTGTGTTCTTCCACCAACTCCTCCACATCATCATCATTCAGTTCCAAGCCCATTTGCCGGCCCAGAGTAACAATTTCGTCAACAATAGGTGCATCATTTACAGCCTCAAACCCCTCAAAGTCTAGTTCTGTCACACATTCAGGCCACAATTTTCTTCAGCCAGAAATCAGGGTTCTTTGAGTCACTTCTTGCCAGACTTTGTAAACGAGTTTTAAAGCACTACAAATGTTAAAATGGTGTTTCCAGAACTCTTTGAGGGTGAGGTTTGTGGCTTCAGTCACTTCAAAACATTTCCGGAAAAGTGCCCTTTCATAAAGTTTCTTAAATTTCGCTATGATTTTCTGGTCCATAGGCTGAATTAGAGGAGTGGTGTTAGGAGGAAGGAATTTAACTGTGAGGAATTTATTGTATCTGGGCAACAAATCATCTTCCAAGCCTGGAGGATGAGCAGGAGCATTGTCGAGGAGAAGCACGGCTTTGAGTGGCAAATGTTTCTCCTGCAGATATTTTTCTATGGCAGGGCACACCACTTCATTCACCCACTCCGAAAAAATAAGCCTAGTCACCCATGCTTTTTTATTAGCCTTCCACATTACACACAAATGGATTTCTGCACTTTATACTGTTTGAAAACCCTTGGATTTTCAGAATGATACACTAGCAAGGGTTTAATTTTCAAATCGCCACTCGCATTTGAACACAGCACAAGCGTAAACCTATCTTTCATAGGCTTGTGTCGGGGCAAGGATTTTTCCTCCTTGGTAATGTATGTCCTCTTAGGCATTCTTTTCCAAAACAGTCCTGTTTCGTCACAATTAAACACTTGTTGCGGTAGGTATCCCTCAGCCTCTGCAAACTCTTTAAATTCGTCAATAAATCGTCCAGCGGCTGGTTTGTCTGAGCTGGCTGCCTCCCCATGCCTTGTAACACTATTGATCCCACTTCTTTTTCTAAATTTTTCAAACCAGCCCCTGCTTGCCTTAAACACTTTCTTATCTGCATCACTCGTTGCAGGGGTTTTCTTTAGAAGGTCTTCGTGCAATACCCTGGCTTTCTCACAGATGATGGCCTCCAAAACACTATCACCACTTAATTCCTTGTCGTGTATCCAAATTAATAACAACTTTTCCACTTCTTCAAGTATTTGTGGTCTTTGTTTCGTCATTGTTCTTACTCCTTTTGCCACTTTAGCACTCATAATCTCATTTTTCTTCTTAAGTATAGTGCATATTGTTGATGTGGCTTTGTTGTACTGCCTACAAAGTTCAACAACACGTGTACCATTCTCACGCTTCCGAATGATCTCTTGTTTCTCCTCTATTGTCATCCTCACATGGGCTTTCTTGTCTTGATCCTTACCACAGGCTTTCTTGGGACCCATGGTGAGATATATAATAACAAATTGTATAGTCAAATGACCAAAAATCCAACGAAACACTGAAAATCCAGGTGAAGAATTGATGTGGGATAGTCACTGGGCGCGAGACAATGGTAAACTGAGGGGCGGAGGGGCGATGATCGCCGTACCACCACGCGCTAGGTCGGCCTGAACGCGTATCAACAAACTCGCGTTCCGCGGTAACCCTCGCCTTCCGAGACACATTTTCCGAGGAAATCCTGCTCGTATTCCGAAAAACTCGTATACAGGGACACTCGTATTCCGAGGTACCACTGTACTTATATATAACATCTGTATATAGTGAATAAAAGCAAAAACAGTATGGTGGAAGGAGAATGTTGGCGAGTCAGGTGAGGTGAGGGAGGGAGTGGCGGCCAGGGGGTTAGCAGCCTGGTGTGTGGTGGCCACAACTTGCTGCTTTTTTACTCAGCATACCAACTTAGTGGTTTGTTATGGTGAACACAAATGTAGATACTTATATATAACATGTATATATAGTGTAATAACAGCAAAAGGAGTGTTGGAGAAAGGGAGGTGGCGACATCTGCATACAAGCTTAGTTGAACAGTTCTGGAGAACAAAACATGTAGATACTTATATATAATGTGTGTGTATATAATGGGTAATAACCCTTCAAGCAGTATACTTAAAAGAGGAATGTTAGTGCGTCTGGCCATGAACCAGGGAGGGAGGGAGGGAACATCAGTTGTGTGTGGCCACCTGTTACTGTCTGCTGTCACTATACAAGATTAGCAGTTCGTTATGGTGAACACAAATGTAGATACTTATATATAATGTGTATATATAGTGTAATACCAGCAAAAGGAGTGTTAGGAGAAGCCATTTTGGTGAGGGAGGTGGCATCAGCTTCCTGACTTGTCATGCTGTGTAAGGGTGGCCACTATGCTCTTTGTGCACTATACCAGCTTAATTGAACAGTTATGATGAACAAAACATGTAGATACTCATATATAACATCTGTATATAGTGAATAAAAGCAAAAACAGTATGGTAGGAGGAGGATGTGGGCGTGTGAGGTGTTGTTTAGGGAGGAGTGGCGGCAAGTGTCTAGTGTGTGGTGGCCACTCCTCATTGCTTTTTGACTCATAATATCAACTTAGTGGTTCGTTATGGTGAAGAAAATATGCAGATACTTATATATAACCTGTTTATATAGTGTAATAACCGACAAAGTATTTGTTTATTGTTTTATGAACATCATAATTGAATCAATAATATGCACACCATTATTTTGAGTACAGTGATGATTCACACATTTTATTATATAAATATATCACACTATGCACTATTGAATAATATTACAGCAAAAAAAAAAAAAGAGGAAAAAAATCAATCGGAGACATTGAAATAATTAGGTAATTATCTTTGTGGCAACTCCCGCCTGACAGCTGGGGCGAAGCAGAATGGCTCCGACGCTTGCTCTATCAACACCTCTTTTCTGGGGGGAGCCACTATGACTTCCTGGAGCTATTCAGGCTGATAGGGATAGTCCTAACTTTTGGCATCAGTCGATGTAGGTGGAGTTCTAGGCCTACCGGGGACCACAGCCAGAACCTGGTTCCCTCAGAGCGCCTCAAAACAAACCCCTATTCTGGTGAACCAACGAAAATAATAAAACAAGTAGACAGAGCTCTCCCAAGAGGAAAATGAGCAAACAAGCATGACGTCACGCGAACCACGCCGCATGTCTGTGCAGTTTCCCCCTTCCCTGGGAGGGGGAACGGGAAGTCCTAGACTCCCTCCCCAGCAATCCACACCTCCAGTTCCTTGGCTGATGGGATAAGGTTTAGTCGTTATGGCTCCAGCTCCAGATTCTCTTTGTGCTGTGCTTGGGTTCAGTATTTCTCTTCTGTGGTATGCGAGGTGGTAGTAATATTCACAGGTACTCGAGCTGCATGTGTTTAGGGCTCCCTTCCCTAAGCGCCCTGTAAGTACCGCCCTAGGGGCTTGGGGTTACCTTCCACAAGTCACCTTGGGTTTACCTCTGTTGGTCTTTTGCTGCTTGGCGATTGACCGCCCCGAGTGTTTTGGGGGATTCCTCCCTTGTTTGCCTTGGGTTAAGTGATTTGGGTTTTGCACTGGTAGGGGCACGGGGTACTGTGCAGCTAGTTTTCACCTATAACAGCAGCCAGCTCTGTTCCCTCTGGATATGCTGTTATCTTGCGAGGTTTTCTTTTCTCTTTCTTTTTGCCTAGTGGGGGGAGAGGGATCTGCCTTGGTGTCCCTTCCCCTTTATATTAGGGTTGTTTGTGTTTAGTGGGACCCCCCCTGCTTTGCCCTCATGAGTGGACATATCCCGAGGGTTCAGCTTTAGCAGTGTTGGTTGGTAGCTTGGGCGCCGGTTAGTAGTACCCTGTGTGAGATAACCCTTAACAGACCCAGTCTAGAGGCCCTGAAACCCCTACAGGGCACTCGGGTCCAATGGATGTGATCCCCGAGTCTTCTCTCTCTCTGTGCGAGTTAGAGGGTTGCTCTGTCCCCTTGTCTCAGGGGAGCTCATTACTTTTGCCTACGTCATGCTGCCTGTTGGGTCCGTGACACATTTGACCCAGAGTCCTTCAAGCTTTGTTGTTTGTATGAAACTCAGTTCACCCAGTCTGACGATGATAATATTCGGGTGCAGGCTGCTCACACGTTGCAGGATAGGTTTGCTGCAGCGCGCTAGGTTGGTTGCTTCCCCTGGATGCCCCAAGGCTGCCCCGTTTTGTTTATAGGGACCCGGACTTGGGAGTGTTGGTTGCTTCGGCCTTGGTTCCTTCTGCGCCTCCTCATTCTTTCCCTGCTGTGGTTCATTCGGTCCCCCCCCCCCCTACCTGCTTCCGGCTCCTAAGCGTCTGAGGGCTTCAGGGTCGGGGGAGGGTTTAGAGTTTTCTGAGACTCGGTCAGTTTCATGGGTTGCCCCTTCCGGGGTGGCTGCAGAGGTATTCGAGTCCGTTCCTTCAGCCGTAGCTATGGAGTCTGACCAGTGGGCCTATCCTCATCCTGCTATTCCAGCTGTCCCGGCTTTTTCTTGTGAGGCCAGGGTTTTGGAGGACGACTCGGCCCCGTGGCCTAACATTGAGGTTCCCGAGGTTGGGGAGGGGCCGGTTTGGAGGCTTTGGGCCTCGTTGGACCCTCCTGGGTTTTCCGACCCTCCAAGTGGGGCTTACTGTTACAAGGAGTGGGATTTTCCTTTTCCCCCTCTGCGTACGAGTTGGATTTGGATTCGGCTCCTCCCCGGGTTCAGTTCTGTGTCCCTGCGGGTTCTTCAGTTCCATCCTTCTGGAGGTTTTTGGCTTCCCGCGTCTCTCCTTGAGGTACTGGTGGCTTACCTCCTGTGTAACCTGGAGTATGCCTCTATAATGGATCTGTCTTCCTGCAGGTTTGGATCTTTGTCTCCATATTGGGTTCGTTATGAGGTTCCGGAGTCGTCCTGGCTTGTGGACTGCCCTATGTTTTCGCTGGATGCTTGGGACACCTTCTGTTATACCCCGCACGCTTGAGTGGCGCGAGGCATTGACTGTCATCCAGGTTTAACTGGGGGGCGATTTTGCAAACCTTAATGAGTGCCTTTTTGCTCCGGTTGTTCTGCAGGATGTTGGCGTGGTTCAGCTTCATGTTCAGGTTCCTTCCCTGTTGGCTGCGATTGTGACTTGTCCTCGGTCCTCAGTCCACAAGTCCTCAGCCTGTGAGCTGAGGACTTGCGCACACGGGGCTCGTTGGCTTTGGACCTGCGTTTCTTGAGCTGTCTTCAGATTGGCTTGCAGAGGATGTAGAGGCGCTTGGGGCCGTTCCTGGGTCTCGCGCCTTGGCTGCTCGTACATCATCTGCCTTTTGAAGCTGTTTGCGCCGATCCTGCAGGATGTGCTGTTGCATTTTTTTGCTGCGTGGCTCGCGTGTCGGCAGGTGGTGCTCGCTTCCTCTTTAGAATCTGCTTGGGCCCTGGCTCTTAGATTGTCTTCACCCTTTTGTCCTTTGCTGTTTGCTGCTTCTGCGGTTGAACAGTATATGCAGATAGCCTCTTCCAGCTGCCGCCCGATGTCTGACCTGTTGGTTCTCCGGGAGTCCAGGGTGGGATCCCCCCAGAGGGGTTGTGCCAGGGCCCGCGGTTCCGCCCGTTGAGGTAAGCCACTGGTGCAAGTTTTGGAGCCGGTGCAGCCTTCGGTCCCGGCTGCTCCTGGTCGGTGCAGTTCTCTCTCTGTGCACAGGTCGGGTTCTCGTAAGAGGCATCGGCCCTTTCGCAGTTAGCCCCATTGACGGGGGCTATGTGGGGGAGGCTTGTTCTGTTGGCTCACGCCTGGTCTCACGATTCATGGGCTTTTCGGGTCGTTTCTTGCGGCCTTTGGTGGCGTTGGGTGGCTCCTCCTCCTTTGGGGGGTGGGTGGGGGGGGGAATTGGGGCTGGCAGGGCAAGCCTTTTCTTCTGTGCTCTGTCGGATCTTCTTGGAGTGGGTGCACTTGGGCGTGGTCAAAATGACGATGTCCCTCAGGTGGGTTTCTCGCCTGTTTCCAGTCCCGAAACGGAACTGTGTGAACATGGGGGTCATTCTGGACTTGTCCCATCTGAATCCCTTGGTTTTTTTGCCTCTCGTTTCGGATGACCACTCTGTCCCAGGTCTGGCTTCTTTTGGAGCCGGGCGCTTGGATGGTGTCCCTGGACCTCAAGGACACATATTGGCATTTCCCGATTCATCCGAGGGTCAGGGACTGGCTCGGTTTTGTTGTGGGGTGTCAGAGTTACCGCTTTCGTTTTCTCCCGTTCAGGTTGAACCTGGCAGCTTGCGTGTTCAAACGTCTTAATGAGGTCATTGTGGCCCCATCTGCGTCTGTTAGGTGTTCGGTTGTTGACTTACCTCGACAACTGGCTGGTTGGGGCTCCCAGTCAATCCGTGTGTCTGCTCGCCAGGGTGCTTTCCCAGCTAGCTGAGTTTGGGTTCCTGGTGAACTGGCGGAAGTCCCATCTGGTTCCCTCCCAGGTTCGGACCTGGCTGGGTCTTGTGTGGGACTCTCGGTCTGCTTCCTTGTCTCTTCCTTCGGAGTCTCTCCTTCGGCTGCGGTCCCACATGCGCTGGTTTCTGGGGGGCTCCTGGGTCACCCAGCGGTAGCTCAAGGGTCTATGCGGGAGCCTAAACTTTGTGATGATGGTCTATCCGCCGGGTCGGGTTTGGCTTCGTCGGCTGTTCTGGTTCCTTTGGGGATATTCCTTCCACCTCTCATGATCGCTGGGTTCGACCCCTGGGGGCATTGCGTCGGCTGCCGAGTCGCCGGCTTCCTCTTCGGGTTTCACTGCCTTGGTGCCTACCCGAGCCCTCGCTCAATGTGTTCATGGATGCGTCTCGCTCGGCTTGGGCTTTGTGACCAGTGCTCACCAGGCCAGCCTGGGACAGTGGGGTCCGTCCTTCCGTCGGGCCCACTGCACGGTGCAGGAGTTCGCAGTGGTGTGGTTTACGCTTTGGAGGGTTCGAGTTGCCCGTGGATCGATGATCCAGCTCCATTTGGACTGCTCCCCGGTGATTCATTATCTGAATTGAAGGGGTTTCACGTGGTCCTTGGCTCTTTGGGGTTGGTTACTTCGGGTGACTCATCTGCTGAGTTCTCGGGGTTCGGCTCTCCTGGCGGTTCACGTCGGGGGGGAGAGGGGGGGGGTGTCCAACGTCCTGGCGGATGGCCTGTCCCGGTTTGTTCCTGTCCAGTTCACGGAATGGACGATCGATGTTGACTCATTCAGTTCGCTCTGCCAAACGTTCGGGCACACGGAGGTGGACCTCTTCGCGTCAGAATTGTCGAGTTGTCTTCCGGTATATGTGGCGCCCTTCCCCGACTGCGAGGCTGTCGGGATTGATGCCTCTTGGCAAGACTGGTCGAGGTGGGGGTTCCGGTACCTCTTCCGGTTCAGCTGTTGCCCCAGGTCCTGGCTCACTTGGAGACTTACCAGGGGCGAGTTGCCCTTGGCCCCATGGTGGCTGGCCCAGCTGTGGTTTCAGGCGCTGCCTACCTAGTGTCTCAACCCAAGCAAACTGTCTCGTGCATTGTTTCACCTCCGGCCTGCTCATGCGCCACCTGAACTGTCCTGGTCTTTGGACAGAGTGCTCTCCTATCTCTCTTCTCCTCAGTTTGTTATGGCTCCTTTGGTTCAGGATTGTTTTTCGAAGGCTCTTTTCCTCTTGGCAATGGCCTCTGGGGGTCACGTCGGGAGCTTCATGCTCTCCTCCGGCACAGGGGTTTCTGCTCTTTCGGTCATGGTGATAGGTTTGTTTGTCTGCAGCCGTCTCCTTCTTTTCTGGCAGAGGCTGCTGCTTTCCGGAGGGGTCCTTGGGTTGTTGATGCTTGGTTGGTCAGGCCGGGGTTGCATCATGTGTTGTATCCAGTTGCAGCCCTCTGCTCTGCTGTTATTTGCGCACCACGGCTTGTGTGTCCGGGGACGCGCTTTGGGTTGATCTGGTTTACCTTCTTCCCTGTTCGCGGGTACGGTTGTCTCAGGTCGTCCGCAGGGTTATCAAGTTTAGTCAGCCTGCGGTTTATCCCCGTGCCCATGATGTTCGTAAGTTCGCTGCTTTTGCTGCCGTTTTTGCGAACATATCCTGGGCTGACATTCGGGCACGGAGTTTTTGGTGGTCAAACAGGGTCCTGGCTGCATGCTACCTCGTTAATGTTTTTGGGCCTAGTCGGGCCTGTGTCGCTTTGGGTCGGCGGTTGCAGCCTTTTGTCTTGACTTTGAGTTGAGGTGTGGAGCACTGACTGTTGGATTTCTGGGGCTTGACTCATATATTTAATTAATTGATTATTGTATTTAAATAAATCGAAGGACCACCCACTTTTGAGAAAAGAGGGAAAACGAGTAAAAGTGATCATTAGAATGACACTAGAGAACCAGTGTCAATGAATATTAATTAAAAGAATAATCACTTGAAAATAATGAATAGACTGTATTATTAATTAATTAAAGACAAAGCCTTAAATATCAACATTGGGGGGGTATTTCTAGAAGTTCATATATATCTAGGAACCAGTGTGGTTCGTCACTAGTTCATTGTTGAGTTAGTAACATAGTAAATCTAAACTACAATAGATTCAAAGATATGATAACTATAATTATGAATATTAAAGATTATGAATTATTGAGCAACAGTAAGAGCAAACACATTAATTACCAAGTCATCATTTCTGGCAATAAATTATTCACTATAAAGATCCTATATGAATTATATGGAAATCAGTAATAATCTTAGATAAAATTGTACGAAATAAATGTCTTATCTGTAAGACGATTTCTGTAATGCCATTTTGTCATTCGTCCTCGTGGTCACAGGATCCCAATAAAGAAAGAATCTGAGGTGAATATCACGAATGAAGAGAAACAACTTGTCTACTCCTCGTATACACGCTGAAATCAGAGAAATTTAAGTAGCATTTGATTAGGCTACGAATTATTTCAAGTATTCATGAAAACTGAGAAAATGTGGAAAATCAACTAATGTTGTGTATTAGGTATCCATGCTGTATAACGACAGACTACCCACAAATATACAATCTAGAATGATGCATCAAACGAGAATAGTATACTTAACATGAGCGTATCAAATACTAAGGTCTGCCGAAACCGCGTCAGTCATGCCCAGACGTCCACTGCTGTGTACGCGTAATTATAGGTCGTGGCTTCAATTGTTGACACGCTATTAACTGGCAGGGCACTATAGAACACGTGAATAAGTAATTGTTGACTATTGAACGGGTATCAACGTAATTCTTGTCGATAAAAACTCCCCAGTCACTACCACGTGTCTCGCCACTCTTCTCGCCAGGGATGCCTCGTGTACAATGGCGTCTCCACCTTCCCTCAACTCGTCTCTCGCATTCACTACAGAAATTATTAATCACGGATAATTCTTTTCCGCGTAATTATTGATGTAATACGTTAATGAGAACTAGGTTGCAATTATAGGGACTTAAATATTATCATATTCTCGTTTAATGGTGTTAAACGAGAAATGGAGAAGATTTTTATTCTCTCCATAGCATTCGTATGTAACAGATAAAACTGCTACTTGATAATAATTTCAGTTAATAACTCTCGGTTTTAGATTATCGGGAGTAATATTATCCGTAGGTAATTATTACACGGAATACTGATAATTTTAGAGAACCACATTCAATTCTCTAACAGATTGGTAATAAACGTGTCTAACTTCTAACTAGACATTATCTGACGCAATTTTGCTACTCGATTTCATGAGAATTCTAGCACTAATACACAGATGAAATGGTTAATTTATGTTGACACTACCGTTAGTGAAATTAATAACTACTGTACAGTAGTTAGTATATAATGATGATGATGTATTATAATACAATAGTAGTTTATTAGTGTTGGAAATTTCCAACATAACTCCGAGGGGAGAAAACTCGGGTCGCAGTGCAATGTTGAGTACTGACGTACCTATCCCGAAGTTAGTATTAATGTTAGTATGTTAGTACACACATAACGGATGTCCCGTAATTGTCTAGGACATATAAGACTTTAAGTCTTGTAAAGGAACTCATGTTAAATGGAAAACATGGAATTGTGAATCATCTAAAGTTAATGACTACTAAAGCCTACAATGTACTCCTTGACTGGTGTTACGATGACATGTAACGGTTATGTTACTAAGTCTTAAAGTTTTGCAAACTCATAGATGCTCTAGATGAAATAATGTTATAGTTGATAGCCTACACAAACAAATTAAGGATTAAATCATACAATTTAAGGTAACTGAGAATCCACTGTGAGGTGAATGTCTTGGGTCATTGTGACTTGTAACTGATTCGTTACTTGACATCACAACACAGCATCATCATGATTACTCAAATTGGATGGGAAATTATTTGCTCTTAGTCAGAGCTATAATAGGCTTGTAGTTTCCGTTTGCATTGTTGAGCAGCTGCTCTAGTTGGGCGGGTGCTCGGTGGATCAGAATTGTTGTCCTCGGAAACTGTTGGTGAAGCTGGTTCTGTTAAACACTCTCGTTCTGCTAATTCGAGAGGTACCAACTTCTCAATGGTTTTTAGGGTAGTAGTGCCTCGGCACAAAACCCGTACTACTCTCAGGATGCCTTGGTGATCTGGGTGGATAGCGACAATTTTGCCTATAGGCCACTCTGACCTTGGTCCATCACTGTCAACCAATACTAGGTCTCCTGGTTTGAGTTGAACTTTATTATAGGGGCTCGAAGCTCCATAGTGGTACTCTCGTAGAGCTGTGAGGTACTCTCGAGTCCACACCTCATTCCACCTTTCAATTACTCTCGAGAGATGTCGGTAACTTTCTACTAAGTCACTCCTGGTTACATGGGAAGGGTCGACGGGATCCTCTTCTGCCAAAGGTATCAGAGGGCTCAGCAGGTCTCCATGTATTAAATGTGAGGGACTCAGGGGCTCTCTCTGTGAGAAATCATCTGATAGGTAAGTTAATGGGCGATTGTTGACTCGCGCCTCAATTTCCACGACGAGTGTTTGGAGTTCAGAGTAACTAATTTTCTGTCGATGCAAGGTCTTCCTTAAACATTTCTTGACAGCCCCTATCATACGTTCGTAGTATCTACCTTGCCAGGGAGCTCTTGGAGCAATAAATTTCCAGTGGCATTGTCGTCTCTGCATGACAGATTGTACTTCTGGATGATTCTATATCTCTCGTAGGCTGGCTTCTCCTGCCACAAAATTTGAACCATTATCAGATATCATTAGTTTGGGACAGGATCTGCGTGCTGCAAATCTACGAAAAGCTTGGATGAAGGCTTCGGCACTCATGTCAGAAGTCACTTCTAGATGTACGCCTCGTGTGGTAGCACACGTGAAGAGGCAAATATAAGCTTTCACTGGTATCTTATCTGGAGTGCCAGTGAGAAGCAAGGCTCCTGTGTAATCGACACCATTGGTCTTAAAGGGACGAAGATGAACTACTCTCTCCTTAGGGAGTGGTGAAGGTCCTGGGTAAGAATACACTCGAGCATCATATCTTTTACAGATTACACAGAACTTAACCCTTTAACTGCGCAACGCGCCTGCAGTCCCAGGCTTCGGGTGCGGAACGCACCTCCGGGTGTTTTTATTTTTCACTTTCCATTCAAAACTCCTGCGGCTACATGGGGTTCACATCAGCTTCCTCAGGGCTCTTGTAAACAGTCGCCATCTTTAACAAAAATCATGGTCCACATTGCCGGGTGTCAGAGCCTCAGTAGTGAGTGAGCAACCAAGGCTGGCGCTCTCAGCATGAGCGCACAGCACTGCTGTTCAGCGTGTGACCACAGCATCGCCTAATATTGTCAAAATATATATATAACCTGTTTTATTTAGCCATGATAGTATTATAGAAGAGCCCGAGTGTGATAATGACTGGGTACAATGTTCAAATATCAGTGATTCATTGCTGTTCACGATGTTCACAGTGCTAGCCACAGCACCACAGCATTATTTCGTCCATCTAGGAATCTTCAAACGACTTTTAGGTTCCTTTTCAAAATAAACTTGTGGTCAATTATTCATGTACAGGTATTAGTGACCAGGATTGTGGTTATAATTAGCATTGTGCATAGGAAGGAGGAATTTTGGTGAGGGAGGGAGGAAGGGAGAGAATTGAGGTAGCCTCACTGTGTGGCAGTAACTCTTGTTTTGCTCACCATACTAGCTTAGTGGTTCGCTATGGGCAACACATATGTACATGTGTATATACGGTGTGTATATAGTGTAATATTAGCACCAGGAGTATGTTGTGAGGAGCTATTTTGGTGAGGGAGGTGACGTCATAATCATGGCGTCGTCCGCTGTCTGCTGTGTGATTTGTCATGCAGTGTATGGTGGCAACTGTATTGTTTGGACACAATACCGGCTTACTTGCATAGTTATGGTAAATAAAACATGTAGATAGGTAAAATATAACATGTGTAATTAGTGTAATAAGAACAATAACAGAATGGTGGGAGGAGCAATGTTGGCAAGTAAGGTGTTGGAGTGAGGGAGGGCTGGCTGGGTGTGGCTGCTTACACTCGCGGTGTTCTGAGTGTGTTTATGGTGAATGTATATAGTGTGTGACAGTGTATAGTCTGAAAATAGATTGTATATATACATAAATTAGCATGATACATGGTAAATATGTGCAACATATGTGTACACAAGTGTCATGCACGTAACACAGTGTCTTCAGACAGTACGGATGTTTTACTGCCATACTGTAGTGTATGTGTTCATTATACATAGGATTGGCACGTAAAAACAAATAAAATGTATTTGGAACTGTGCGCAAAAATGAACAAAAATATATTCGCGGCAACTCGCGCGCCCCGCCCCGGGTGCCTCACCGGCCCCAGGAGCATACTGCTCTGGCGCATGGGGAATGATGACGTCACGCCCCATCTTTTGGACCCCATAGCAGTCAAAGTAAGTACAATTTCGAACTTCCGTTGCTATACCCATATACAGGGAGGGGTTTTTGCCACTTTCAGAAGAAAAAATAATTTTTTCCCGAGTTTTCATTTCTTGCGCACTGGGGGGGACGGGGGTTTCATATTTATAGGCCGCACAGTTAAAGGGTTAATTGTAATCTGTGATAGAATGGAAAGTTTTCCACCAGTCTGTGAACTCTGTCTGGACATCGTAAGCAAATCCGAACATCCCCCACTTCTGCGAACCATTGTTCGTCAAACCGGGTGAGTAAATCCGGCCTAAAAGTGTGCGAACTAGCCAGAGATTCGTTGAATCGGGGTACGTTGAATCGAGGTTATAATGTAATACGTGGGTGGCCTTCCGCTAGGCCCCCATGTTTGTACATTTTCAGGGGTTTCAGAGTTAGATCTCCTTTGTTAGCTTTGGGTTTTTACCGGTTAATAACACCTTGCCCAGGCTTCACATAGCAATCAGCCTATGAGCCTTTGAAAACCCTGTCAGGCCTCGGTGGACCTCTGGCTGCGTCTTCCGAGTTCCAGCCCGCCTTGTGCGGGTTTGAAGGTTACTGTGTGCCCTAGTCTCAGGGTGACAGTCACCACTTTTGCCTCCATCATGCTGCCTCTTGGGTCAACGACACCCTTGACCTGGAGTCTTGCAAGTCGTGTTCTCTGCTTGTTCTCCAATATTATTCTGATGACATTACTGTTAGGGTACAGGCAGCATCCACATTGTATGCTAGGTTTAGGTTGTCTGCAACGTGCTAGATTGGTTTCCCACCGGAATGTCCCACGGCTGCCCCGCTTTGGTTACAGGGACCTGGACCTGGGGACATTAGTCGTTTCGACTTTGGTTCAGTCCGCACTCCCTGGGTTCTTCCCCAGTTGTTCATCCTGCACCTTTTTCCCCCCTGCTTTTGGCTCCGAAACGTCTGAGGGTTTTGGGGTCGGGGCAGGGTTTAGTTGGTAATTTAACTCGAGCAGCTTCTAGAGCCGCCCCGTTCGTGGTTGAGGACAAAGGCATTCGAGCCGGCTCCTCGTTCCGAGGCTTCTGGGTCCCCCTAGCATGACCCCCTTCTTCTCAGCCTTACTCCTGGACTCTGCCTTTTTTTTCAGGGGTAGAGGGTGTGGAGGATGGCTCTGCCCTGGGGTCCTGAATTGGGAGATCCCGGGGCTGGGGATACGTTGACCTGGGAGGCCTTTGGCCTCCTTTGACACTGCTTGGGTATTGGTGCCCTCTTCACGAGGCTTGTTGTTACAAGGGGAGGGGTTTTCTTACCTCCCTTCCCTGTATGAGTATGATTTGAGGTCGGCTTCTCCCTGGGTTCGGTTCCGGGCTCCCTTGGCTTCCTGGGCTCCATCTTTACAGAGGTTTTCTGCCTGTCGAATCTCACCTAAGTAGGTTCGGGAGGCTCTTGCTACGTATCCCCTGCGAGACCCAGATTCTGCCTTTGTGATGGATCCATCCTTATTCGAGTTCATTTCTTCTTCTTCTTCGGTTCGGAATTGAGTGCAATTGGAGGTTCCGGAGTCTTCCTGGCTGGCAGACTGCCTATTCTTTTCGTTGGGGGCACGGCATGGGTTCTGTTGGACCCACATGCTTGAGTGGCGAGAAACTTCTACCATTCTGCAGGTTTACCTGGGGGACAAGTTTGAGCAATTACTGTACAATTTAATTTTTATCTGGGGGACAAGTTTGAGCACCTTAACCCATAACTACTGTGCTACACCAACTGAGAAAACTTGGTCGGTGGAAAACCTTCGCCAACCAAAAAAACAACTTTTGAATATTTCATACCCATTCAAAACGCGTGCGCGGTAGGTTCAGTACGAAGTGGACCTCAAGTGAGAGGCAGCTATCTTAGAAAAAATTCCCAGAATGCCCTAGGGCTGCTGGCTGAGTTAGTACTGAGTGAGCAGCAATGGGTGGCGCACGTGCCTCTGGCTTCCAAACACCTGTCCGACGCTGTGTTGAAGATAGATGAACAGTGTTGGTGGTTTCTGTGGTGGTGTTTTACATAGATATTTTCAAGAATAGCTGATTCTTTTCCAAAATGGTTGAATCTCTTCCTGGTTGACCGATTCTTTTCCAGAATGACTGAATCTCTTCCACCGAGGGACCTTTCAAGGAGATCTTTTCAAGACTACCTTACAAATTGATCTTTTCCTATAATCTTTTCAAGACCACCTTATGCTTCACAAACTTGATTACATACCACCTACAAGTACTAAAGCCAAGGGTGTATGCGAATGCATTATTTACAAGCATACAGAATGAAGAAACGGGAAGCAAAAATCTATCTGTACCTGGTGCAAGGAGAGCGAAGTCGCACTGTGTACCATAGACTGCTTCTTTGATTATCACTAACTTCCGAAGTACCGAGTGTGGAGTACAGTGTGTTACTGTGTAAAACTTTACATATTGTAATTTTAGTGAATTTTTAACAAGTAATATTGCGACAATAAACATTTATTGTGGACACATTACTGACACATGTAATAATAATAATAATAATTTTTATAATAATAATAATAATTTTTATTTAGGCAAAGGTACATACATAAAGAGATTTTACAAAGTTTGTTGGCTTTATAGATAAGAGCTAGTACATACAATGCCTAAAGCCACTATTACGCAAAGCGTTTCGGGCAGAGGAAACGTATCACAGTTCCATGGAACATTATGAATGTTTTACTGTAGACATATTATAAAAAACACAAGTATGCATCATATACGATAAAAACAAATAACACCACATTGAAAATGCATAGAACAAATAATTGAAAATATATTTGTGGCAACTCGCTGTGTTTGAATGTCGCCCATGAAGCTCTGGGAGCTTCACGCACGGGCGACCAGCCCGTGATGCCTCCTTTTCCATGTCCCCACAGCCAAAGTAAGTGGAATGTTTTAGTTTTTTTTACATGTACGTGTTCAGGAAAGGGAATTTATCATATTACAAAGATAAAAAAATTTGCAAACACTTGATTTTATGCGCACAGGGGAAGTGTCACAATAAACTCGACGCATCACAGTGGTTAACCCTTGTGCTGCTCAGGGCCATAATGCCCGCAACACCGCCAGACACAAGAAAAAAAAATTCAAGAATTTTTTTTTCTTACAAATGTGTTCATTTATGTTCTCTGAGTACCGGAAACAAAAATAAAAATTAATTGTACTTACCAATGACGTAAATGAGCCGAGAAGTTGGCCGATGATATTGATGAAGATATTGCCAAGATGATCGCTCAAGCGTGGTGCATCCCGGGAGCGTCACACTCGGCGTTCTAGCATTCCGAATTGCTGCGAATTTATTTTAACGGAATTAGTATGATACTATGGTGTATTTTACAACCATTTTTTCACTGATGTTGTACAATATGTGGTCACTTGATGTTTTATTATAATACAACTGTTATAAATTTAATATACTGTCACATATTAGTGTCACATGCATGTGCACGAAGTTGTTTTATTTTCAGGAAATATAAAATTTATTACGAATTGTTTTCACTATATACACTCACTCAATATGTACATATTTTTGCACCAGTATTGAACATTTAGAAGGCCTTGAGACTGTGATACTACTCAAAACATTTGACATAGCACAAAGGGACCTCACACGTTGTGCACCAAGTTAAGACCACTTTACATTTCTGTTCCCTCTTTTGTGTGGTCTTACATACAATACACTCACACTGGTCTACTGCACGTTTTCCAGTTGGTGGTAAATTCGTTATATTGTGTGTCAGAAAGGCATTCTTGAAAGCAAGCCTTGGTGTGGGAGCATGGTGCAATCACAATCACAATGAATCTTTATATGGCAGAAATTGGTTTGGCAAATGTTTCTAGTAAATGTGTCACTACAGTAAAACTGAACACACGGAAATTTCGTTTACCACCTGTTTGGTGGTAAACGGATTACAGTGAACATTTATATGCCAGAAATTGGTTTGGCAAACGTTTCTAGTAAATGTGTCACTACAGTAAAACTGAACACACGGAAATTTCATTTATCACCTATTTGGTGGTAAATGGTCCACAATTAACATTTATATGCCAGAAATTGGTTTGGCAAACATTTCTAGTAATTGTGTCACTACAGTATAACTGAACGCATGGAAATTTCTTTTACCACCTGTTTTCACAAGATACGTATTGTAACTGTTCAGCATTGTTACATCAACAAGGTGGAAAAACATCTACTTGGTCCCCTTCACTGTTTTCCGTACACACTCGACTGCCCCCACCATCATATCACATTTATCCACCAAACGCATGTTGATGTTATAGTCCTTCACACAATCTGGCATATAGATTATTTGCTTTGTTGTTCTATTCACCTTGCCACCATCCACCATTGTACCATTGTGAACGGTGGTCAACATGTTCACTTCTCTCTTGTCTTTCCACCACACTAAAAGTTTTTGATCACTTTTTCTTAGCTGGCAATCACCAACTTCAAGATTATTGTCAAACACTGGCATTTCCTTTCTTCTTGCCTTTACTGTGCCACACACACCTGTTCTATTTTCAAGCAAGAACCTAGGGACTTGTATAATAGTTATCTGTGTATAAAACGAGTGTTGAATGTAATGAAACGCCATTTTCTGGGCGAGACCCGTCGGCTCCCTGGAGCTATACCAGGCTGATATGCTACCTTACCTTGAGGTTACCTTGAGGTGCTTCCGGGGCTTAGCGTCCCCACGGCCTGGTCGTCGACCAGGCCTCCTGGTTACTGGACTGATCAACCAGGCTGTTGGATGCGGCTGCTCGCAGCCTGACATATGAGTCACAGCCTGGTTGATCAGGTATCCTTTGGAGGTGCTTATCCAGTTCTCTCTTGAACACTGTGAGGGGTCTGCTAGTTATGCCCCTTATGTGTAGTGGAAGCGTGTTGAACAGTCTCGGGCCTCTGATGTTGATAGAGTTTTCTCTCAGAGTACCTGTTACACCTCTGCTTTTCAACGGGGGTATTCTGCACATCCTGCCATGTCTTCTGGTTTCATGTGATGTTATTTCAGTGTGCAGGTTTGGGACCAGCCCCTCAATTATTTTTCATGTGTAAATTATTATGTATCTCTCCCGCCTGCGCTCAAGGGAGTACAGATTTAGGCTCTTTAGTCGGTCCCAGTAATTTAGATGTTTTACTGAGTGGATTCTAGCAGTAAAGGATCTCTGCACGCTCTCCAGGTCAGCAATTTCTCCAGCTTTGAAAGGGGCTGTCATTAAGTACTCCACTCTAGAGAGCACAAGCGTTTTGAAAAGTGTCATCATCGGTATAGCATTTCTAGTGTGAAAAGTTCTTGTTATCCAACCTGTCATTTTTCTTGCAGTTGTGACGACTACTTTATTGTGTTCTTTAAAGGTAAGGTCATCCGACATGAGTACACCCAGATCCTTTACATTGCCTTTTCGTTCTATGTTATGATTTGCCAGAGTTTTGTACGTAGTTTCCGTTTTTATATTTTAATTTTTTCCGTATCGCATGAGCTGGAACTTATCTTCGTTAATGATTGATTTGACAGTTTGACGACCTTGAGGAAGCCAATATTTCTGTCTTAGGTCGGTGAGAGTGTCTAACACTCCACCATGCAAAGTACCATATTGATGGTGATGTAAAACTAGAAGCTTTGTAATAATGTAGTGACGTGGTAGAAGGATCGGATTCTTTGTATCCAAATCAATTTCTGCATGAAGCAAACCTCCTCCACACCATAATATATTATGAGTGTTGGCATCATACCAGATACCTAGAGACTTGGTTAATTTATCTGGAAGATTTTCATGTTCACTTCCATACGTCTCTTGTTGTGCACGTTTGATCCAGTAGAGGATAGGATTGGGAAACTTATGTCTAATTCCTATCTTAGGAAGAAAGTCAAACACATGTTCTGTCACTCTTAATAACTTACTCAAGTTATAATAATTGTGAGGATTAATAGCTGAGATTCGATGAGGTTCTGGGTCTTTCATGGGAGTAGTGATACTAGTCACTATGACTTGTGGTTTCTGTTTGGGCCACTGACCACTAACAAGCTGTGAAGGTCCATTAAACCACATCGAAGGCTTGATTAGCTGTTTTAATGTTAACCCTCGAGATAAGTAATCTGTAGGATTGTCCTTAGTGAGGACATGTCTGAATTTATATCCAGCAGATAATTCATGAATTTCCCTAACGCGATTACTAACGTAGGGAGTTTTATTGTTGTTATTTCTTACCCATTGTAAGACTGCCTCATTGTCTGACCACACTATGATTTCACCAAAGTGAATATTATTGAGTGTCTTGGTCAGGCAATGAGCCAATCTCACTCGCACCAGCAATGCAGTTAACTCCATTTGAGGTAAAGATCTCTTCTTGATTGGAGCAACTCTTACTTTAGATGTGAGTAAAATTGATTGTGCACTATTGACTAAGTAGGCTACAGCGCCATATGCTTTGCCAGAGGCATCGCAAAAAACGTGCAAATTTGTGGGTAAGTTTTGTCCTGAAGCATTACGAGGAAATTTCAAAACACCTAATTGATTGAAATCCGTTGCGAGTCTCTGCCATTTATCTTGCAACTCAATTGGCAACGGATCATTCCATCCCATATGTTTCTGCCAGCATTCCTGCATTAGGAGTTTGCCCCTTATTAATATAGGACTAAGTAAGCCTAAAGGGTCAAATGGTTGACTGACATACGAGAGTAATTTTCTCATGGTAAGGGAGACCTGTTACCTAGCAGTAAATAGGTACCTGGGTGTTAGTCAGCTGTCACAGGGGGGCTTCCTGGGGGTGGAGGCCTGGTCGAGGACCGGACCGCGGGGACACAAAAAATGCCCCGAAATCAACTCAAGATAACCTCAAGATAAGGGATGAATTATTGGTTTGTACTGACTTGACATTCATCTCATTAGTACCTGTGTTCCATTCCACGCCCAGAACTTTTAATTGATTAGGCACCTGATAACCCGGAAATTCTTTCTTGATTATCTGGTTTAATGATTTATTGTTTGAGGCCCATGATTGTAGTGGCATATTGGCTCCTAATAACTCACGGTTAGCCTCATGGTAAATTTCTACCAATTTGGATTTGTCATTTGTAGTTCCCTGGAAATTATGTTTTATGATCTCTGTTTTGTAAGGGCTATTTGACTTCCTCAAATGTGTATCTAATGTGGCTTGAAGTAGAAACGGGGAGGAAGTCGCTCCGAATAGCACAGAGGCAAATCGGTAGGTTATGACATCACTGTTAGGATCCAGTGGGTCCTTAATCCAGAGAAATTTGGTGTAATTACGATCCTCTTCTTGTAAGCCTACTCTAAGGAAAGCTTTACTGATATCAGCAGTATAAGCGAAAATACCAATGCGGAATCGTAATAGTACATCATGTAGCCTTTGTGTTAGGCTAGGTCCCGGTTGGAGACATTCATTCAAGGACACGCTGTTTGCCTTCACTTTGGCACTACAGTTGAAGACAATACATATTGGCGTTGTCAATGAATCTTTCACCACAGCGTGATGGGGTAAATAGTGACATGTTTTTCGGTCATCATTATCAACAACTTCGATAAATTTATTATTGAGTTGTTGTTGAATTAATTGATGATACATGTTCAATTTATCTGGCTGTTTCTTCAGCCGTATTAATTGGGACTGTAATTGAGAGGCTGCCATGAAATAATTAACTGGAAGTTGTGGATGATTCAACTTGCATGGTAGTCTCACCCAGTATTGTTTGTCCTTATAGACAACTGTATCCAGATATTGCTGGTAAGTCCACATATCATCAGGGCTTGGTTGTTCAGGGATAATACCTAAAGTGTCTAAATCCCACAGACGATGTACAGGTGGATCAGACTCATTATCTTCAGATATTTCTCTGAAATGTAGAGGTGATTGTTCCAAGCCTAGTCACGCCACTATTGTATTGTTCGATTGTTGTTTGGTTGGCGCTGGGTTTTGTTGGAAAAGCACCAGTCCAGTAAGCAATTTGCCTCCAGCAGATGACAACAAATTCATTCCATGTTGTCTGGTGCATCCCATTATAAATTTATAATAATGGTCAGCGCCTATAAGTATACCAACATCAGTGAGGCAGTCAGAATTTATTTTGTAATCTGCTAGCCTCATGCGGTTTCGTTTGAGATATCTCACAGTGCGAGCTAGTCCTGTGACCTGCAGGTCTGAAGGAAGTTTATCTACTACTACCGCTTGTATTGGACTAGTGGAAGATCCAAGTCTCGACTAACATCTTGACTACTTGGTATTCACGAGGTCCACTATTAGTCAAGAATCCAGAAATATTCAATCTCATACTTTTGGCAGGTTTTAATTTTAACTGCTCGACTAATTGTTGTGTGATGAAGGTTTTCTGTGATCCTTGATCAAAGAGACCTCTAGTGTTAACTCTAGACTTCCCGTCAATTAGTTTGAGTTGAGCTGTAGACAGAGTGGTATTATTGCCTGACTCAGTAGCAAGTACATTTATTTTTTGATGTACCTTGCAATATTGTACTGTGGTAGAATTCATAGAAATCTCCCCAGGTGTCATAGATTGTGTAGAAGTTTTTCTACATAAGGCATAATGATGTATACCTTTGTTGCATCTACTGCATAACCGTAGTTGCACTACACATTTACTGGGATCATGAGAACTCATGCACTTGGTGCATCTGTGTAATTCTTGTAGCCGTTTAATCCTGGTATTAAAGTTAGGATAAACAGTGCATTTGTAAGTGACATGTTCTTTATCACAGAACAGACACCTTCTCTCTCTGGCTGAGTTTGTCCTCTTAGTAGACATATCAGTTGTAACGTCGGAGGAAGTTACAGAATAAATGCCTACACTACCACTCCTTTTTCCAATGGATGGAGTAGTCTTAGGTTTGAATTTATTGGACTTATTCAAAGTCGATTTGGGTTTGACTGAGTTGTCAATGTTAGGTGGGTTATGATGAGAGTTAGTAGGGAAGTATGAAACACTCTTCCCATCTTGGTTGGCTCTTTGTCTTTCGACTAAGGTATGTAGACCTTCTGTAATTTCATTCAAGTTCAAGTTCAAGTATGTTTATTGAGATAAGCAATAAATACATCTCAAAGGGATAGAGTAGCTTAGGCTATTTCTACCCCCCTTTCATTCAAGGTCAGAAAGGTTTTATTGTACATAGTACACAATTTATCTAAAGTTTCCCTTGGTAATTTGCACCTTACAACTACTTTTGTCATCCATTCAGCAGTCTGAATTTGGACTTTAAGGCTTAAGGCCTTGAGTAAAGATTCTAACTCTAGTCTGAAAGTTTGGAGAGAATCTGTAGAATTATTAGCAGATGGTAAATCCAACAATTTTTTAATTAAGATAGTAATAATTCTTTCCTTGTTATCGTAGTTGTTCTTAAGCAATTGAACAGCTAGGTCGTAACCATCACTGGTCAGTGTTATGTTAGAGATTACCTTCAAGGCTTCATTTCGTAACAAGCCTTGTAAAAAAGTGAACTTGGTTGTTTGAGGGATGTTAGCTTTAGAGTCTACTGCATCCACGAATTTACTCCAGAAATCATCCCAACTCTCATTCTCGTTATCAGAGAACGTGGGTATATTGATCTGAGGTAATTTGACATCAGGATCTGGATGTGCAGTAGAGGCTGTTGTTAATTTGTTTTTGCAATTTGTTTTTTAAAGGTTTGAAGCTTAGCCTGTACATCATCTTCGTACTTGGCTAAATCATTTACAATATCCTCAAGTTCAGTTTTACCTATTGAAGTTTTGTAAAGTTCTGTCAAGTACAGATTCATATGTTGCTTAATATGCTCGAATTTGCCTTCAGCAACTTGAAGTAAGTCTTCTAATTCAAGGTAGTCAACAGGTGACTGTTGGGACAGATTTTGACACTTGGTAATCTGTCGGGTCAAATGACCTTTCAGACCGATAAGGGTCCTTTTCATTTTGTCAGCCGTTTCCATCTTGCTGGGTAAGGGCTGGTCTGATAGTAAATAGTTGTTACTGATGTAACTGGGATATTGACTCATTCAATGGAGTTCAATATCAATATAATAGCCTTATGTACTTAAATAGACTATACTACCTCGTTCAGAGGTTAATTTACCTACCTAACAATAAGTAGCTAAGGACTTTGAGCAGTGCTTGAACTTCACCATTAACTTTCTTCCGGCTAGCTCATCTTTATCACCATTAGATGTAATGGTGATCATTCAGCAGCACTCAAAATGCATACACACAAATAATGAGTACACAAATAATTAATACGTATATACTCTAATCAAAGTTACTATAAGTTTGAATCCCACCCTTGATAGGGTCAGCACAAGAATGAATAATGTATGCACTACTGACTAGTCCAAGACTAGTTGTAAGAATTTCTACCTAAGAAACTACAAATTTATTTAGTCTGCGTTTGTGCCAAATTCAGCACAATCACAGCCTAAATTCCTACCTAATAAAGGTTGGCATAGATTAATTTGTGGTGCAATAATGTGAATATATAGTTGTGCTGTGTTTTTGTTTTTTTTAGATTTTATAGTTTATATAAAGGTGCACTTGCACACACAGGTGAAAATACAATTATGTACAATTAATTTGGCTTGCTAGCCACAGCCTTTTATGGTGATTGATTGTGTTGATCAATTTGTCAACTACATGTGACCTAGACTCACCTGACAGGTGTACACCATCTCTTGCCAGGTTTTGCCTGCATGGTCTGGCTGTAAATTGAATATAAGTGGCATCCAATCGTACTCTCTTCCTCAGCCTAAAGTTTATATTTGGCAGCTCTTTGATAATATTCTGGACTCACTCCCCAACGATTATTATTGCTTAGTTGGCGAGGTTCCACTAATGTGAACACCACTGAACTGCTAACAAGTTTAAATGAGGAAATTATTTTTTTAAGGTGATTAATTACCTCAGCTGGGTGTCGAGTAGGATGGATGCCATTACCATCTAAATAAATAATAGTTAGATGGTGAGGCCACTCTAACGCAGGTGTTAATGTGGAATTATTATAGAAGTTATGAGCTGTTGCTCCTGGTGACCTGAAGATTCTCACCTCAGTGTGAGGTATAGGTCTGAGTGTTGTGGGTAATTGACTGTGTCCCACGAGTGCTACTTTATACATGAGGTATAAGCAGCAAATAAATTGGTGTGAATTAGGCTAACCTATGTGGTACACTGCCGGTAGCCACAATTAATAAAATGTGGTTAGTCTAGACTACTTCACACGGTGATTAGTTATGACTAATTAGTAATGTTAATTGGTATGTATCCGGTTCGATAAGGACCATAATGTTGGATTTCTGGGGCTTGACTTATATATTCAATTAATTGATTATTGTATTTAAATAAATCGAAGGACCACCCACTTTTGAGAAAAGAGGGAAAACGAGTAAAAGTGATCATTAGAATGACACTAGAGAACCAGTGTCTATGGATATTAATTAAAAGAATAATCACGGGAAAATAATGAATAGACTGTATTATTAATTAATTAAAGACAAAGCCTCAAATATCAACATTGGGGGGGGTATTTCTAGAAATTCATATATATCTAGGAACCAGTGTGGTTCGTCACTACATAATAATCAAGTAAATACAATATATATAATATATATAATCAAGTAAATACTAAATACAATAATCAAGGAGAAGGAAAACATAGAAGAAGCAGTAAAGGAAGCCAAACACTGCAGCAACCAAGATAAAACAAACATTAGGCTGGAAGTGAGAAAAGAATTGGCATCTAACCCGAAGTTGGTGCAAAACACAGTTGATCGGAGTAAGTCCCTGATCATTTTTGGCTGCAAAGAAAAGGCGATAACATCTAGGTCAGAAAGAGCTGTAGAAGAAGCTAAAGTAGTAGATAAAATTGTTGGCCTCGTGGAAGGTCTTACAACCATAGAGAATGTGTGTGACTACAGGAGAATAGGCAGGTACGTAAAAGGGAAAGATCGACCTTTGAGGATCACCCTAAATGGTGCCAAACAGATGGAAGAAGTACTAAGGAATGCTAGAAAATTGCAAAGTGATGAGGATGGGAAAGGGTGGTTGTTAAGGCGAGATCTTTCAAAAGAAGATAGAGAGAGCTGAAACTGAACCTCGCCGAGGCAAAACATTTAAATGAGAGCAGGAATGAAGAAGAAATAAATTCTTTTTTCTACAAAGTGATAGGGGTAGGCAAACCAGTAAAGTGGTACATAAAGGCAAACCAACAAAATCAATAGAGAGAGGGGGAGTGAAGAATAAGGAGAGGGGGAACAAGTTCCTGAAGATGGTACACACCAACATAGATGGAGTGAGATCGAAGATACTGGAGTTAAGTGATGTAATACAGCTGCAGACACCAGACATTGTTGCACTCACGGAGACAAAACTTGAAGATGTAATTTTAAATGAGGTCATATTCCCAAAGAGCTACTCAATTTGGAGACGGGACAGAAGAATTAGGAAAGGCGGTGGCGTTGCTGTGCTGGTAAAAGAACACCTAAAGGTGAACAAAATAATGACTGCCAATCCACAAGAAGTTGACATAATAGCACTAGAGATCTGCCATGAGGATGATAAACTAATGATAATAAATGCATATAGTCCACCGCCAAGCAGCACATGGTCAAAGAAGGAGCTAGATAGTAAACGTGAAGGTCTTATAACAATAATGAGAGAGATTATAGCGAGAGCGGATAACGATAGATCACGACTGTTGATAGTCGGTGACTTCAACTTGAAATCCATAGACTGGGAAGCATATGAAGCTAAAACAGAAGATTTTTGGACCTGTAAATTTGTAGACCTCATCCTGGAAACATTCTAGTATCAACATGTTAAACAAGCTATGAGGATGAGGGAAGGGGATGTTCCCTCCATGCTAGATTTGATATTTACCAGGAAGGAGGAAGAGATATTTGACATTCAGTACCTTCCTCCCTTGGGTAAAAGTGACAATGTCTTTTTGGGAATAAAGTATGCAATGCGTTATAAGCTGGAAGAAAATAAGGAGGTTGAAGCAGTTGAAAAACCAAACTTCAGGAGAGGACATTATGGTGACCTTAGAAATTTTTTTAGTGAGTATAATTGGACAGACTTGATGCTAGGCAAGGAAGTGAATGAGATGTATGTCAAGTTTTGTGAAATATATGATAAAGGCACAAAAAAATTTATACCAAAACAGAGATGCAGAACTAGGAAACAGGATTGGTTCAATAGAAATTGCGAGAGGGCTAGAGACCAAAAGACACAAAAATGGAATCAATACAGGAAGAGGCCGAACCCCCAAACATACCAGCGATACAAAGATGCGAGAAACAACTACACGGCAGTGAGGAGAGAGGCAGACAGAAATTTTGAAAAAGGGATTGCAGACAAATGTAAAACAGAACCAGGTCTATTCTATAAATTCATAAACAACAAATTGCAGGTAAAGGATAATATTCAGAGGTTGAAAATGGGAAATAGATTCACGGAAGATGAAAAGGAAATGTGTGAAACACTAAACGAGGGGTTCCAAACTGTGTTTGTACAAAATGAGATCTTTAGGGAACCAGATACAATAAGAATCCAGAGAACAACATAGAGCACATAGAGGTGTCTAGAGACGAAGTGGAAAAAATGCTCAAGGAGCTCGGTAAGAACAAAGCAGCTGGCCCAGATGGCGTTTCACCATGGGTTCTGAGAGAATGTGCATCTGAGCTCAGCATTCCACTTCACCTGATCTTTCAGGCATCCCTGTGTACAGGAATCGTAGCAGACGTGTGGAAACAGGCTAACATAGTTCCAATCTACAAAAGTGGCAGCAGGGAAGACCCCCTCAATTATAGACCTGTATCATTGACAAGTGTAATAGTGAAAGTATTGGAAAAACTAATCAAAACTAAATGGGTAGAACACCTAGAGAGAAATGATATAATATCAGACAGACAGTATGGTTTTCGATCTGGAAGATCCTGTGCATCGAATTTACTCAGTTTCTATGATCGAGCCACAGAGATATTACAGGAAAGAGATGGTTGGGTTGACTGCATCTATCTGGACCTAAAAAAAGCTTTCGACAGAGTTCCACATAAGAGGTTGTTCTGGAAACTGGAAAATATTGGAGGGGTGACAGGTAAGCTTCTATCATGGATGAAAAATTTTCTGACTGATAGAAAAATGAGGGCAGTAATCAGAGGAAATGTATCGGAATGGAGAAATGTCGCAAGTGGAGTACCACAGGGTTCAGTTCTTGCACCAGTGATGTTTATTGTGTACATAAATGATCTACCAGTTGGTATGCAGAATTATATGAACATGTTTGCTGATGATGTAAAGATAATAGGAAGGATAAGAAATTTAGATGATTGTCATGCCCTTCAAGAAGACCTGGACAAAATAAGTAGATGGAGCACCACTTGGCAAATGGAATTTAATGTTAATAAATGTCATGTTATGGAATGTGGAATAGGAGAACATAGACCCCACACAACCTATATATTATGTGAGAAATCTTTAAAGAATTCTGATAAAGAAAGAGATCTAGGGGTGGTTCTAGATAGAAAACTATCACCTGAGGACCACATAAAGAATATTGTGCAAGGAGCCTATGCTATGCTTTCTAACTTCAGAATTGCATTTAAATACATGGATGGCGATATACTAAAGAAATTGTTAATGACTTTTGTTAGACCAAAGCTAAAATATGCAGCTGTTGTGTGGTGCCCATATCTTAAGAAGCACATCAACAAACTGGAAAAGGTGCAAAGACATGCTACTAAGTGGCTCCCAGAACTGAAGGGTAAGAGCTACAAGGAGAGGTTAGAAGCATTAAACATGCCAAAACTAGAAGACAGAAGAAAAAGAGGTGATATGATCACTACATACAAAATAGTAACAGGAATTGATAAAATCGACAGGGAAGATTTCCTGAGACCTGGCACTTCAAGAACAAGAGGTCATAGATTTAAACTAGCTAAACACAGATGCCGAAGAAATATAAGAAAATTCACCTTCGCAAATAGAGTGGTAGACGGTTGGAACAAGTTAAGTGAGAAGGTGGTGGAGGCCAAGACCGTCAGTAGTTTCAAAGCGTTATATGACAAAGAGTGCTGGGAAGACGGGACACCACGAGCGTAGCTCTCATCCTGTAACTACACTTAGGTAATTACACTTAGGTAATTACTAGTTCATTGTTGAGTTAGTAACATAGTAAATCTAAGCTACAATAGATTCAAAGATATGATAACTCAAATTATGAATATTAGAGATTATGAATTATTGAGCAACAGTAAGAGCAAACACATTAATTACCAAGTCATCATTTCTGGCAATAAATTATTCACTATAAAGATCCTATATGAATTATATGGAAATCAGTAATAATCTTGGATAAAATTGTATGAAATAAATGTCTTATCTGTAAGACGATTTCTGTAACGCCATTTTGTCATTCGTCCTCGTGGTCACAGGATCCCAATAAAGAAAGAATCCGAGGTGAATATCACGAATGAAGAGAAACAACTTGTCTACTCCTCGTATACACGCTGAAATCAGAGAAATTTAAGTAGCATTTGATTAGGCTACGAATTATTTCAAGTATTCATGAAAACTGAGAAAATGTGGAAAATCAACTAACGTTGTGTATTAGGTATCCATGCTGTATAACGACAGACTACCCACAAATATACAATCTAGAATGATGCATCAAATGAGAATGGTATACTTAACATGAGCGTATCAAATACTAAGGTCTGCCGAAACCGCATCAGCCAGTCCCAGACGTCCACTGTTGTGTACGCGTAATTATAGGTCGTGGCTTCAATTGTTGATGTGCTATTAACTGGTAGGGCACTATAGAACACGTGAATAAGTAATTGTTGACTATTGAACGGGTATCAATGTAATTCTTGTCGATAAAAACTCCCCAGTCACTACCACGTGTCTCGCCAGGGATGCCTCGTGTACAATGGCGTCTCCACCTTCCCTCAACCCGTCTCTCGCATTCACTACAGAAATTATTAATCACGGATAATTCTTTTCCGCGTAATTATTGATGTAATACGTTAATGAGAACTAGGTTGCAATTATAGGGACTTAAATATTATCATATTCTCGTTTAATGGTGTTAAACGAGAAATGGAGAAGATTTTTATTCTCTCCATAGCATTCGTACGTAACAGATAAAATTGCTACTTGATAATAATTTCAGTTAATAACTCTCGGTTTTAGATTATCGGGAGTCATATTATCCGTAGGTAATTATTACACGGAATACTGATAATTTTAGAGAACCACATTCAATTCTCTAACAGATTGGTAATAAACGTGTCTAACTTCTAACTAGACATTATCTGACGCAATTTTGCTACTCGATTTCATGAGAATTCTAGCACTAATACGCAGATGAAATGGTTAATTTATGTTGACACTACCGTTAGTGAAATTAAAAACTACTGTAGTTAGTATATAATGATGATGATGTATTATAATACAATAGTAGTTTATTAGTGTTGGAAATTTCCAACACTGACCGCCTCCCGGGTAAGTCCCTCTACTTTTTGTCTTTGGTTATGTAGCTCTGGGGAGCCAAAGGGCCTACCCCCAGAAAACCAGCGTTGAATGTAATTAAATGCCATTTTCCAGGTGAGTCCAGGAGGCTCCCTGGCAATCCTCCCTCCGGTTGGTGGTTTTCGCGTGTTTTGACATCCAGCCTCAGAACTACATTGTGGATCCCTGGCTTGGGTTTCTGGAGCTCCCCCTTTTCCCCCTCCTGGGGAGGGGGAGGGGGAGCTGCGCTGACATGCAGGTCGATGGCAGACATAGAATGCTCCTAAATCACATGTGTATTTTTATAGGCCATTGCTCCTCGTGCGCCTCTTAAGGGGCCAGGTTCTGGCTCGTGATCCCCGGTAGGCCTACAACATATCGACTGATGCCAAAGTTAAGGATATCCATATCAGCCTGCATAGCTCCGGGCAGGGTTGCCAGATCCAAATTGCTAAAAGTAGCGAGCTGACGGTCTAAAAGTAGCGAATTTGTAATAAAAGTAGCCCAATTTTTTGTTTAGTGACTGATACGGATTTCAAGGTAATCTATTTTGATATATAGAGTTCATTAAACGATTTTAATTGTTTTATTAATATTATCTCTGCATATATATATATATAATATATATATATATATATATATATATATATAATGCAGAATAACCACATGTGAAAAATAGAGAATGCTTAACGCGTTTTCGGCTAATTCGCCTTCATCAGAGCAAAGTAGAATGAAGATAAGAAAATATTGCTGATCAGACCTTTATATCCACCAGGGCAGATCACCTGACCACCAAGAATAAGTGAAGGAAAGGAATTATAAGAAGGTAACTGCAGAAAGCCTATTGGCCCATACGAGGCAGCTCCTCTTAATATCTCCAAGTGCCAAACGTGTTAAATAGATGCTATATTGTTTTGACGTGCTATATTGAGGTTTAAATAGGGATCCAACTTGTACATACCGGGGCTCACATTAAGGCTGTTGTTACAATGTTTGATCAGAGCAGACTCAATCACGTTTCGTTCAACAAAATCCTTACTTTTAACAATACATTTTGCCCCTGTGAAGTCGATAGAATGATTACATAAACTGGAATGTAAATACAATGCACTGGAGTGCTGGGCTGTACGAATAGCATATGAATGCTGTTTTAAATGTGAGGAAAGAGATTTACCTGTCTGGCTGATGTAAACACATTCACACTCATTACAAGGGATGGAATACACACAACCAGCTACAGACGAGGGTGAGTTCTTAATTAACACGGACTTAACTGTATTATCATTTTTGAACACTAGATTAATATTAAGGTTCTTCAGGGCTGGGGCAAGATTTACTAGACCATCAGAATATGGTAATACCAACGAATTTTTCAGTTCTGGTTTAGACTTAGTAGTCTGTTTGTAGAACGTCCTTTTTGCTTGACCAAACGCAAGATCCAAGATCGATTTTGGGTATTGTAACTTCTTCCCAATTTTAAAATTATTTGCTATTTCTTCATAAAAAAATTCCGGACTGCAAACTCTCAGGGCTCTGAGAAACATACCAGAAAAAATGGCCCGCTTGACCTGAACATGATGATAATATATATGTTATCAGGATAATATAACTGCCAGAGGCAGACTAATATAACTGCCAGTCAGGATAATATAACTGCCAGAGGCAGACTAATATAACTGCCATAGTCAGACTAATATAACTGCCAGTCAGGATAATATAACTGCCAGAGGCAGACTAATATAACTGCCATAGTCAGACTAATATAACTGCCAGTCAGGATAATATAACTGCCATAGTCAGACTAATATAACTGCCATAGTCAGACTAATATAACTGCCAGTCAGGATAATATAACTGCCAGAGGCAGACTAATATAACTACCAAAGTCAGACTAATATAACTGCAAGAGTCAGACTAGTATAACCGCCAGAGTCTGAGTAATAATTGCCGGAGACAGACTAATATAACCGCTAGAGTCAGACTAATATATCTGCCAGGGAAGGCTATGTAGCACCATCAAAGTGCGAAATAATCAGAGGGCGCTAAATATCACCAAGAATGCCAATACGAGAACAAAAACGCGTAAGGCGAATGATATCAAAAGTATCCGATTCACATAGAATTCTATCAAGGGACAAGTGAGTACGAAGGACAGTCGAAAAGCAAGACACACGCTTGTCCTGGAAGGCAGGACATTCAACAAGGATATGCACAACTGTAAGAGGGACAACGCAATTTGGACAATAAGGAACAGGGCGGCACTCCATGAAGTGACCGTGGGTTAATCGAGTATGGCCAACCCGTAGCCGTGCCAAAGCAGTTTCCCACCGCCGATTACGGTGGTTGGAGGAAGGCGACGGGGACACACTACGTTTGAGAGTACACAGTTTGTTACTAACTACAGAGGACCAACAACCCTGCCAACGGGCAAGGATGGAGGAATGAATAACAGTATAAAAGTTGGAATAAGGAATACCTTTACGGGAGATGGGACAAGAACGGATAGCGTCCTTAGCGGCAGCATCCACACGCTCATTGAAAGAAACACCAATATGGCTGGGAACCCAGCAAAACTACTGATTTAAATTTACTAGAAATAAGAAACAGCCAATATTGAATCTCGATGACCACCAGATGGACAGGGTTAAAGGATCCCAGAGCCATGAGTGCACTACGAGAGTCAACTACAACTACAAAGGAGGAATGATAATGAGAAAGCAAGAGACGGAGAGCATAGAGAATAGCATACAGTTCTGCTGTAAAGACGCTAGCCTCCGAAAGGAGGCGACACATAAAAGTACGGTCAGGAAAAACAACAGAATAGCCCACACCGTCCGCAGACTTAGACCCATCGGTGAAGATGGAAATAGAGTAGGCGTGCGAAGAAAAGTGCTCAAGGAAGAGGCTTTATAGAATTGTATGAGGGGTAAAGGCTTTAGTAATACAAGTTAAGGACGTACAAAACTTGGGAAGGGGGACTCTCTACGGAGGCACGGAAGGAACAATATGAGGAGAAACATTAGAAATATGAACAGAAAGAGAATCCTGTAAGCGAGATAACCGGACAGAAAGAGGGAGACGATGAAGAGGAACAGGAGCTAGAGGAGGAGGAAAAGTCAAAGCACGACAGAGGCGAGAGGAAGGATGTTGTAAGGACCGCGCAAGATAGCGAAGACAGTAGCGATCACGGCGGTCCTGAAGAGAGAGAAATCCAGTGTCAACATACAAACTGAGAGCGGGAGTCGAACGAAAGGCACCAGAGCTGAGACGCAACCCAGTATGGTGCAAAGCATCAAGACAGCGAAGAGTAGAAGGAGAAGCAGAAGAGTATGCAGGGCAACCATAATCGAGTTTAGACAGGACGAGAGAGGAGTGCAAATAGAGGAGCGTGCGCCTATCTGCTCCCCAAGAAGTATGGGACAAAACCTTTATTAGGTTAAGGGTCTTAGAGCATTCAACTCGGAGGTAAGAGATATGGGCTGACCAAGACAAACGAGTGCCAAAGACTAACCCCAAAAGTTTTGCGGAATCCCTGTACACAATGGGATGACCATAAAGCTACAAAGAGGGACGAAGAACGACATGCTTCTGAGTAAAAGTCATAGCATAAGTCTTAGACACAGAGAACTTGAAGCCATGATCGGTGGCCCAAGACGACACAGCATCAATCACAAGTTGAAGCCGCTGATGAAGGAGAGGCGAGTCATCACCCCGACAGCAAAGGGTAAGATCATCAATATAGAGAGCGGAGAAAACGCCAGAAGGAAGAGAGGAAAGAAGACCGTTGAGGGCAACTAGAAAAAGAGTAGTGCTCAGAACACTACCCTGGGGTACACCCTCATACTGCCGAAAAGGGGCAGAGAGAGTGGTACCAAGCCGCACATGAAAGGAATGATGAGAGAGGAAGCTCTGGAGGAAGAGAGGGAGGTTCCCACGAAGACCAAAAGAATGAAGTTGAGACAGAATATGATACCACCAGATAGTGTCGTAAGCCTTTTCCAGGTAAAAAAGGACGGCAACAACGGAGGTCATCGCAGCAAAAGCAGTACGAATATAGACCTCCAAGTTCACCAGGACATCCGTTGTGCTGCAGCACTTGTGAAAACCAAATTGAGAAGGGGAGAGGTGGCGATAGTGTTCTAAGAACCACATCAAACGAACGTTAACCATACGTTCAGAGAGCTTGCAGACACAACTCGTGAAGGCAATAGGGTGAAAGTCCTTGGGGGATGACCTGAGAGACCCTGGTTTCCGAATAGGGAGGACAACAGCATCGAGCCAGTCTTCAGGGACTGACGACGATTCCCAGACCCGATTGTACAGACTCAGTAAATACTGAGACGTGCACGGAGGGAGATGGCGAAGCATTTCATAATGAATGCCATCGGAGCCCGCTGCCGTAGAACCACAAAGGGCTAGGGCAGACTGAAGCTCAGAGAGAGAGAAGGGATCATTATAGGGAAGGTGAAGATAAGTACAGAAATTTAAAGGATGAGATTCAAAAATAGGCTTACCAAGAAGGAAGGATTGGGGAAGATGAGAACCAGAACTAACAGAGGAAAAATGGGAACCCAGTTTGGTCGCGACCTGCAACGGGTCCGCCACAAGAGCACCATGGAGGCTAAGGACCGGTGAGACATCAGGAAAGAAATTACCCGCAATCCTGCGGATACGCTTCCAGACCAGTGGGAGAGGAGTTTTGGACGTAACGGTAGAGACATAAGACGTCCAGCAAGCACGTTCAGTTGCACGGATGGTCCTACAGGCCACCGCACTCGCCTTCCAAAACAAAAGAAAAGACTCGACCGTCTGCCGGCGGCGATGTCTGTTCCAGGCTGCACGCTTAAAGCAGACAGCCCGAGCACAGTTAACATTCCACCAGGGAACGCACTTCCACGTTCCCCAAGAGGAAGAGCAAGGAATAAAGCGGAGGGCAGCATCAAAGACAGTGTCATGAAAAAGAAGGAGGGCGCATGGGAGAGGCAGAACGGAGAGGTCGGAAATAGTAGCATGGAGAGTAAAGAGGCGCCAGTCAGCCTCGGCAAACCGCCTCCTAGGGAAGGAGAGAGGAGGGCGAAAAGAGAAAAAAGTAACAAGGACAGGAAAATGGTCACTGCCATGGAGGACTGGAAGTTATATGAGACTGACTCAGACAGATATATTAGTCTGACTTTGGCAGTTATATTAGACTCACTCTGGCAGTTATATTAGTGTGACTCTGGTAGTTATATTAGTCTGACTGGCAGTTATATTATTCTTACTGGCAGTTATATTAGTCTGACTAGCAATTATATTAGTCTGACTAGCAATTATATTAGACTGACTCTGGAAGTTTTATTAGACTGACTTTAGCAGTTATATTAGTCAGACTCTGACAGATTTATTAGTCTGACTCAGGCAGTTATATTAGCTAGACTCTAGCAGATATATTAGCCTGATTCGGGTAGTTATATTAGTCTGACTCAGATAATTATAATAGTCTGTCTCATGCAGTTATTTTAAACTGACTGTGGCAGTTATATTAGTCTCACTAATGGCAGGTATATTAGTCTGCCTTTGGCAGTTATATTCTCCTGACAGGCAGTTATATTAATTCTGACTATGACAGTTATATTAGTTTGACTCTGGGAGTTATATTAGTCTGGCTCTGGGAGTTATATTAGGCTGACTCATGCAGTTATATTAATCTGACTGAGGCAGTCAAATTAGCCTGACTGGTAGTTATATTAATCTGACTCTGGTAGATATATTAGCCTGACTCTGGCAGTTATATTGACCTGACTCTGGTAGTTATATTAAGGTGACGCTGGCAGTTATATTAGTCTGATTCTGGCAGTTATATTAGTCTGACTGCGGGATGTGTGGGGACGATAGTCATTCTTAGTCCGAGTGCACTTCTCCCCCAGGCTCGCTGCCTTAATTGCGGTGAGGCCCACCCTACCTTCTCACGCTCGTGTATGCACTACAAACTCGAGGAAGCCGTCCTCAACTTGAAGCACCATGATCGTCTGTCTTTTCCTGAAGCGAGGCACTAAGTTCATCGTCTCACCCCTTTCGCGGGCGTATCCTACGCTCGCGTGTTGCGTTCTACCTCTCCTCATCCTTCCCGTCTTCCTCAGTCTCAACCGTTTCCAGGCCTTAAACCCGACCACACCCACCACCTCCTCCCGTATTCCTTTGCCTCCTGTCCCAGATGGTCTTCCTCCCGGTTCTCCATCTGGGGTCCCCCCCCCCTTCCTACCCAGTCCACCATATCTCCTTTGTCTTCTTCCTCACATCCCTCCACACTTTCTTCCCGACCCTCCCCCCAGTCTCTTGACCCTCCACGCCACCTGTCTGTCCAGGCTGATATCCATCATCATCCCAGCAATCTTCGTGTTATTCGCTCCCACTCCTCTTCTCCTGCTGAGACCATTGAGTCTGTCACCCAGTACGTTGTTACTGGAACGCCTGTCACTTCGAGTCAGAAACGTAAGCCTGGCTCCTCTCCTTCTTCTTCTCCAGCGGGTAAGAAGGCTTCTCTCTCTACCTCGCCCCCTCCCTCTGACTCTGTCACTACGTCCCCTCCCATTTCAGTGGTCGGACCCCCCTGTCCCAGATATGGAGGTTTCTTCCGCCCCCAATTCCTTCTCTGTTGCTGCCCTTGCTGAGGTGTACTCCCTGATTTCTGCCCCCCTTCCTCCGACTGTCCTTGCCTGCCCTCCTCAGTTGTCTCCTCCTCCTCCTCCAGACCCCGTCAGTCCGCCTCTGGTCTGTTCTCTCACTCCCTTCCCTCTCTCCTTGCTAAGTTTACCCGTGCCCCCTAACCCTGATTTTGCCGACCCTGCTCCTAATCCTGACCCTAATCCTGAGATTCTTTAATAAACTGTGTTCCTCTTTACCTTTATTTCTTTCTTGTTCTCTGTTACTGTCCTTTCTCTTTGATAATGTCTATTCTTCAGTGGAATATTCGTGGATTTTTTGCCAACTTCCATGAACTCCAACTTCTAATTACACAGTTTACTCCACTTTGTGTTTGTCTTTAGGAACCAATGCTTGGTGCTCGTCCTGGTCACTTTCATGGTTATTCCTTTCTTTCCCCCCACCCCCAGCTCTTGCTGGGGCACATAACTCTACTGCTCTTTTAATTCGTTCTGATATTCCCTTCGTCCGCCTACTTCTTCCATCACCTATCCATTGTTCTTCTGCCCGTGTTTTTGTGGTAAATGGTGTACAGTCTGTGTCATTTATCTCCCCCCAAATGTCCCGCTTTCCCTTCCTGATCTTAAGCACCTCCTGGGCTCCTTGCCAGAGCCGGTGCTCCTTCTGGGTGATTTCAACTGTGGACATTCCCTCTGGGATGATGTTCTGACAAACACCCGAGGCCGTCTTCTCGAACCGTTTGTCCTCGCTTCTTCTCTATCTCTTCTGAATTCTGGTGAGCCCACTGATGTGGACTCTCGAACTCTAACCCTTTCCTGTCTTGATCTTTCTCTCTGCTCGTCGTCCCCGATTTCACGTGGCAGGTTCTTGATGACCTCCATAACAGTGATCGTTTCCCTATCCTCATTTCCTTTTTCTCTTTCCACCCTCCCCTCTCCTTCCCTATGTGACAGTTTGCCAAGGCTGACTGGTGCCTATTCACCCTCTGTGCTACTCTTTTTGACCTCTCCTCTCGGCCTCTTCCTTGCGCCCTCCTTTTTTTAAGACACTGTCTTCAAAGCTGCCCTCCACTCTATTCCTTGCTCTTCTTCCGGGGCACACGGAAGTGCGTTCCCTGGTGGAATGCGGACTGTGCTCGGGCTGTCCACTGTAAGCGTGCAGCCTGGAAGAAACACCGTCCCCGGCAGACGGCTGATTCTTTTATTCTGTTTCTGAAGGTAAGTGCGGTGGCCCGTAGGACCATCCGTACAGCTAAACGTGAGAGTTGGAAATCTTATGTTTCCACCATTACGTCCGATACTCCTCTGCCGCAGATCTGGAAGAAGATCCGCAAGATTGTGGGCAAGTTCGTTCCGGATGTCTCGCCGGTTCTCCACCTCCGTGGTACTCTTGTGGCGGATCCAGTGCAGGTCGCAACTAAACTGGGTTCCCACTTTTCTTCTGTTAGCTCTGGTTCTCATCTTCCTCAATCCTTCCTTCTTCGTAAGCCTGTTTTTGAATCTTATCCTTTAGATTTCCGCACTCATCTCCGTCTTCCCTATAATGATCCATTCTCTCTTTCTGAACTTCAGTCTGCCCTGGCCCTCTGCGGATCTATGGCGGCGGGCTCGGATGGCGTTCATTATGAGATGATTCGCCATCTCCCTCCGTGCACGTCTCGGTATTTACTGAATCTGTATAACCAGGTCTGGGAGTCGTCGTCCGTCCCTGAGGACTAGCTCGATGCCATTGTACTCCCTATTCGGAAACCAGGGTCTCTCGGTACGTCCCCTAAGGACTTCCGCCCTATTGCTCTCATGAGTTGTGTTTGCAAGCTCTTTGAGCGTATGGTAAATATCCGTCTGATGTGGTTCCTGGAACACCATCACCTCCCCTCCCCTTCTCAATTTGGTTTCCGCAAGTGCCGCAGCATGACTGATGTCCTGGTGAACTTGGAGGTCTATATTCGTACTGATTTTGCAGTGAAGACCTCCATTGTTGCTGTTCTTTTTGACCTGGAAAAGGCTTATGACACGACTTGGAGATTCCATATTCTGTCCCAACTTTGTTCTTTTGGCCTTCGTGGTAATCTCCCTCTCTTCCTTCAAAGCTTTCTCTCTCGTCGTACCTTTCGGGTCAGGCTTGGTGCCACTCTCTCTGCCTCTTTTCAGCAGTATGAAGGTGTGCCCCAAGGTAGTGTTCTGAGTAATACTCTTTTTTCTGGTTGCTCTCAATGGTCTTCTTTCCTCCCTTCCTTCTGGCATCTTCTCTGCTCTTTATGTTGACGATCTTACTCTTTGCTGTCGGGGTGATGATTCGCTTCTCCTTCAACAGCGGCTTCAACTTGCGATTGATGCCGTGTCATCTTGGGCCACCAATCATGGCTTCAAGTTCTCTACTACTAAGACTTGTGCCATGATTTTTACTCGGAAGCAGGTCGTTCTTCGTCCCTCTTTGTCACTTTATGGTCATCCCCTTGTGTACAAAGATTCCGCGAAGCTTCTGCGGTTATTCTTTGACACTCATTTGTCTTGGTCGTCCCATGTCTCTTACCTCTGTGTTGAATGCTCTTAGGCCCTTAACCTACTTAAGGTTTTGTCCCATACTTCTTGGGGAGCAGATAGGCACACGCTCCTCTATTTGCATTCCTCTCTCGCCATGTCTAAACTCGATTATGGTTGCCTTGCATACTCTTCTGCTTCTCCTTCTACTCTTCACTGTCTTGATGCTTTGCACCATACTGGGTTGCGCCTCAGCTCTGGTGCTTTTCGTTCAACTCCTACCCTCAGCTTGTACGCTGACACTGGCTTTCTGTCTCTCCAGGATCGCCGTGATGGCTACAGTCTTCGCTATCTTGCGCGATCCTTACAGCATCCTCACTCTCGCCTCTATCGTGCTTTGACTTTCACCCCTCCTATAGTTCCTGTTCCTCTTCACCTCCTTCCTCTTTCTGTCCGTTTGTCTCGCTTACAGGATTCTCTTTCAGTTCATATTACCAATGTTTCTCCTCGTATTGTGCCATCCTTACCCCCGTGGAGGGTCCCCTTCCCAAATTTTGTACTTCTCTGACCTGCATCACTAAAGCTTTTACCCCTCCTACAGTTCTGAAACGCCTCTTCCTTGAGCACTTTTCTTCTCACTCCCACTCCGTTCCCATCTTCACCAATGGGTCTAAGTCTGCTGACGGTGTGGGCTACTCTGTTGTTTTTCCTGACCACACTTATATGTGTCGTCTTCCTCCGGAGGCTAGCATCTTTACAGCAGAACTTTATGCTATTCTCTATGCTCTTCGTCTCTTGCTTTCCCGGTGGCAATCCTCCTTTGTGGTGGTAGTTGACTCGTAGTGCCCTCATGGCTTTAGGGTCCTTTAATCCGGTCCTCCTGGTGGTTGTCGAGAATCAACATTGGCTGTTTCTTATCTCCAGTAAATTTCAGTCAGTTACATTTTGCTGGGTTCCCAGCCATGTTGGTGTCTCTTTAAATGAGTGTGCGGATGCTGCCGCTAAGGAAGCTATCCGCGCTTGTCCCATCTCCCGTAAATTTATTTCTTATTCTGACTTTTTCCCAGTTATTCAACCTCCATCCTTGGAGGCATGAGGTTGCCTGCCAGCGGGCAGAGTTGTCTGCCCGCTGGCAGAGTTGTCTGCCCGCTGACAGATTTGTTGGTGTTCTGTTATTGGTAACAAACTGCGTACTCTTAAGAGTCGTGTGTCCCAGTGGCCTTGCTCCTGCCACCGTAACCAGCGGTGGGAAACGGCTCTAGCTAGGTTACGCATTTGGCCATACCCGTTTAACTTACGGTCACTTAATGGAGCGCCGCCCTGCTCCTTATTGTCCCTCTTACGGTCGTGCATATCCTTGTTGAATGTCCTGACTTCCAGGACCAGCGTGTTTCTTGTTTTCCAACTGTCTCCCGCGGTCGCTTGTACCTTGATAGAATTCTTGGCGACTCAGATACTTTTGATATCTTTCACCTTATGCATTTCTGTTCTCGTATTGGCATCCTTGGTGATATTTAGCGCCCTCTGATTATCCCGCACATTTGATGGTGCTACATAGCCTTCCCGGTTTGGTGCCTTCTTTTGATAATTACTTACTTACCATCAACTGCCAGAGTCAGACTAATATAACTAAAAGAGTCGGAATAATATAACTGCCAAAGTCGAGACTAATATAACTGCCAGAGTCAGACTAATATAACTGCCAGAGTCAGACTAATATAACTGCCAGTCAGGACTAATATAACTGCCAGAGTCAGACTAATATAACTGCCAGAGTCAGACTAATATAACTGCCAGAGTCAGACTAATATAACTTCCAGAGTCAGACTAATATAACTGCCAGAGTCAGACTAATATAAATGCCAGAGTCAGACTAATATAACTGCCAGAGTCAGACTAATATAACTGCTAGAGTCAGACTAATATAACTTCCAGAGTCAGACTAATATAACTGCCAGAGTCAGACTAATATAACTGCCAGAGTCAGACTAATATAACTACTAGAGTCAGCCTAATATAGTTGCTTGAGTCTGACTAATATAACTGCTAGAGCAAAACTAATATAACTGCTAGAGCAAAAACTAATATAACTGCCAGAGTCAGATTAATATAACTGCCAGAGTCAGTCTAATATAACTGCCAGAGTCAGTCTAATATAACTGCCAGAGTCAGTCTAATATAACTGCCTGAGTCAGACTATTATAACTACTTCAGTCAGACTAACATAACAACCACAGTCAGACTAATATAGCTCCCAGAGTCAGTCTAATATAACTGCCAGAGTCAGACTAATTAACTAACAGAGTCTGACTACTATAACTGCCAGAGTCAGTGTAATATAAATGCCAGTCAGCATAATATAACTGCCAGCATCTGACTAATATAACTGCCAGAGTCAGACAAATATAACTGCCGGAGTCAGACAAATATAACTGCCAGAGTCAGACTAATATAACTGCCAGAGTCAGACTTAATATAACTACCTGAGGCAGCCCCCCTCACTGTCTGCCTCGTTGTCGCCGTGAGGGGGCTTGGTGGGCAGCTGCCGGAGTGTGATGCTCCGTGGGTCAGTCCTCTGTCCTTTTGCAGCTTTATGCTCCTGCTGCTGCCTTTACCAATTTTGCCAAACCCCTTTTCCTTTTCCTCGTATTTCATTTTTCTCCCCCCCCCCCTCTTCTCCTATCAAATTGTCATTTCCTGCTGACCTTTTGCCTGTTTTGATTATTCTTTCGACCTTCTTTTGTTTTGACGCCTGGGTGTTTGAGGAGGCATACTCCTGCACCCGTAGAACTGTAGTACCCAACGTCTCGAGTGAGGGGACCCTTTTATTGTCAATCCTCCTTTCGTCACTGAACCTGGACTCACGTTTCTTAAGGTGGCGTTTGTGGGGCGTATACTCACGACGCACCCCTGGGGGGCCCCGGCAAGATCGGCGATAGCTTCTTGTTGGGTGTCCTGCCTCTAATTGTGGCTCCATGGTGGGTGTGGGGGCACATTCGTGAATGAAAGATTTCCCTCGTTTTCATGGCTGATAATGTTTCCCTTGTACTTTCTCAGGCTCGTGGGGTGGGTGACCAAGCCCCCGGAGTCGGACTGTGTTGGAAGACCAGGCCCTGCAGCCCCTGCTGCATTGGGCCCCGACGACCTGACTACTTCCCTCAGCTCCCCTCTCTCCTCTGTGGTAGGGTAGAGTCCCCAGCCCCCAGTGGTGACCACCTCGTCCCCTTGGCACGGCTTCGCCTCTCACTGTGACTACTGCGCCTTTTACCCCCTCTCTCTCTGGGGGTTCTCAACGCCGTTCCCACCACGGCCGCACTCGCACGATCCCATCCTGTAATACTACTTACAACGCCTTGTTTGGTCCTGCTACGTGGGCTAAATACTTTAATATCCACCATCTGGATTCTACTCCTCCTGACGATTTCTCCCTCCATAAACACCTTGTTGATTCAGTAGATGCCTCTGTTACTTTTAACTCCAACAGTTACGGTACGCGTGTCGTCGCTGCTCCTTCTCAGGATGCAGCTACTCGCTTAGCCGCTTTGTCCTGCATTGGAGAGGACCCCTGTTCGGGTCTCCGAAAAACGCTCGGTTAAATGCCAGTGTTGGTACTGTTCTCCTCCCACACCATGTTGCAACTGGTGTTCGGGACCTCAAAGATTGCCATGAGGATATTAAACATATCCTTGTAGCCCAAGGCCATTCTATCCTCCAGGTGGACACGTTCACTCGACCCCCTCGTGGTCGTCGCCATCAGCCCCTTCGAGTTGTAAAAATCACCTTTGATAGTAGGTCCCTTGCGCCCTCTATTATTCTTGCTGGTGCCAGATGCTCCATTCAGGAGTACATTCCCTCTCCTAGACTTTGCAATAAGTATTGGAAGTTCGGGCACGGTGTCCTCAAATGCACCAGTACTGTGTATCTATGCCCTATGTGTGGAGATGATAGTCATTCTAAGTCCGAGTGCACTTCTCCCAGGCTCGCTGCCTCAATTGCTGTGAGGCCCACCCTACCTTCTCAAGCTCGTGTGTACACTACAAACTCGAAGAACCCGTCCTCAACTTGAAGCACCGTGATCGTCTGTCTTTTCTTGAAGCAAGACGCCAAGTTCGTTGTCTGATCCTTTTCACAGGCGTATCCTACGCTCGCGTGTTGCGTTCTACCTCTCCTCGTCCTTCCCATCTTCCTCAGTCTCACAACCGTTTCCAGGCCTTAAACCCGGCCACACCCACCACCTCCTTCCCTATTCCTTTGCCTCCTGTCCCAGATGGTCTCCCTCCTGGTTCTCCATCTGGGGTTTCCCCCTTCCTATCCAGTCCACCATATCTCATTTGTCTTCTTCTCCATCTCCCCCCACTCTTTCTTCCCGACCCTCCACGCCACCTGTCTGTCCAGGCTGATATCCATCATCCTCCCAGCAATCTTCGTGTTCTTCGCTCTCGTTCCTCTTCTCCTGCTGAGACCATTGAGTCTGTTGCCCGGTACGTTGTTACTGGAACGCCTGTCTCTTCGAGTCAGAAACGTAAGCCTGGCTCCTCTCCTCCTTCCTCTCCAGCGGGTAAGAAGGCTTTGCTGTCTTCCCCACCCCCTCTATCTGACTCTGTCACTACATCCCTTCCCATTTCAGTGGTCGAACCCCATGTCCCAGATACAGATGTTTCTTTCGCCCCCGATTCCCTCTCGGTTGCTGCCCTTGCTGAGGCGCACTCCCTGCCTTCTGCCTCCCCCCCCCTCCTCCAGCTGTCCTTGCCTTCCCCTCTCAGTTGCCTCCTCCCCCTCCGGACCCCGTCAGTCCGCCTCTGGTCTGTCCTCTTGCTCCCTTCCAAAAGGCTTAACAATCTTTGGCTTACAAAGGAAATACTTAAATCCATTAATAAAAACATGACCTTGAGAAGAAGTATACGTTAGGAACCGTCTCCAGAGAATTCTCAAAGAATTACTCGTTATTGCTATCTAAAATAATTAGACGAGCCAAAACTAAGTACAGTACTACGAAGATAAATTTACCCAAATAAAGAGCAACATTAAAAAAACTTGTAGCACAATTTCACAAATATTGGGATCAAAGAAGATGTTAAATAACAAACCAACACTCCTGTCCAATAACGATGGTCAGCTTTCAGCCTCTGATTCTGCTATTGAGTTCAGTAGGTTCTTCTCTTCCATTGGGACATCCCTTGCAAATGATATTCCATCTTCCAGTACTGATCCTTTCCCTTAAAACCAAGTCTAGTGCCCTTGAAGAGATACCAACCTTAATTTACAAAAAAACCTCCAGATCTTTAGCCCCTGCTATTGCATTGCTCTTCAACAAGTCACTTGAACTTCAAACCTTTCCAGATATGCTAAAAAAAAGCGAGAGTAACCCCTGTCCACAAATGTGGTGATCTCACAGATGTTAACAACTACAGACCTATATCAATCCTGCCTAACTTGTCAAAAATATTTGAAAAACTAATCTACAAGCAGCTTTACTCTTATCTAGCCAAACACAATATACTTAGCTCTTGTCAATATGGCTTCAGACCCAAAAAAAGCACTAACGATGCACTTATTAGTATGATTAACTTGATTCATGCAGCTCTTGATAAAAATGAGTTCCCTGTTGGGTTATTTGTGGACCTGCGTAAGGCTTTTGACTGTCAACCACCAAAACCTTCTTCTTAAATTACATCATTATGGAGTCAGAGGACACTCCCTGCAATACCTCAAATCTTACCTTACTGACAGGCTCCAGTATGCTTCTGTGAATAATTCAATTTCTCCCACCCTACCCATCAACATTGGTGTTCCTCAGGGCAGCAAACTTGGCCCTCTCCTCTTTCTCATCTACATTAATGACCTTCCAAATGCCTCCCAACACCTCAGACCAATTCTATTTGCTGACGACACAACCTTCATTTACTCCAGTCCTGACCCCCTTGCTCTAAATGCCACAGTAAATACTGAGTTAAATAAAGTCCATCTTTGGCTACCTGCCAACAAACTCACCCTTAACATTGACAAAACTTTCTATATTCTGTTTGGCAATAAATCCTCTAATCAAATAAATCTCAGAATTAACACTACCCATATTTGTAACAAATTAGATGGCAAATTCCTTGGCGTTCTCATTGACCACAAGCTGAATTTCCAGGGACACATTCTAAACATATCAAAAAAAGTTTCAAAAACTGTTGGCATTCTTTCTAAGATCAGATATTATGTACCCCGCCATGCCCTGATGACGCTCTATTACTCCCTCATCTATCTATATCTCAACTATGGTATTTGTGCTTGGGGTTCTACTACCCAAAATCATTTACGTCCTCTAATTACTCAACACAAAGCTGCCATTAGGACAATATCCAACTCTGGCCCCAGACATCACTCGGTACCCCTACTCAAATCTCTGAATATGTTAGATATTAAGTCACTGCACATTCTCTCATGTGTATTATACATATATAATACGCTGAACTGTAATGCCAATCCTGAACTCAAAAGCTTCATTGAAGGTTGTTACAGAGCCCATGAGCACCACACCAGAAATAAATTCAGTTTTGATATTCCAAGAGAATGACTTAATCAAACTAGAAATGCTCTACAAATCAAGGGACCCAGAATGTGGAATGACCTTCCGAAGCATGTTAAAGACTGTACCTCTCTCAACCAGTTTAAGATAAAAACGGAGCACTACCTAATAAATTCCCTATAACCTACCTTACCCCTCTATTGTCAACCCATGTCTGTTTTCTTAAACAACGCTGTTTGTCGACCTATTTGTATTTGTGCTGCTTTTTCAGCCATGTTCCCCCTTTTTATCTTTATTTTTATTTGTTCTCAACACATTTTATTCTTTATACTCATTTAGTATTAAGTATTAGTCATTAAAGTTTTTCCTGCCCGAAAGGCTTTGCATAATAGTGGCTTTAGGCATTGTATGTACTAGCTCTATCTATAAATCTATCAATTTATGGAAAATCTCTTGTATGTATGTACCTTACCTGAATAAACATTTGATTTATTTTATTTTATTCCCTCTATCCTTACTAAGTTTACCCATGCCCCCTAACCCTGATTTTGCCGACTCTGCTCTTGATCCTGACCCCTGACCCTGATCCTGAGATTTTTTAGTAAACTGTGTTCTTCTATACCTTTATTTCTTTTTTGTTCTCTGTTACTGCCTTTACTGTTACTTTCTCTTTGGTAATGTCTATTCTTCAGTGGAATATTCGTGGATGTTATACCAACTTCCATGAACTCCAACTTCTAATTCCACAGTTTTCACCGATTTGTGTTTGTCTCCAGGAACCCATGCTTGGTGCTCGTCCTGGTCACTTTCGTGGGTATTCCTTTCTTCCTCCATCCCCTAGCTCTTGCTGGGGCCCGTAACTCTACTGCTCTCTTAATTCGATGTGATATTCCCTTCGTCCCCCTACTTCTTCCGTCACCTATCCATTGTTCTTCTGCCCGTGTTTTTTGTGGGTAAATGGTATACAGTCTATTTCATTTATCTCCCCCCAAATGTCCCGCTTTCCCTTCCTGATCTTAAGCACCTCTTGGACTCCTTGCCAGAGCCGGTGCTCCTTCTGGGTGATTTCAACTGTCGACATTCCCTCTGGGTTGATGTTCTGACAAACACCCGAGGCCGTCTTCTCGAACCGTTCATCCTCGCTTCTTCTCTATCTCTTCTGAATTCTGGTGAGCCCACTCATGTGGACTCTCGAACTCGCACCCTTTCCCGTCTTGATCTTTCTCTCTGCTCCCCTCCCCGCTCAGCTCGTTGTTGCCGTGGCGGGGCTTCGTGGGCGGCTGCCGGACTGTGATGCTCCTTGGGACAGTCCTCTGCCCTTTTCTAGCCTTGTGCTCCTGCTGCCGTCTTCTCCAATTATGCTGAGCACCTTTTCCTTTTCCTTCTGTTTCGTTTTTCTCCCCCCCCTCTTCTCCTATCTGCTTGCCGTTTCCTGCCGACTTTTTGCTTGTATTGGTATTTCCTTTGGACTTCTTCTGTTTTGACATCCGGGTGCTTGAGGAGGCATACTCTTGCATCCGTAGAACTGTAGTACCCAACGTCGAGAGCGAGGGAAACCTTTTATTGTCAATCCCCCTAAAGTCACTGAACCTGATCTCGACGGACTGTCGGTTCTTAAGGTGGCATTTGTGGAGCGTATACTCACGACGCACCCCTAGGAGGCCCCGGCATGATCGGCAATAGCTTCTTGTTGGGTGTCCTGCCTCTATTTGTGGCTCCATGGTGGGTGTGGGGGCACATTCGTGAATGAATATTTTTTCTCGTAGCGATGATGTTTACTGGTTCTACTGTTTCTCCTTTACCTTCTCAGGCTCGTGGGGTGGGCGACCAAGCCCCCGAGTCAGTCCGTGTTGGAAGACCGGGCTCTGTAGCCTCCGCTGCATTGGGCCCCGACCTTGCTCCTCCTTTGGCCTCTCTGACTTCTCCCCTTGGCTCCCCTCCCTCCTCTGTAGTTGGGTCGAGCCCCAAGCCCTCAGTGGTGACTACCTCGTCCCCTGGCGCGGCTACATCTCTAGTTGTAACTACTGCGCCTCTCTCTCTGGGGGCCCTCATCGCCATCCTCGTCACGGCCGCCCTCGTTCGATTCCTTCCCGTTCTGATACCTATCAAGCATTGTTTGGTCCCGCTTCGTGGGCCAAATATTTTGATCTCCTCCCTCTTGATTTTGCACCTCCTGACGGTTGCTCCCTCCATCGACATCTCGTTGATTATGTGGATGCCTCTGTTACTTTCAACCCCACTCATCGCGGTACATGTGTCGTTGCTGCTCCTTCTCAGGATGCTGCTTCCCGCTTGGCTGCCTTATCCTGCCTTGGCGAGACCCCTGTTCGGGTCTCAAAGAACGCTCAGTTGAATGCCAGTGTTGGCACTATTTTGCTCCCGCCCCATATTGCGACCGGTGTTCGGGATCTGCGAGACTGCCACGACGATATTCGACATATCCTTGCTGCCCAGGGCCATTCTATTCTCCAGGTGGACACGTTCACTCGTCCCCCTCGTGGTTGTCGCCGCCAACCCCCTCCGGGTTGTGAAGATTACCTTTGATGGAGGGACCCTTCCACCCTCTGTCATTCTTGCTGGTGCCAGGTGCTCTGTCCAGGAGTACATTCCTTCTCCTCGGCTCTGTAACAAGTGCTGGAGGTTTGGACATGGTGCCCTCCGCTGCTCCAGGACTGTCTCTCTCTCTGTCCTTTGTGTGGTGGCGAAGGTCCCTCAAAGTCGGAGTGCACTTCTCACCAGGCACGTTGCCTCAACTGCGGTGAGGCCCATCTTAACTTCTCCCGTGCGTGTGTCCATTACAAGCTTGAGGCAGCCGTCCTCAACTTGAAGCACCGGGAGCGTTTATCTTTTCCTGAGGCGAGACGCCAGGTTCGCTGGCTCCCGCCTTATGCTCATGTCTCTTATGCTCGCGTGTTGCGCTCTTCCTCTCCTCGTCCTTCCCACCTTCCTCAGACTCACAACCGTTTCCGGGTCTTGGACCCTGATACGCCCACTGCCTCCTCCTCTGTTCCTTTGGGTTCTCTCCCGAAGGATCCACCTCCTGGTCCTCTGTCTGGGGTTTCCCTTCTTTCTACCCGGTCTGTCTTGTCTCCTGTGTCTTCTTCCTCGTCTCCCTCCGTTCCTCCTTCCCATGCTTCCCCTCCGTCTCTTGACTCTCGGTGCAGGCTGATGTCCATCGCTCTCCAAACGGCCGTCATGTGTGCTCTCGTTCAGCTTCTCCTGTTGAGACGCTAGAATCTGTTGCCCAGTACGTAGTTGCTGGGACACCTGTCTCTTTTAAGTCAGAAGCATAAGCCTGGCTCCTCTCCTGTCTCCTCCCAGGCGGGTAAGAAGGTTTCACTTTCTTCCTCGGCCCCTACTTCTGCCTCTCTCGCTCCTCCCCCTCCCATTTCGGTGGTTGCGCCCCCTGTTCCTGCTATGGAGGTTTCTTTAGCCCCCGCTTCCCTCTCAGTTGCTGCCCTTGCTGAGGTGCGCTCCCGTCTTTCTACTCCCCCTCTTCCTGCTGCTGTCCTTGACTGCTCCCCTCCATTGTCTCCTCTTCCTCCTCCGGACCCCGCCCGCCCACCTCTGGTCTGTTCTCCCATTTCCTTCCCTCCATCTTTGCTCAGTTTACCCATGCCCCCTAACCCTGACTTTGCTGACCCTGATCCCGACCCTGATATTCTTTAACGTGCTATGTTGCTCTTTCACCTTTGTTTCTTCCTTGTTTTCTGTTGTTGTCCTTTCTCTTCTCGTCGATGTCTATTCTTCAATGGAACCTTCGAGGTTATTACGCCAATTTCCTCAAACTCCAACTTCTGATTTCGCTGTTTTCGCCCCTTTGTGTCTGTCTCCAGGAGCCGATGCTTGGTGCTCGTCCTGGTCGTTTTCGTGGCTATTCCTTTCTCTCTCCCCCCTCCCTCTTGATTCGCGTTGATGTTCCCTGTGTTCCTTTACTTTTTCCTTCGCCTCTCCATTGTTCTGCTGCTCATATCTTTGTGGGGAAATGGTACACAGTTTGTTCCATTTATCTCCCCCCGAGTGTCCCGCTTTCTCTTCCTGATTTGAAACACCTCCTAGGCTACTTGCCGGAGGCTGTGCTCCTGCTGGGTTATTTCAATTGTCGTCATTCTCTTTGGGGTGATGTTCTGACGAATACCCGAGGTCGCCTTCTTGAGCCGTTTCTCCTCTCTTCTTCCCTGTCTCTACTGAATTCTGGTGAGCCCACTCACTTGGACTCTCGGACTCGCACCCTTTCCTGTCTTGATCTTTCTCTCTGCTCTTCTTCTTTTTACTTAGATTTCACATGGCAGGTTCTTGATGACCTCCATGGCAGTCACCATTTCCCCATCCTTGTTTCCTTTTTCTCTTTTCGCCCTTCCCTCTCCTTCCCTAGGTGGCAGTTTGCTAAGGCGAACTGGAACCTATTTACCCTCAGTGCTGCTCTCTCTGACCTCTCCCTCATGCTCTCCTCCTTTTTCATGACACTGTCTTCAACGCTGCCCTCCACTCTATTCTTCGCTCTTCCTCTCGGGGTCCGCGGAAGTGCGTTCCCTGGTGGAATGCGGATTGTGCTCGGGCTGTCCGCTGTAAGCGTGCAGCCTGGAAGAGGCACCGCCGTCAGCAGACGGCCGATTCTTTTTTTTTCTTTCGGAAAGCGAGTGCGGTGGCCCATAGGGCCATCCGTACGGCTAAACGTGAATGATGGGCATCTTATGTCTCAACAATTACGTCTGAAACTCCTCTGCCCCTGATCTGGAAGCGTATCCAAAAGATAGCGGGTAAGTTCGTTCCCGATGTTTCACCGGTCCTTCACCTCCATGGTACTCTTGTGGCGGACCCGTTGCAGGTCGCTTCCGAACTGGGTTCCCACTTTTCTTCTGTTAGCTCTGGTCTCCATCTTCCCCAATCTTTCCGTCTTCGTAAACCTGTCCTTGAGTCTCGTCCTTTAGATTTCTGCACTCGTCTTCAGCTTCCCTATAATGATCCCTTCTCTCTCTCTGAACTTCGTTCTGCCCTGGCCCTCTGCGGTTCTACGGCGGCGGGCTCCGATGGTATTCATTATGAGATGCTTCACCACCTCCCTCCGTGCACGTCTCAGTATTTACTGAGTCTGTATAAGCGGATCTGGGAGTCGTCGTCAGTCCCTGAGGACTGGCTCGATGCCGTTGTCCTCCCTGTTCGCAAACCGGGGTCTCTGGGTACTTCCCCTAAGGACTTTCGCCCTATTGCCCTCACAAGTTGTGTCTGCAAACTCTTTGAATGTATGGTTAACGTTTGTCTGATGTGGTTCCTGGAACACCATCACCTCCTCTCCCCTTCTCAATTTGGTTTCCGCAAGTGCCGCAGCACGACAGATGTCCTGGTGAACTTGGAGGTCTATATTCATACTGCTTTTGCTGCGAAGACCTCCAGTGTTGCCGTCCTTTTTGACCTGGAAAAGGCTTACGACACCACTTGGCGATATCATATTCTATCTCAACTTCATTCTTTTGGCCTTCGTGGTCATTTCCCTCTCTTTCTCCACAGCTTCCTCTCTTGTCGTTCCTTTCAGGTGCGCCTTGGTACCGCTCTCTCTGCCTCTTTTCAGTAATACGGTGTGCCCCAGGGTAGTGTTCTGAGCACTACTCTTTTTCTGATTGCCCTCAATGGTCTTCTTTCCTCTCTTCCTTCAGGGGTCTTCTCCGCTCTCTATGTCGATGATCTTACCCTTTGCTGTCAGGGTGATGATTCGCCTCTCCTTCAGCGCCGGCTTCAATTTGCAATTGATGCCGTGTCGTCTTGGGCCACCGATCATGGCTTCAAGTTCTCTACTTCTAAGACTTTTGCCATGACTTTTACGCGGAAACGGGTCGTTCTTCGTCCCTCTTTGTCACTTTATGGTCATCCCCTTGAGTACAAAGATTCTGCGAAGCTTTTGGGGTTATTCCTTAACACTCTTTTGTCTTGGTCTCCCCATATCTCTTACCTCCATGTTGAGTGCTCTAAGGCCCTTACCCTCCTTCGGGTCTTGTCCCATACTTCTTGGGTGGCAGATAGGCGCACTCTCCTTGCTTTACATTCCTCTCTCGTCCTGTCTAAGCTTGATTATGGTTGCCCTGCTTAATCGTCTGCTTCTCCTTCTACTCTTCGCCGTCTTGATGCTTTGCACCATACTTGGTTGCGCCTCGGTTCTGGTGCCTTTCGTTCGACTCCCGTCCTTAGCTTGTATGTTGACACTGGCTTCCTGTCTCTCCAGGACCGCTGTGATCGCTACTGTCTTCGCTATCTTGCGCGGTCCTTACAACATCCTTCCTCTCGCCTCTGTCGTGCTTTAACTTTAACCCCTCCTGCGGTTCCTGTTCCTCTTTACCACCTCCCTCTTTCTGTCCGGTTATCTCGCCTACAGGATTCTCTTTCCGTTCGTATTTCTAATGTTTCTCCTCGTGTTGTTCCTTCTTTGCCCCCGTGGAGAGTCCCTCTTTCTCGGTTTTGTACATCCTTGACCCGTATCACTAAAGCTTTTACCCCTCCTACGGTTCTAAAACGCCTTTTCCTTGAGCACTTTTCTTCTCACTACCACTCCGTTTCTGTCTTCACCGATGGGTCTAAGTCTGCGGACGGTGTTGGCTACTCTGTTGTTTTTCCTGATCGCACTTATATGTGTCGCTTACCTTCGGAGACTATCATCTTTACAGCGGAGCTTTATGCTATTCTCTATGCTCTTCGTCTCCTGCTTTCTCGTTGTCAGTCTTCCTTTGTAGTTGTTGTTGACTCACGTAGTGCCCTCATGGCTCTCGGGTCCTTTAATCCGGTTCATCCAGTAGTTGTCGAGATCCAGCATTGGCTGTTTCTTGTTCACAGTAAATTTAAGTCGGTTGAGTTTTGTTGGGTTCCCAGCCATATTGGTGTGTCTTTAAATGAGCGTGCGGATGCTGCCGCCAAGGAAGCTGTCTGCTCTTGTCCCATCTCTCGTAAAGGTATTCCATATTCCGACTTTTACCCGGTTATCCATTCCTCCGTCCTTACCCGTTGGCAGGCTTCTTGGTTGTCTGTTACTGGTAACAAACTACGTACTCTTAAATGTTGTGTTTCCTCGTGGCCGTCCTCCTACCACCGTAACCGGCGATGAGAAACAGCTCAGGCGAGGTTGCGTATTGGTCATACTCGCTTAATCCATGGTTACTTGATGGAGCGCCGCCATGCTCCTTATTGTCCTAGTTGCATTGTCCCTCTTACGGTCATGCATGTCCTTCTTGAATGTCCTGACTTCCAGGACGAGTGTGTGTCTTGCTTTCCGACCGCCCCTTGCGGTCACCTGTCCCTCAATAGAATTCTTGGTGACTCGGATACTTTTGATATCGTTCACTTTATGCGTTTTTGTTCTCGTATTGGCATCCATGGTGATATTTAGCGCCCTCTGATTATTCTGCGCATTTGATGGTGCTACATAGCCTTCCCGGTTTGTTGCCTTCTTTTGATAATTACTTGCTTACTTTTTTCTCTGCTCGTCGCCCCTTTACTTAGATTTCACGTGGCAGGTTCTTGATGACCTCCATAACAATGATCATTTCCCTATCCTCATTTCCTTTTTCTCTTTCCACCCTCCCCTCTCCTTCCCTATGTGGCAGTTTGCCAAGGCTGACTGGTGCCTATTCACCCTCCGTGCTACTATTTCTGACCTCTCCTCTCTGCTTCTTCCTCGCGCCCTCCTTCTTTTTTTATGACACTGTCTTCAACGCTGTCCTCCACTCTATTCCTCGCTCTTCCTCCCGGGGCACACGGAAGTGCGTTCCCTGGTGGAATGCGGACTGTGCTCGGGCTGTCTGCTGTAAGCGGGCAGCCTGGAAGAAACACCGCCGCCGGCAGACGGCTGATTCTTTTATTCTGTTTCTGAAGGCAAGTGCGGTGGCCCATAGGACCATCAGTACAGCTAAACGTGAGAGTTGAAATCTTATGTTTCCACCATTATGTCCGATACTTCTCTGCCGCAGATCTGAAAGAAGATCCGCAAGATTGTGGGCAAGTTCTTTCCGGATGTCTCGCCGGTTCTCCACCTCCGTGGTACTCTTGTGGCGGATCCAGTGCAGGTCGCGACTGAACTGGGTTCCCACTTTTCTTCTGTTAGCTCTGGTTCTCATCTTCCTCAATCCTTCCTTCTTCGTAAGCCTGTTCTTGAATCTTATCCTTTAGATTTCCGCACTCATCTCCGTCTTCCCTATAACGATCCTTTCTCTCTTTCTGAACTTCAGTCTGCCCTGGCCATCTGCGGATCTACGGCAGCGGGCTCGGATGACGTTCATTATGAGATGCTTCACCATCTCCCTCCGTGCACGTCTCAATATTTATTGAGTCTGTATAACCAGGTCTGGGAGTCGTCGTCCATCCCTGAGGACTAGCTCGATGCCATTGTACTCCCTATTCGGAAACCAGGGTCTCTCGGTACGTCCCCTAAGGACTTCTGCCCTATTGCTCTCACGAGTTGTGTTTTCAAGCTCTTTGAGCGTATTGTAAATGTCCGTCTGATATGGTTCTTGGATCACCATCGCCACCTCTCTCCTTCTCAATTTAGTTTTCGCAAGTGCCGCAGCACGACTGATGTCCTGGTGAACTTGGAGGTCTATATTCGTACTGCTTTTGCTGCGAAGACCTCCGTTGTTGCTGTCCTTTTTTACTTGGAAAAGGCTTATGACACGACTTGGAGATTCCATATTCTGTCCCAACTTTGTTCTTTCGGCCTTCGTGGTAATCTTCCTCTCTTCCTTCAAAGCTTTCTCTCTCGTCGTACCTTTCGGGTCAGGCTTGGTGCCACTCTCTCTGCCTCTTTTCAGCAGTATGAAGGTGTGCCCCAAGGTAGTATTCTGAGTACTACTCTTTTTCTGGTTGCTCTCAATGGTCTTCTTTCCTCCCTTCCTTCTGGCATCTTCTCTGCTCTTTATGTTGACGATCTTACTCTTTGCTGTCGGGGTGATGATTCGCCTCTCCTTAAACGGCGGCTTCAACTTGCGATTGGTGCCGTGTCATCTTGGGGCACCAATCATGGCTTCAAGTTCTCTAGTACTAAGACTTGTGCCATGACTTTTACTCGGAAGCGAGTCGTTCTTAGTCCCTCTTTGTCACTTTATGGTCATCCCCTTGAGTACAAAGATTCTGCGAAGCTTTTGGGGTTATTCTTTAACACTCTTTTGTCTTGGTCTCCCCATATCTCTTACCTCCATGTTGAGTGCTCTAAGGCCCTTACCCTCCTTCGGGTCTTGTCTCATACTTCTTGGGTGGCAGATAGGCGCACTCTCCTTGCTTTACATTCCTCTCTCGTCCTGTCTAAGCTCGATTATGGTTGCCCTGCATACTCTTCTGCTTCTCCTTCTATTCTTCGCCGTCTTGATCCTTTGCACCATACTGGGTTGCGCCTCGGCTCTGGTGCTTTTCGTTCAACTCCTACCCTCAGCTTGTACAGTGACACTGGCTTTCTGTCTCTCTAGGATCGCCGTGATCGCTACAGTCTTCACTATCTTGCGCAATCCTTACAGCATCCTCACTCTCGCCTCTATCGTGTTTTGACTTTTACCCCTCCTGTAGTTCCTGTTCGTCTTTACCACCTTCCTCTTTCTGTCCATTTGTCTCGCTTACAAGATTCTCTTTCGGTTCGTCTTACTAATGTTTCTCCTCATATTGTTCCCTCCTTACCCCCGTGGAGGGTCCCCCTTCCCAAATTTTGTACTTCTCTGACCCGCATCACTAAAGCTTTTACCTCTCCTACAGTTCTGAAACGCCTCTTCCTTGAGCACTTTTCTTCTCACTCCTACTCTGTTCCCATCTTCACCGACGGGTCAAAGTCTGCTGACGGTGTGGGATACTCTGTTGTTTTTCCTGACCACACTTATATGTGTCGCCTTCCTCTGGAGGCTAGCATCTTCACAGCAGAACTCTATGCTCTTCGTCTCCTGCTTTCCCGGTGTCAATCCTCCTTCGTGGTAGTAGTTTACTCTCGTAGTGCCCTCATGGCTTTAGGGTCCTTTAATCCAGTCAACCCTGTGGTCATCGAGATTCAACATTGGCTGTTTCTTATCTCCAGTAAATTTAAGTCGGTTGCGTTTTGCTGGGTTCCCAGCCATGTTGGTGTCTCTTTAAACGAGCGTGCGGATGCTGCCGCTAAGAACGCTATCCGCACTTGTCCCATTTCCCATAAAGGTGTTCCTTATTCTGATTTTTACCCAGTTATTCATGCCTCCATCTTTGCCCGATGGCAGAGATGTTGATCTTCTGTTCTTGGTAACAAACTGCGTACTCTTAAGAGTTGTGTGTCCCAGTGGCCTTCCTCCTGCCACTGTAACCGGCGGTGGGAAATGGCTCGGGCTAGGTTACATATTGGCCATACCCGTTTAACTCACAGTCACTTAATGGAGCGCCGCCCTGCTCCTTATTGTCCAAATTGCATTGTCCCTCTTACAGACATACATATCCTTGTTGAATGTCCTGACTTCCAGGACGAGCATGTGTCTTGTTTTCCGACTGTCCCCCACGGTCGCTTGTCCCTCGATAGAATTCTTGGTGACTCGGATACTTTTGATATCGTTCGCCTTATGCATTTTTGTTCTCGTATTGGCATCCTTGGTGATATTTAGCGCCCTCTGATTATCCCGCACATTTGATGGTGCTACATAGCCTTCCCGGTTTGGTGCCTTCTATTGATAATTACTTACTTACCTGAGGCAGACTAATATAACTGCCAGAGTCAGTCTAATGAAACTGCCACAGTCAGATTAATATAACTGCATGAGTCAGCTTAATATAACTGCCAGAGTCCGTCTATTATAAATGCCAGAATCAGACAAACATAACTACTACAGTCAGACTAATATAACTGCCAGTCAAAATTATATAACTGCCAGAGTCAGACAAATATAACTGCCAGTCAGAAAATATAACTGCCAGAGTCAGACTATTATAACTGCCAGAGTCAGTCTAATATAATTGCTAGAGTCAAGCTAATATAACTGATAGAGCCAGACTCATATAACTACCAGTCAGAATTATATAACTGATTCAGCCTAATATAACTGCCAGAGTCAAACTAATATAACTGCCAGAGTCAGTCTAATATAACTGCCAGACTCAGCCTAATATAACTGCCAGAGTCAAACTAATATAACTGCCAGAGTCAGTCTAATATAACTGCCAGAGTCACACTAATATAACTGCCAGAGTCAGACTAATATAACTTCCAGAGTCAGACTAATATGACTACTAGAGCCAGTCTTATATAACTGCCAGAGTCAGTCTAGTATAACTTCCAGAGTCAGACTAATATGACTACTAGAGCCAGACTTATATAACTGCCAGAGTCAGTCTAATATAACTGCCAGAGTCATTCTAATGTTACTGCCAGAGTCAAACTAATATAACTGCCTGTCAGAATAATATAACTTCCAGAGTCAGACTAATATAACCGCCAGAGTCAAACTAATACCAAATACAAATACAAATATTTATTCAGGTAAAGTACATACATACAAGGTACAAAAAGTTGATGGATTATAGATAGAGCTAGTACAGACAATTCCTAAAGCCACTGTAACGCAAAGTGTTTCGGGCAGGAAAAACATTAATGACTAAAGCTTAATACTAACTTAGATTAAAGTATAAATTGTGTTGTGAAAAAAATATGAAAAAAATGAAAAAAGGGGGGGGGGAACATGGCAAAAAAAAAAAAAAAATACAATTTGGTCAACAAACTGCATTGTTAAAAATCGTAGACAAGGGTTGACATTTAGGGGTGAGGTAGGTTACATTGAGTTAATTAGGTGGTACTTAGATTTTATCTTAAACTGGTTGGGTGAGGTACAGTCTTCAACATAATTGGGAAGGTCATTCCACATTCGAGGTCCCTTGATTTGTAAAGCATTTCTAGTTTGACTAAGTCGTACTCTTGGAATATCAAATAGGTATTTGTTTCTGGTGTGGTGCTCATGGGATCTGTTACAACCTTCTAGGAAGCTTTTAAGGTCAGGATTGACATTACAGTTCAGCATTTTATATATAAAAAATACACATGAGATGATGTGCAGTGACTTAATATGTAACATATTCAGAGATTTGAGTAAGGGTACCGAGTGATGTCTGGGGCCAGAGTTTGAGATTGTCCTAATAGCAGCTTTGTGTTGGGTAATTAAAGGACGTAAATGATTTTGGGTAGTAGAACCCCAAGCACAAATACCATAGTTGAGATAAAGATAGATGAGAGAGTAATAGAGTGTCACCAGGGCTGGGCGAGGTACATAGTATCTGATCTTAGAAAGAATGCCAACAGTTTTGAAACTTTCTTTGATATATGTAGAATGTGTCCCTGGAAATTCAGCTTCGGGTCAATGAGAACGCCAAGGAATTTGCCATCTAATTTGTTACAAATTTGGGTATTGTTAATCCTGAGATTTTTTTGATTTGAGGATTTATTGCCAAACAGAATATAGAAAGTTTTGTCAATATTGAGGGTGAGTTTGTTGGCAGTGAGCCAGTGATGGACATTATTTAGCTCAGTATTCACTGTGACATTTAGAGCAAGGGGGTCAGGACTGGAGTAAATGAAGGTTGTGTCGTCAGCAAATAGAATTGGTTTGAGATGTTTGGTGGCATTTGGAAGGTCATTAATGTAGATGAGAAAGAGGAGAGGGCCAAGTATGCTGCCCTGGGGAACACCAATGTTGATGGGTAGGGTGGGAGAAATTGAATTATTCACAGAAAGATACTGGAGCCTGTCAGTAAGGTAAGACTTAAGGTACTGCAGGGAGTGACCTCTGACTCCATAATGTTGTAATTTAAGAAGAAGGTTTTGGTGGTTGACAGTGTCAAAAGCCTTACGCAGGTCCACAAATAACCAAATAGGGAACTCATTTTTATCAAGAGCTGCATGTAGCAAGTTAATCGTACAAATAAGTGCATCGTTAGTGCTTTTTTGGGGTCTGAATCCATATTGACAAAAGCTAATTAAGTATATTGTGTTTGGCTAGATTAGAGTAAAGCTGCTTGTAGATAAGTTTTTCCAATATTTTTGACAAGTTTGGCAGAATTGATATAGGTCTGAAGTTGTTAACTTCAGTGGGATCACCACATTTGTGGACAGGGGTTACTCTTGCTTTTTTTAGAATATCTGGAATGGTTTGGAGTTCAAGTGATTTGTTGAAGAGCAATGCAATGGCAGGAGCTAATAATCTGGAGGCTTTTTTGTAAATAAGAGTTGGTATCTCCTCAAGGGCACTAGACTTGGTTTTAGGGGAAAGGATTATGTCAGTAACATCAGTGGAATTAGTAGGCATTAGGTACAGAGACTGTGGATAGTTACCTGTAAGATAGTCCTGAATATTAGTACTGGAAGATGGAATATCATTTGCAAGGGATGACCCAATGGAAGAGAAGAACCTATTGAACTCAAAAGCAGTGTCAGAGGCTGAAAGCAGAACATCATTATTTGACAGGAGTATTGGTTTGTTATTTATAATCTTCTTTGATCCCAATATTTGAGAAATTGTGCTCCATGTTTTCTTAATATTGCCCTTTGTGTGGGTAAATTTATCTTCGTAGTATTTAATTTTGGCTCTCCTAATTATTTTAGATAGCAATGATGAGTAATTCTTTGAGAATTATTTGGAGACGATTCTTAACCTATACTTCTTCTCAAGGTCATGTTTTTTATTAATGGATTTAAGTATTCCCTTTGTAAGCCAAGGATTGTTGAGCCTTTAAGTTGTGACTTGTTTCATTAGCATAGGACAGTGGGTGATATAAAGGCTGAGAGTTTTTTGAAGAAAAGATTGCACTGCTAGGTTGATGTTCCCTATGTTACCTAATTCGGATTCCCAGTTGACATTTGCAGCAGCAGCTATAAAATTGCCTATGGCAGTTTCATTGTGCAGCCTAAAGCTTATCTCCCTTGTCTCTAGAGGTGGATTGTTAATGTTAGTTAGGAGAAATGTGGGGTAATGGTCTGTAGTGCTATCGATGATTATCCCTGAAGTAAGCAGAGAGGTTATATTGGTCCAGATGTGATCAAGAGCTGAGGCAGTACTATCAGTGATTCTAGTAGGTTTCGTGATTAAGGGTATGAGGAAGCATGAATTCATACAGTTGAGGATGCTGGCAGCAGTAGGGTTTTCAGGCTCGCAGAGGCCAGTATTAAAGTCCCCTGCGATAATTAGATGGTTTTTGCTCAGTCTGTTATCTAGTATTAAATTTCTAAGATTAGAGTTGAATTCGGACACATCAGTGTTAGGAATTCTATAGATTGCACCCACAGACAGGACAGACTCGGCACCCTTGACTCTGAAACTGGCGAAGATATACTCCCCACAGTAGTCTCTAGTTCTAATTACTTTTAAGCATGTTAGTTCTTGGTGGTAGTAAAGAGCAGTACCACCACCTCTCTGAATTGGTAGACAGTTGTGAATTGGTCGAGTAGTTTGGCATGTTAAAGAGTTGAGTAATATCCTCTTTTAGCCATGTCTCAGTAAGTATAATAAAAAAGAATTTGTTGTCAATAGTTTCAATCAAGGCACTAACATCATCGAAGTGTTTGCTAAGTGATCTTACATTCAAGTTAAGTACAGAGATATTGTGATTATGTGTTAATACATTGTTTACATCATGAGTTGCAAAATGTCTGCAATTTTGATCATTAAAGTGTTGATTGTCATAGATAGTGGATAAGAGGTTTAGTTCTGGGTCTATATTTGTTTGCATAAGAAGGCTGGTTGTAGGAAAACAAGGCAAGAATGGCAATTACAAAACAAAATTTTGATATAAAAGGGGAAAATAAAAATATAAACAAGACTATACAAGACAAACACAAAATGAACAAAAAAAAGAAAAAGAAAATGAGGTAGATTGCTTACAAGTACTCTCAAGAACACTGTAAGTAATAATTTGCATTTTGAGACACAGGCAAAGCCAGGGGTACAATGGAGTAAGGGAGTATGGCGAGGCTAGGCAACCTAGGTAATAAATGAAAGCAAAGGAAAGTTGAATAATAAACATAGGCAAATTTAATGTAATGATTATTAACCATAAATAGTTTAGTTATGATCCTATAATTAATAAGAACTAGAGAAAATATTAATGCACTCAATTAATTAAGTCCAATAACTGAATAATATAAATTAAGTTAAAATTTACTTTAAAAAAAGGTGTAACAAAGAGACTTTGGATACCTAGCCCGCACTATGTTTAAGGGGGGTTAATTATGTTGACTCAATGAGAGGGATACTAAGGTGGGACAAACCACATTGGGAGAGGAAAGTGTTGAGGTTATCCTCATTAGCAATTGTAAACATTTTACCTTCTGAGGTCTTTCTCACTTTAATCACGCCATCTCTAACGAAGCACTGATGTATCGCAGCTGGGTTTTGTTTACGGATTTGACGCAGGCGGTGGAGATGCTGTCTTTTCCTACTCAAGCACTCGTTGATGTAGATTCCCTTTCGTTGGGATGCAGCTGTCTGGACAAGATGCGATTTTGTGGACTGGGAAGCGAGTTTGAGGCAAATTTTTCGCTGGCTTGGATCTGATGAATTCTTTTTGCCTACTCTGTAGGCAGCAATAATGTCTGTTTTCTTTAGAGTGACACTCAACTCGTCTTTTATGAGAGCATGAGCTATTTCAATACACTTTTCACCTTCACGTTCCACAGGAATAACTTGGGACAACACAATAAGAGAGTCGAGCAGCTTTTGCTGGTCCTGTTCATCCTGGGAGATGGAATGTTGGGCGGATAATGTACAGATACATGCAGTCATTTTGTTGAGAGCTTCCCCCCTCCCCACTCAGCTCGTTGTTGCCGTGAGGGGGGCTTAGTGGGCGGCTGCCGGAGTGTGATGCTCCTTGGGACAGTCCTCTGTCCTTTTCTAGCCTTGTGCTCCTGCTGCCGTCCTCTCCAATTATGCTGAGCACCTTTTCCTTTTCCTTCTGTTTCGTTATTCTCCCCCCTCTTCTCCTATCTGCTTGCCGTTTCCTGCCGACCTTTTGCTTGTTCTGGTTCTTCCCTTGGACTTCTTCTATTTTGACGCCCGGGTGCTTGAGGAGGCATCCTCTTGCACCCGTAGAACTGTAGTACCCGACGTCGAGAGCGAGGGGAACCTTTTATTGTCAATCCCTCTTTCGTCACTGAACCTGATCTCGACGGACTGTCGGTTCTTAACACTTTCGCACTCTCGGCGCTCAAAAAAAATCAATACCCCCAATACCGGGGAGCCGGTCGGCCGAGCGGACCGCACGCTGGACTTGTGATCCTGTGGTCCTGGGTTCGATCCCAGGCGCCGGCGAGAAACAATGGGCAGAGTTTCTTTCACCCTATGCCCCTGTTACCTAGCAGTAAAATAGGTACCTGGGTGTTAGTCAGCTGTCACGGGCTGCTTCCTGGGGGTGGAGGGCTGGTCGAGGACCGGGCCGCGAGGACACTAAAAAGCCCCGAAATCATCTCAAGATAACCTCAAGATAACCCCAGATGCTTTCGGCACTTCGCGCGCCTACGCGGTAAGACCGAAAAAGTGTACACTCTTTTGACTGTCCTGACAATAATTGAAGGCGCACGTATTTAAATTTGGTATCACTGTGTTCGCAATGAAATTGTCTATAAGAGCATACCTATAAAATGCCGCCCAAGCATAAGGAGTATCAACACCAAAAAAAAAACTATGCAGATCACTCGCCGAGAGCGCCAAACAGCAACAAAATGTTTCCACTCTCTTAATGGTTGCGAAGCCTACAGTTGTCCTACATCGCTAATTTTGGTATCATTGGAATCGCAATAAAATTCTCTACACGGACATATGCATATGAATGTTTAATATAGGTAATTGCCCACCCGCAAGAGTGTGTGAAGTGGAGAGTAGTTAGCCGCGAGCGCACTGGCGAAAACACAGGGGGGAAATCATGCTTGGAAAGTTTATACATTTTTACGTTTCCTGACCCTACTTTTCTATGTATATATTTCTTTTTTATACCAATGTGTTCGCAATAAAATTTTCTATAAGATGAAATGTATAACATTTGTACAAAGCATGTGTAAGAGAAGCGCCAAATATAGAACCACGTCGCTCAGTATGCGTTCGCGGCAGAAACGAACGCATTGTTTTCGTTCGTTTGATGTTTGTCATGTTTATACTTGTTGAAACATTTTATAATTTGTATGACAGTGATCGCAGTAAAATTCCCTACACAGACATATACATAACACATACAAATATTTCCCACGTGTCGGATATATCAACGGCTAAAGGGAACCCACTGCCACACGGCCGCCACACCCAGAGCCACACCCGCCACACCCCCAAACATACTTTGTGTTTTTTTTTTTTTACTCATAGAAGTTTATGTGATATAATATTCATTCTGGTACCAAAAAATTCGCAAATAAATTCTCTACAAAACGTATATAATATAATATAACTTCTTATAGATGATAAAAAATTCCAAATAGGTGTACTTACCCTGTCTATGTTGATTGAAGATCAACAGTTGAGCATTTTTTCTTCACTCCACCATCTTCAGGCTTCTGATCCTGAAGTTGCTCATCTGATGTTTCTTAGGTGGAGTGAAGCTGTTGCCGGTGGTTATTTTTTCTCCACCCAAAATATCTTTCTTCGGTGGTACCTTGTGTAGCAAGGCGCAGCGCACAGTGCCACATCACAAGTTTTACATCCATATATCACGTCCCTCCTTTTGCCAGACTTGAAACAAACACGGCATCTTCTTTTTTTAGCCAAGTGCACGAGTTCATGCGTCAACTTGTAGTTGAGACGCTGTTCTGAATCTATAATTCTTGTATTTCTTGGATGCACTGGAGGAATATTGTCTTCTACAGGAACCACCAAACTTGTAGTAGAATCTTCTATGAAATCAGAAACATCAAGTGGTTCTATGTCCTCAATGTCCATTTCAGAATTTGTGGTTGATGAGTGGGCTTGAGGTGTTGAGGTGAACAGAGGACGCCTCGCACCAGATGGGCCCGGGTGTTGAAACTGCCGCGTCAGCAGGAGGAGCTGCGCTGGCATCTATGTCGGGAACATGTGGTATACCACGTGACCGGGTAGGCCGAGATGCCATGTGTTCGGTGAGGGAGAACGGGAATTTCATGGAGAAAAATCTGAGAGTATCCCCATCCATTTCGGTTAAAAAATGGAATTTATAGAAATATTTTTTCAATGGACGAGAAAAGTAGGCTGTTATGCGGAATCGTAAGAAAAAACGGCGACGAGTTATCTCTAATCTAAAGCGCGAAAGTGTTAAGGTGGTGTTTGTGGGGCGTATACTCACGACGCACCCATAGGAGGCCCCGGCATGATCGGCGATAGCTTCTTGTTGGGTGTCCTGCCTCTAATTGTGGCTCCATGGTGGGTGTGGGGGCACATTCGTGAATGAATATTCCTTTTCGTAGTGATGATAACCCCTGTTTCTACTGTTTCTGCTTTACCTTCTCAGGCTCGTAGGGTGGGCGACCAAGCCCCCGAGTCGGTCCGTGTTGGAAGACCGGGCTCTGTAGCCTCTGCTGCATTGGGCCCCGACCTTGCTCCTCCTTTGGCCTCTCTGACTCCTCCCCTCGGCTCCCCTCCCTCCTCTGTGGTTGGGTCGAGCCCCAAGCCCCCAGTGGTGACTACCTCGTCCCCTGGCGCGGCTCCATCTCTAGTTGTAACTACTGCGCCTCTCTCTCTGGGGGTTCTCACCGCCGTCCTCGTCACGGCCGCCCTCGCTCGATTCCTTCCAGTTCTGCTACCTATCAAGCCTTGTTTGGTCCCGCTTCGTGGGCCAAATATTTTGATCTCCTCCCCCTTGATTCTGCGCCTCCTGACGATTTCTCCCTCCATCGACATCTCGTTGATTCCGTGGATGCCTCCGTTACTTTCAACCCCACTCGTCTCGGTACACGTGTCGTTGCTGCTCCTTCTCAGGATGCTGCTTCCCGCTTGGCTGCCTTATCTTGCCTTGGCGAGACCCCTGTTCGGGTCTCGAAGAACACTCAGTTGAATGCCAGTGTTGGCACTATTCTGCTCCCGCCCCATGTTGCGACCAGTGTTCGGGACCTGCGCGACTGCCGCGACGATATTCGACATATCCTTGCTGCCCAGGGCCATTCTATTCTCCAGGTGGACACGTTTACTCGTCCCCCTCGTGGTAGTCGCCGTCAACCCCTCCGGGTTGTGAAGATTACCTTTGATGGTAGGACCCTTCCACCCTCTGTCATTCTTGCTGGTGCCAGGTGCTCTGTCCAGGAGTACATTCCTTCTCCTCGGCTCTGTAACAAGTGCTGGAAGTTTAGGCATGGTGCCCTCCGCTGCTCTGGGACTGTCTCTCTCTGTCCTTTGTGTGGTGGCGAAGGTCACTCTAAGTCGGAGTGCACTTCTCCCCAGGCTCGTTGCCTCAACTGCGGTGAGGCCCATCCTACCTTCTCCCGTGCGTGTGTCCATTACAAGCTTGAGGCAGCCGTCCTCAACTTGAAGCACTGGGAGTGTTTATCTTTTCTGAGGCGAGACGCCATGTTCGCCGGCTCCCGCCTTATGCTAATATCTCTTATGCTCGTGTGTTGCGCTCTTCCTCTCCTCGTCCTTCCCACCTTCCTCAGACTCTCAACCGTTTCCGGGCTTTGGACCCTGATACGCCCACTGCCCCCTCCTCTGTTCCTTTGGGTTCTCTCCCGAAGGATCTTCCTCCTGGTCCTCTGTCTGGGTTTCCCCTTCTTTCTACCCGGTCTGTCTTGTCTCCTGTGTCTTCTTCCTTGTCTCCCTCCGTTCTTCCTTCCCATCCTTCCCCTCCGTCTCTTGACTCTCCCCGCCGCCTGTCGGTGCGGGCTGATGTCCATCGCTCTCCAAACGGCCGTCGCGTGTGCTCTCGTTCAGCTTCTCCTGTTGAGACGCTAGAATCCGTTGCCCAGTACGTGGTTGCTGGGACACCTGTCTCTTTAAGTCAGAAGCGTAAGCTTGGCTCCTCTCCTTCCTCCTCCCCGGCGGGTAAGAAGGTTTTGCTTTCTTCCTCGGCCCCTACTTCTGCCTCTCTCGCTCCTTCCCTTCCCATTTCGGTGGTTGCGCCCCCTATTCCTGCTATGGAGGTTTCTTTAGCCCCCGCTTCCCTCTCGGTTGCTGCCCTTGCTGAGGTGCGCTCCCCTCTTTCTACCCCACCTCTTGTGGCTTTAGCTTTAAGCTCTTAGTGGCTTTACAAGAGTGTAAATACTGTACTATCCAATGTATTCTCACAAACCCAATGTACCTTCTTGTATATATATAAATAAATAAATAAATAAATAAATTAAAGGGTAAAACAACTACCCCAAATAAACATCAACCAATTACTCTAATATCAAGTTGCAGAAAATCTGTCAATGCAGCAGAATCCTCCAAGCCTACTGTTACTAGTTCACCCAAACCGGTAACTTCCAAATGTGCAGTAGGCTGGGGGACATGTATGTTCTGCAAAAAGAAACATTCAACATACTGTTGTGCTAATTATCCAACCAGAGACACTCGTATTAAGCGACTCCAGGAATTAGGGAGATGTGCAAGGTGTCCCAAGTCACACAACATAGACTATTGTGATACCCAATTCAACACCTGCAAACAGGTGTAGAAGAGGTAGGCACCATGCAGCACTGTGCAAACATACGAAATTAACGTATACAAGACCCAAGGTGGAAGATAGCATTCCCACCACAGCACAGTACTGCAAGGTGCAACAAACAAAGAGTGTCCAATCGGCAAAGTCTAAAGGTAATACGACTTTGCCTACTGCCAAAATTACCATCCTGAATAAGAGGGCCAAGGTCCATACCCGTGGGTTGTTTGACCAAGGGTCCCAGAGAACATATGTCACTAAAAAGTTGGCAGATGAACTACAATTAAGGCCTGTAGCCCAGACGTCATTCAGCATCTCAGGGTTTATAACAGATGCAGGACCTCAAGTCTACCAGGTGGTACAACCATCAGTACGTTTAGGCAGGTACGTCTGTCGAGTACAAGCCATTGCGGTGAACAAAATGCCAGTAGACCTACAAGTTCAAGGTCTGAGAACAACAGCCAAATTCCTGAGAAATAGAGGAATAAAATTGGCAGATAATATTAAGTCTGATCACCTCACCGACTTCGGTCTCCTTGTAGGGACAAACTATTGCCATCGATTCATCGGTAGCCCTACTAAAAATCAGGGCATAACCATGCTAAATTCTGCAGGAGGCAAATTACTCTCAGGCCCAGTATTAAGCCTGAGGAGACCTATGGCTGCAGATAAACAATACCAGTAGAAATCTAAATTTGTCAGTTGATTATATTTCTCCAGTAGCATTATACTAAGGAGATTACAGCTGACTATAGTAACAGAGGTTGATGTTAATATCATTTAAAGCTGAAGATAAGTTCATGAGGCCTCAGTGGCAAATCAGTGAACATCGTTCATTGAAAGCCTACCCGCCAACCAGAGAGAGTGGGAAAGGAACAACAATAATTCTAATATACCAGGGGTGGAGGTTATAGTTAGGGATGAAACTAAAGCAGAAACTCAGGAAGTTGTAAACTCTGACTCAGTAGGCCCTGATGTAGATGATAGTAAACTAGAAAGTGTAACAGACAGCACTAACAGCTCGATAGGTCCAGACACTACGACGGTCCCCGATAGAGAGAGTCAGACCACAAGGACAGACTTATGCAAATTTTATGCAAAGGGCATATGCAGACATAGATATGCTGGTAATAAGAAAGGATTATAATGCAGTTACCAACATCCCCAAAAATGTTTAAATATGCTTAGGAAAGGTGAGTGTTGAGTCGGATCAATATGTAGGTTTTTCCATCCTGATGTGTGTATGGAACTGGATGCCAGACCCACTTGCATTCCAGAATTACAGATACAATTATACACTGAAAGGGAACTACATCTACGACAGGCAACTGCCCTATAACAATCAGCACTGGTCAGAACAAACTTAATATGTCCAGGCATAATGGGCTTGCCAAAAAAGTTTCTCAGTCAAACTATCACTAATAGAGTAACCTCATTCATCTTTGCCAACATACAAGGATTAAAAACAAGAACAAACAACAAAGTACATGTTACGGCCCTATTGGGTCGCAACTGGGGTTCTTCTCTGGTGTTATTAGAGTTTGGGTATCCGGCCCCAAGTTAGTAGTGGCTTTCAAGGGGTGTGTTCCGTAACGCAAGTAAATTAAAGGGGAAGGGATAAAAATGCACTAATTTAAATATATATATATTACCACCACCAATAAATAAATGTATAAACAGTCACTTGCTGGGGCTATAACTACACTTATGTACATTAACTGGTCTTCCTCTGAAGACGCAGGATGCTCTACGGTGCTCAAGACGAGTAGCCCTGGTTCTCTTCTTGTGGCCTCACGATGAATCCTTCGATTCCCTAGGCGAGTCTACCCTGGCCACAGGCCAGGCAAATCACAGTCCCACTGGGTGCACCGTTGTGGAGGCCTTCATCCACAAATCCAGCCTGTAGCTGGCAGGTTCCAATCAGCTCTGCTGTGTAGGCCACTCCACGATCGATACTAGGGTTGCGAGCCCTAGGCAGGAGCCTCGTGTGATTCCACTGATCACTCTCCTCTCTCAACACCCCAGTGGCTAGTCTTCTCCACCAGTCAGCCCCGGGTACGACAATTCCTGGTTCTGCCACGTCACAGGCAGGCTAACACAACAGTGTTCATCTGGGGGGGGGGGGGGTGACTCACAGCTTCTGCAGCAAACACGTGGAGATACTACGGCTGCTTTGGGTAGACTGCCCATCGTCCAATCCAGCAGTCCCAGGTCGACTCTGTAATCAGACACGTCATCAGTACTAGGGACACCCTAGGGCACCTCACTTACAGGCTTAGACACAAACACCCACCTATCCACTCCATAGATGGCGTTGCTGTCTAAGCGTCACCTCACCAGAGGTCAGCAGCGGCTATGTTACGAGCTGATTAGGACGGGAAACCAGTCCCTGTGGCCAGTATATCTCGTCCTCACTAGATGGCGTCGTCCATTTGGAGGGGGTTTCGGGAGCTGACCCACAGATGGCGTGGTCGTCACTGCTCCGTGCTCGGACGCTGGACTCGGGTCCGTAACAGTACAGTTCACAAATTGCCTCCTCACGGAGTCAAATGCAGTATTTGGAGCTTTCACAGAAACCTATGCAAGGGAATTCTTAGACAGTGAGATCTGGATTCCAGGATATAAGCTTTACAGGTGTGATAGGAAAATTAGGTCACATGGAGGACCATAGGTCTGTATATTAGGGAAGACCTTGTATGCTCGGAGCTCCTTAACGTTACAAATGAGGTGGTAGAGGTACTGGGATTAAAAATAGAGAAAATAAACTTAGTGATTATTCTAATATACAAACCGCCAGATGCACCGGCCAAGGAATTCACAGAACAGATAAACAAAATACAGAATAGCCTTGATAACTTGGAGAACCCGATACCTGATATTATCTTCCTAGGTGACTCCCCCTCCCCATCCGGCCCGTTGGCGTCGTGAGGGGGCTTCGTGGTCGGCTGCCGGAGTGTGATGCTCCGTGGGACAGTCCTCTGTCCTTTTATGGCCTTGCACTCCAGCTGCTGTCTTCTCTAATTATGCCGGATCGCTTTTCCTTTTCATTATGTTTCGTTTTTCTCCCCCCTCTTCTCCTATCTGCTTGTCGTTTCCTGCCGACCTTTTGCTTGTTTTGGATTATTTCTTTGGACTTCTTCTATTTTGACGCCCGGGTGCTTGGGGAGGCATACTCTTGCACCCGTAGAACTGTTGTACCCGACGTCGAGAGCGAGGGGAACCTTTTATTGTCAATCCCCCCTTTCGTCGCTGAACCCGATCTCGACGGACTGACGGTTCTTAATTAAGGTGGCGTTTGTGGGGCGTATACTCACGACTCACCCCTAGGGGGCCCCGGCATGATCGGCGATAGCTTCCTGTTGGGTGTCCTGCCTCTAATTGTGGCTCCATGGTGGGTATGGGGGCACATTCGTGGATGAATTTCTTTCTCTTCGTCTCTATGTCGATGAATGTTTCCGTTGTACCCTCTCAGGCTCGTGGGGTGGGCGACCAAGCCCCCGAGGCGGCCTGTATTGGAAGACCAGGCTCTGTAGCTCCCGCTGCATTGGGCCCTGCCCTTGCTCCTCCTTTGACCGTCCTGACTTCTTCCCCCAGCTCCCCTCCCTCCTCTGTCGTTGGGTCGAGCCTCCAGCCCCCAGTGGTGACCACTTTGTCCCCTGGTACGGCTAAGTCTCTCGTTGTGACTACTGCGCCTTTTGACCCCTCTCTCTCTGGGGGTTCTCAACGCCGTTAGCGCCCCAGCCGCACTCGCTCAATTCCTTCCCGTGCTGACGCGTATCAGGCCTTGTTTGGTCCTGCTTCATGGGCCAAATACTTTGATCTCCCCCCCCTTGATTCTGTGCCTCCTGACGATTTCTCCCTCCATCGGCATCTTGTAGATTCCGTGGATGCGTCTGTTACTTTCAACCCCACTCGTCTCGGTACATGTGTCGTTGCTGCTCCTTCTCAGGATGCAGCTTCCCGCTTGGCTGCCTTATCTTGCCTTGGCGAGATCCCTGCTCGGGTCTCCAAGAACGTTCAGATGAATGCCAGTGTTGGCTCTATTCTCCTCCCACCCCATGTTGCAACTGGTGTTCGGAATCTGCAGGATTGCCACGATGATATTCGGCATATCCTTGATGCCCAAGGCCATTCTGTCCTCCAGGTTGACTCCTTTACTCGTCCCCCTCGTGGTCGTCGCCGTCAACCCCTTCGCGTTGTGAAGATCACCTTTGATGGTAGGACCCTCCCATCCTCTGTCATTCTTGCTGGTGCTAGGTGCTCTGTCCAGGAGTATATTCCTTCTCCTCGACTTTGTAACAAGTGCTGGAGGTTTGGGCATGGTGCCCTCCGCTGCTCTGGGACTGTCTCTCTCTGTCCTTTGTGTGGGGGTGAAGGTCACTCTAAGTCGGAGTGCACTTCTCCCCACGCTCGCTGCCTCTACTGCGGTGAGGCCCATCCTACCTACCTCCCGTGCCTGTGTCCATTACAAGCTTGAGGCAGCCGTCCTCAACCTGAAGCACCGGGAGAGTTTATCTTTTCCTGAGGCGAGGCGCCAGGTTCGCTGGCTCCCGCGTTATGCTAACGTCTCTTATGCTCGCGTGTTGTGCTCTTCCTCTCCTCGTCCTTCCCTCCTTCCTCAGACTCACAACCGTTTCCGGGCCTTGGACCCTGATATGCCCACTGCCCACTCCTCTATTCCTTTGCGTTCTGTCCCGAGGGGTCCCCCTCCTGGTCCTCTGTCTGGGGTTCCCCTTCTTTCTACCCGGTCTGTCATGTCTCCTGTGTCTTCTTCCTTGTCTCCCTCCGATCCTCCTTCCCATCCTCTTACTCCATCTATCGGCTCTCTCCGCCGCCTGACGGTGCAGGCGGATGTCCATCGCTATCCTAACGGCCGTCGTGTGTGCTCTCGTTCAGCTTCTCCTGTTGAAACACTGGAATCCGTTTCCCGGTACGTAGTTGCTGGGACACCAGTCTCTTTAAGTCAGAAGCGTAAGCCTGGCTCCTCTCCTTGCTCCTCCCCGGCGGGTAAGAAGGTTTCGCTGTCTTCCTCAGCTCCTACTTCTGGCTCTGTTGCGCCTTCCCCTCCCATTTCAGTGGTTGCGCCCCCTGTTCCTGCTATGGAGGATTCTTTGGCCCCTGCTTCCCTTTCGGTTGCTGCTCTTGCTGAGGTGCGCTTCCCTCTTTCTACTCCCCCTCTTCCTGCTGCTATCCTTGACTGCTCCTCTCCGTTGTCTCCTCCTCTTCCTCCTCCTCCGGACCCGCCCGCCCACCTCTGATCTGTTCTCCCGTTTCCTTCCCTCCGTCTTTGCTCAGTTTACCCATGCCCCCTAACTCTGACTTTGCTGACCCTGATCCCGACCCTGATATTCTTTAACGTGCTCTGTTGCTCTTTCGCCTTTGTTTTTTCCTTGTTCTCTGTTTTTGTCCTTTCTCTTCTCGTCGTTGTCCATTCTTCAATGGAACGTTCGAGGTTATTATGCCAATTTTCTCGAACTCCAACTTCTGATTTCGCGGTTTTCGCCCCTTTGTGTCTGTCTCCAGGAGCCGATGCTTGGTGCTCGTCCTGGTCGTTTTCGTGGCTATTCCTTTCTTCCCCCCCCCCCCAGCCGTTGCTGGGGCTTCTAATTCTTCTGCTCTCTTGATTCGTGCTGATGTTCCCTTTGTTCCTTTACTTTTTCCTTCGCCTCTCCATTGTTCTGCTGCTTGTATCTTTGTGGGGAAATGGTACACAGTTTGTTCCATTTATCTCCCCGAGTGTCCCGCTTTCTCTTCCTGATTTGAAACACCTCCTAGATTCCTTGCCGGAGCCTGTGCTCCTGCTGCGTGACTTCAATTGTCGTCATTCTCTTTGGGGTGACGTTCTGACGAATACCCGGGGTCGCCTTCTTGAGCCATTTCTCCTCTCTTCTTCCCTGTCTCTTCTGAATTCTGGTGAGCCCACTCATTTGGACTCTCGGACTCGCACCCTTTCTTGTCTTGATCTTTCTCTCTGCTCTTCTCTTTACTTAGATTTCATGTGGCAGGTTCTTGATGACCTCCATGGAAGTGATCATTGCCCTGTCCTTGTTTCCTTTTTCTCTTTTCGCCCTTCCTTCTCTTTCCCTAGGTGGCAGTTTGCTAAGGCGGACTGGACCCTATTTACCCTCAGTGCTGCTCTCTCTGACCTCTCCCTTCTGCCTCTCTCTCGCGCTCTCCTCCTTTTTCATGACACTGTCTTCAACGCTGCACTCTGCTCTATTCCTCGCTCTTCCTCTCGGGGTCCACGGAAGTGCGTTTCCTGGTGGAATGCGGACTGTGCTCGGGCTGTCCGCTGTGAGCGTGCAGCCTGGAAGAGGCACCGCCGTAGGCAGACGACCGATTCTTTTGTTTTCTTTCGGAAAGCGAGTGCGGTGGCTCGTAGGGCCATCCGTACGGCTAAACGTGAATGTTGGGCATCTTATGTCTCAACAATTACGTCCGAAACTCCTCTGGCCCAGATCTGGAAGCGTATCCGCAAGATAGCGGGTAAGTTCTTTCCTGATGTTTCAGCGGTCCTTCACCTCCATGATACTCTTGTGGCGGACCCGTTGCAGGTCGCTTCCGTACTGGGTTCCCACTATTCTTCTGTTAGCTCTGGTCTTCATCTTCCCCAATCCTTCGTTCTTCGTAAACCTGTCCTTGAGTCTCGTCCTTTAGATTTCTGCACTCGTCTTCAGCTTCCCTATAATGATCCCTTCTCTCTCTCTAAACTTCGTTCTGCCCTGGCCCTCTACGGTTCTATGGCAGCGGGCTCCGATGGTATTCATTATGAGATGCTTCGCCATCTCCCTCCGTGCACGTCTCAGTATTTACTGAGTCTGTATAATCGGATCTGGGAGTCGTTGTCAGTCCCTGAGGACTGGCTCGATGCCATTGTCCTCCCTGTTCGCAAACCGGGGTCTCTGGGTACTTTCCCTAAGGACTTTCGCCCTATTGCCCTCACAAGTTGTGTCTGCAAACTCTTTGAACGTATGGTTAACGTTCGTCTGATGTGGTTCCTGGAACACCATCACCTCCTCTCCCCTTCTCAATTTAGTTTCCGCAAGTGCTGCAGCACGACAGATGTCCTGGTGAACTTGGAGGTCTATATTCGTACTGCTTTTGCTGCGAAGACCTCCGTTGTTGCCGTCCTTTTTGACCTGGAAAAGGCTTACGACACCACTTGGTGGTATCATATTCTATCTCAGCTTCATTCTTTTGGCCTTCGTGGTCGTCTCCCTCTCTTTCTCCACAGCTTCCTCTCTCGTCGTTCCTTTCGGGTGCGCCTTGGTACCGCTCTCTCTGCCTCTTTTCAGCAATACGAAGGTGTGCCCCAGGGTAGTGTTCTGAGCACTACTCTTTTTCTGGTTGCCCTCAATGGTCTTCTTTCCTCTCTTCCTTCAGGTGTCTTCTCCGCTCTCTATGTCGATGATTTTACCCTTTGCTGTCAGGGTGATGATTCTCCTCTCCTTCAGCGCCGGCTTCAACTTGCAATTGATGCCGTGTCGTCTTGGGCCACCGATCATGGCTTCAAGTTCTCTACTTCTAAGACTTGTGCCATGACTTTTACGCGGAAACGGGTGGTTCTTCGTCCCTCTTTGTCACTTTATGGTCATCCCCTTGAGTACAAAGATTCCGCAAAGCTTTTGGGGTTATTCCTTGACACTCGTTTGTCTTGGTCTCCCCATATCTCTTACCTCCGTGTTGAGTGCTCTAAGGCCCTTACCCTCCTTCGGGTCTTGTCCCATACTTCTTGGGGGGCAGATAGGCGCACTCGCCTTGCTTTACATTCCTCTCTCGTCCTGTCTAAGCTCGATTATGGTTGCCCTGCTTAATCGTCTGCTTCTCCTTCTACTCTTCGCCGTCTTGATGCTTTGCACCATACTTGGTTGCGCCTCAGTTCTGGTGCCTTTCGTTCGACTCCCGTCCTTAGCTTGTATGTTGACACTGGCTTCCTGTCTCTCCAGGACCGCCGTGATCGCTACTGTCTTCGCTATCTTGCGCGGTCCTTACAAGATCCTTCCTCTCGCCTCTGTCGTGCTTTAACTTTTACCCCTCCTGCGGTTCCTGTTCCTCTTCACCACCTCCCTCTTTCTGTCCGGTTATCTCGCCTACAGGACTCTCTTTCCGTTCGTATTTCTAATGTTTCTCCTCGTGTTGTTTCTTCTTTGCCCCCGTGGAGAGTCCCTCTTTTGCGGTTTTGTACATCCTTGACCCGTATCACTAAAGCTTTTACCCCTCCTACGGTTCTAAAACGCCTTTTCCTTGAGCACTTTTCTTCTCACTACCACTCCATTTCTGTCTTCACCGATGAGTCTAAGTCTGCGGACGGTGTTGGCTACTCTGTTGTTTTTCCTGATCGCACTTATATGTGTCGCTTACCTCCGGAGACTAGCATCTTTACAGCGGAGCTTTAAGCTATTCTCTATGCTCTTCATCTCCTGCTTTCTCGTTGTCAGTCTTCCTTTGTAGTTGTTGTTGACTCTCGTAGTGCCCTCATGGCTCTCGGGTCCTTTAATCCGGTTCATCCAGTAGTTGTCGAGATCCAGCATTGGCTGTTTCTTGTTCACAGTAAATTTAAGTCGGTTGAGTTTTGTTGGGTTCCCAGCCATATTGGTGTGTCTTTAAATGAGCGTGCGGATGCTGCCGCCAAGGAAGCTGTCCGCTCTTGTCCCATCTCTCGTAAAGGTATTCCGTATTCCGACTTTTACCCGGTTATCCTTTCCTCCGTCCTTACCCGTTGGCAGGCTTCTTGGTTGTCTGTTACTGGTAAGAAACTACGTACTCTTAAATGTTGTGTTTCCTTGTGGCCGTCCTCCTTCCACCGTAACCGGCAGTGGGAAACAGCTCTGGTGAGGTTGCGTATTGGCCATACTCGCTTAACCCATGGTCACTTGATGGAGCGCTGCCCTGCTCCCTATTGTCCTAGTTGCATTGTCCCTCTTACGGTCGTGCATGTCCTTCTTGAATGTCCTGACTTCCAGGACGAGCGTGTGTCTTGCTTTCCGACCGCCCCTCGCGGTCATCTGTCCCTCAATAGAATTCTTGGTGACTCGGATACTTTTGATATCGTTCGCCTTATGCATTTTTGTTCTCGTATTGGCATCCTTGGTGATATTTAGCGCCCTCTGATTATTCTGCGCATTTGATGGTGCTACATAGCCTTCCCGGTTTGGTGCCTTCTTTTGATAATTACTTACTTACTTCCTAGGTGACTTCAACTTGCCTAGTCTCAGATGGAGAATAGCAAACAATAATATTATACCAGGAAATCTATCGGGACCTAACTAACCACAGATTAGAGAACTACTTAGATTCTGTGACAAATTTTCACTCAACCAGAAGATATCGGAGCCAATGAGAAATGAAAATATTCTAGATCTGGTCTTTATGGACAATGAAGACATTATCAGGGACATTGCGATATCAGATACCACATATTCAGATCACAAACTCATTGAAGTGCAAACGACCATCAATACTCAGAATAGACCTAAAACGTTGATAAAGCGAGAGGGGCTATTCAGTAAATTCAATTTTAATAATACAAGGATAGACTGGGCGATAATAAACAGGGAACTTATAAACATTCCATGGGAAACTGTTCTAAGTAATACAAGTCCTACAGAAGGAATAGAAAAACTGACTTCGGAAGCGTATCAAGTCTGTCTGAAACATGTTCCTTTGAGGAAAGCCAGAAAGAGATCCAATGTAGAAAGAGAACGCAAACAACACTATAAAAGAAGGAAAATATAACGGAAATGCTTATGCAGACACAAATTTCCCGTCAAAGAAGGAATAATTTAAATCGAGATCGAAGAAATTGAGCTGAAATTGAAACACTCATAACAAACTAAAGAATGGCAGTTAGAACAGAAATTCAGGAAATAAAGAAAAATCCAAAATACTTCTTCACATATGCAAAATCAAAAGCAAAAACCACTGCCAGTATTGGACCTATTCGTACAAGTGAAGGCTCATACACGGATGATGACAAAGAAATTAGTAAAATCCTAAAAATCAGTATAAGGACATGTTTAGCACTCCAATAAACAACATGAAAGTGGAAGATTCAGACAATTTCTTAATGCAGGATATCCAAACCCCTGTAAATATAACTGATATCAACACGAGCTTACTAGACTTTGAAAGAGGAATTGAAAACATGCCCATGCACTCGGCCCCGGGTACAGATTCATGGAATTCAATATATATGAAGAAATGCAAAGTGCCGTTAGCACAGGCACTCAGTATGGTGTGGAGGAAGAGCTTGGGCATGGGGGAGATACCAGATGCACTTAAAGTAGCAGACATAGCCCCTTTTTTTTCTTATTTGTTCTCAACACTATTTATACTTTAATCTCAATTAGTATTAAGTTTTAGTTTTAGTGTTTTTCCTGCCCGAAACACTATGCGTAATAGTGGCTTTAGGATTTGTATGTACTAGCTCTATCTATAAATCCATTAACTTTTGTATCTTACCTTGTATGTATGTACTTTACCTGAATAAATATTTGTATTTTGTATTTGTATTTTATCGAAAGCCTTTGCAAAGTCTGTGTATATCACATCAGAATTCTGTTTTTCTTCTAATGCCTCAGTGACTTTGTCATAGTGATCTGTGTAGCTGTGAGAGGCACGTTCTTCCCGCTTGAAATCCATGTTGGCCTGGGTTGTGAAGGTCATTGGTCTCCATGAAATTGGTGACCTAACTCCTAATCACTCTCTCAAATACTTTTATTATGTGCGACGTTAGTGCAACTGGTCTATAATTCTTTCCCAATGCTTTGCTCTCTTCCTTGTGTAGAGGGGCTATGTCTGCTAAGGAGGCAAGCAGACATAGCCCCCTCTACACAAGGAAGAGAGCAAAGCATTGGAAAAAAATTATAGACCAGTTGCACGCATGTCGCAATATTTAGCTCAGTATTCACTGTGACATTTAGAGAAAGGGGGTCAGGACTGGAGTAAATGAAGGTCGTGTCGTCAGCAAATAGAATTGGTTTGAGATGTTGAGAGGCATTTGGAAGGTCATTAATGTAGATGAGAAAGAGGAGAGGGCCAAGTATGCTGCCCTGGGGAACACCAATGTTGATGGGTAGGGTGGGAGAAATTGAATTATTCACAGAACATACTGGAGCCTGTCAGTAAGGTAAGACTTAATGTACTGCAGGGAGTGACCACTGACTCCATAATGTTGTAATTTAAGAAGAAGGTTTTGGTGGTTAACAGTGTCAAAAGCCTTATGCAGGTCCACAAATAACCCAACAGGGAACTCATTTTTATCAAGAGCTATATGTATCAAGTTAATCATACAAACAAGTGCATCGTTGGTGCTTTTTTGGGGGTCTGAAACCATATTGACAAGAGCTAAGTATATTGAGTTTGGCTAGATAACAGTAAAGCTGCTTATAGATTAGTTTTTCAAATATTTTTGACAAGTTTGGCAGAATTTATATAGGTCTGAAGTTGTTAACATCAGTGGGATCGCCACATTTGTGGACAGGGGTTACTCTCGCTTTTTTTTAGAATATCTGGAAAGGTTTGGAGTTCAAGTGATTTGTTGAAGAGCAATGCAATAGCAGGAGCTAAAAATCTGGAGGCTTTTTTGTAAATAAGAGTTGGTATCTCCTCAAGGGCACTAGACTTGGTTTTAAGGGAAAGGATTATGTCAGTAACATCAGTGGAATTAGTAGGCATTAGGTACAGAGACTGTGGATAGTTACATGTAAGATAGTCCTGAATATTAGTACTGGAAGATGGAATATCATTTGCAAGGGATGACCCAATGGAAGAGAAGAACCTATTGAACTCAAGAGCAGTGTCAGAGGCTGAAAACAGACCATCATTATTTGACAGGAGTATTGGTTTGTTATTTATAATCTTCTTTGATCCCAATATTTGAGAAATTGTGCTCCATGTTTTCTTAATATTGCCCTTTGTGTGGGTAAATTTATCTTCGTAGTATTTAATTTTGACTCTCCTAATTATTTTAGATAGCAATGATGAGTAATTCTTTGAGAATTCTTTGCGAGACGATTCCTAACCTATACTTCTTCTCACGGTCATGTTTTTTATTAATGGATATAAGTATTCCCTTTGTAAGCCAAGGATTTTTTAGCCTTTTAGTTGTGACTTGTTTTGTAAGCATAGGACAGTGGGTGTTATAAAGGCTGAGAGTTTTTTGAAGAAATGATTGCACTGCTAGATTGATGTCCCCTATGTTCCCTAATTCGGATTCCCAGTTGATATTAGCAGCAGCAGCTATAAAATTGCCTATAGCAGTTTCATTGTGCAATTTAAAGCTAGTCTCCCTTGGCTCTAGAGGTGGTTTGTTAATGTTGGTTAGGAGAAATGTGGGGTAATGGTCTGTAGTGCTATCGATGATTATCCCTGAAGTAAGTGGAGAGGTTATGATGGTCCAGATGTGATCAAGAGCCTTGGCAGTACTGTCAGTGATTCTAGTAGGTCTATTGATTACAGGTATGAGGAAGCAGGAATTCATACAGTTGAGGAAACTAGCAGCAGGAGAGTTATTGGGCTCGCAGAGGTCAACGTTAAAGTCACCAGAAATAATTAAGTGGTTTTTGTTCAGTCGGTTCTCTAATATAAGATTTCTAAGGTTTGAGTTAAATTCTGTCACATCAGTGTTAGGAACCCTGTAGACTGCTCCCACAGTCAAGACAGCATCGTTACCCTTGAATCTGAAACAGGCAAATATATACTCTCTATAAGAGTCTCTAGATTTAATTACTTTTATGCATGTCAGTGCATGGTGGTAGTAAAGAGAAGTACCACCACCTCTTTGTATAGGACGACAGTTGTGAATGGCTGAGTAGTTTGGTATGTTGTAGAGTTGAGAAGTGTCCTCTTTTAACCATGTTTCAGTAAACACAATAAAAGAGAATTTGTTGTCAACTGTTTGAATCAGGGCATTAACATCATCAAACTGCTTGCTAAGAGATCTTACATTCAAGTTAATTACAGAAATATCGTGATTACACGCTAAAACATTGTTTACATCATGTGCTGTGTAATATTTATTTATTTATTTATTTATTTGTATACAAGAAGGTACATTAAGTTTGAGGGGATACATAGCATTGTATTTACAATCTTGTAAAGCCACTAGTACGCGCAGCGTTTCGGGCAGGTCCTTAATCTAACAGATAATTTTAAGTAGGTAAATTCTAGCAGAATTAATAAAATGATAACAGATACATTACAAAAAAAATGAGATGAGAGAGATTAGTAAGTATAGTAAAGCACATTGGTATATTAAAGCTCTGATTGATTACATTGACAACTTGATTGGTAATTTAAACAAGATTAATAGACACCATACAGCAGATTGATAGCACATATAAGAAGACAGTAATGATCACAATGGTAAAGATGTTCAGATTGGGTACAAAAGGATTGGGAGATTGGGTAGCAATAGATACAGTGAAATTTTAAAGCAAAAGGTAAAAAACTATGAAGATGAAAGTAGGTACTTTTTAGTTTTGTTTTTGAATGACGCAAAAGTTGAACAGCTTTTCAATTCATTAGGGAGTGAGTTCCATAGACTGGGTCCCTTTATTTGCATAGAGTGTTTACACAGATTAAGTTTGACTCTGGGGTTATCAAAGAGATATTTATTTCTGGTGTGGTGATAATGGGTCCTATTACATCTGTCCAGGGAGAGTTTCAGAGCAGGATTTGTGTTTAAGAACAGGGTTTTGTAAATGTAATTGACACAAGAAAATTTGTGGAGTGAGATTATGTTTAGCATGTTAAGGGAGTTAAACAAAGGGGCTGAGTGTTGTCTGAAAGCATAATTTGTTATTATTCTGATAGCAGATTTTTGCTGGGTGATGATGGACTTGAGGTGGTTTGCAGTGGTTGAACCCCATACACAGATACCATAATTAAGATAGGGATAGATTAGTGCATAATATAGAGAGATGAGAGCAGAGTTCGGTGCATAATATCTGATTTTGGAGAGTATCCAAACTGTTTTGGAGACTTTCTTAGTTATGTGTTGTATGTGGGTGCTGAAGTTGAGTCTCTTGTCTAGGAATAGACCAAGAAACTTTCCATCATTTTTATTGCTAATGTTTACATTATCTGTCAGAAGCTGAATTGCATTTGTAGATTTGCATCCAAATAAAATGTAGTAGGTCTTTTCTATGTTAAGTGTTTGTTTATTGGTTGACATCCATAAGTGAACATTTTTTTAGTTCATTATTAACAACATTATTTAGTGTATGTGGGTTGGGGCTAGAGTAAATGAGGGTAGTATCATCAGCAAACAAAATAGGTTTCAGAATGTTAGAGACATTAGGCAGATCATTGATGTATATAAGAAATAGGAGAAGCCCCAAGATGCAGTTTTGTGGCACTCCAACGGTTATTGGTTATCTTATCTTGAGGTTATCTTGAGATGATTTCGAGGCTTTAGTGTCCCCGCGGCCCGGTCCTCGACCAGGCCTCCACCCCCAGGAAGCAGCCCGTGACAGCTGACTAACTCCCAGGTACCTATTTACTGCTAGGTAACAGGGGCATTCAGGGTGAAAGAAACTTTGCCCATTTGTTTCTGCCTCGTGCGGGAATCGAACCCGCGCCACAGAATTACGAGTCCTGCGCGCTATCCACCAGGCTACGAGGCCCCCTTGGTAGAGTGGGAGAGGTTATATTAATTATGGTTACACATTGGTGTCTATCACTAAGATAGGATTGGATATAGTCCAGTGCAAGGCCTCGGATTCCATAATGATAGAGTTTATGTAAGAGGTAATTGTGATTAACAGTATGAAAGGCCTTTCTCAGGTCAATGAAGAGTCCAATCGGAAACTCATTTTTGTCAAGGGCTGAGTAAATTATATCAAGGAGACTAATAATTGCATCGTTGGTACTCTTTTGGGAGCTGAAGCCAAACTGACAGGGGCTAAGAATGTTGAATTTTACGAGACAGGAGTAGAGCTGTTTTTAGATAATTTTTTCAAATATTTTTGATAGTATGGGTAGGTTTGATATTGGTCTATAATTGTTTATGTCTGCCGGATTACCTCCTTTATGAACTGGCGTTACTCCTGCTTTTTTAAGGATATCAGGGAAGGTATGACACTCAAGGGATTTGTTGAACAGCAGAGTTGCAATTTTGATCATTAAAATAAAAAAATTAAATATTTATTTAGGTAAGGTACATACATACAAGAGATTTTACGAAGAGTGCTGGATTTATAGATAGGGCTAGTACATACAATGCCTAAAGCCACTATTACGCAAAGCGTTTCGGACATGAAAAACTTAAATGACTAAAGCTTAATACTAATTGAGCATAAAGAATAAAATGAAAACATGGAATGAAAACATAGCTGAAAAAGCAGCACAAATACAATTCTGTCGACAAACAGCGCTCTTTAAAAAAACAGACATTGGTTGACAATAGAGGGGTAAGGTAGGTTACAGGGAATTTATTAGGTATAGCTTCGTTTTTATCTTAAACTGGTTGAGAGAGGTACAGTCTTTAACATGGTTGGGAAGGTCATTCCACATTCTGGGTCCCTTGATTTGCAGAGTTTTTCTAGTTTGATTAAGTCGTACTCTAGGAATATCAAAACTGTATTTATTTCTGGTGTGGTGCTCATGGGTTCTGTTACAACCTTCTATGAAGCTTTTGAAGTCAGGATTGGCATTACAGTTTAGCGTTTTATATATGTATAATACACATGAGAGAATGTGCAGAGACTTAATGTCTAACATATTCAGAGATTTGAGTAGGGGTACCGAGTGATGTCTGGGGCCAGAGTTGGATATTGTCCTCATAGCAGCTTTGTGTTGAGTAATTAGAGGACGTAAGTGATTTTGGGTAGTAGAGCCCCAAACACAAATACCATAGTTGAGATATGGATAGATGAAAGTGCTGATTGTCATAGATACTAGTTAAGAGGTTAAGGTCTGGATCAATAATAGTTTGCATAAGAGGGCTGTTTTAAAGAAAAGCCAAAAAGACAATGATAAAAGAACTAGCAATGAAAAAAAATATATAAAACTATACACAAAAATGAGGTAGGTTGCTTAAGAGTACTTTCAGGTACGCTGTAGGTAATTATTTGCACTATTTATCAAAATTGCACAGGCAAAGCAAAGAGCACAATGGAGCAATGGTGGTTGGGCTAGGCAACCTGGGTTACAATGGTGGTTGGGCTAGGCAACCTGGGTTACAATGGTGGTTGGGCTAGGCAACCTGGGTTACAATGGTGGTTGGGCTAGGCAACCTGGGTTACAATGGTGGTTGGGCTAGGCAACCTGGGTTACAATGGTGGTTGGGCTAGGCAACCTGGGTTACAATGGTGGTTGGGCTAGGCAACCTGGGTTACAATGGTGGTTGGGCTAGGCAACCTGGGTTACAATGGTGGTTGGGCTAGACAACCTGGGTTACAAAGAAAAAGTAGAATAAAAATTCTAAAGTAATATAAACTAATGGTAATTTAAGAAATAAAAACTTAATGGGAACTTAGGAATATAAAAAAGGAACTAGAATAATTAATAACAATATATGACCAAAAAAGTCCAAAAGCAATTATGAAATCTATAAAATGAAAAGCTTACTTACTATACTATTATAAGTACACTATAGTTGAATACAAAAGTTACACTAAAACAAACTGAGGTAGTTTAAATAGAGGTACACTCAGGAACACTGGATAATGAAGTTAATACTAGAGGACACAGGCAAAGCCAGTGTACTATGGAACATGGGAGTAAAAAGAAAAAAAGACAATAATAAAGATGACAATTTTTTTTAAATAAAGTTAAAACCTTTTGAGATGAAAGGCAGAGCTAAAGTACACAATGGTAGTTAAATGAGATCATAATTTGAATTCAGGCTATACAGCAGCTATCCCACAGTCACTCAGGAAAGAATTAAGGTGAGCTTCAGTGGTTATTGAATAGGTTTTTCTAGTGTCAGTCCTCCTAGCTATTATTTTACCATCTCGCACAAAACAATGTTTAATTATAGGGGAATTTTTGCAGAAACCACGCAGTTTAAAAAAGAGATTTTGCCTGAACCTGGTCAGACATTCATTCACATACACAATGGATTTACTAGCGACTGCAGATGTGATAAGATCAGACTTGCGGGAGCAGCTATCTAGATATACCAAATTATGTAGCTATCTAGATGATTTGGTACCCACTCTATAAGCTGATTAGATGTCACTTTTTTGGATTGAATACCTTATCTTATCCTGCAATACCTTGATCACGATGGCAGCACAGTCCTCTCCGTCAGTTTCATGGGGAAAATCACGTGAAGAGATAACTACAGACTCAAGTAGTTTTTGTTGGTCTGTTTCGTCTTGGGTAACAGTGTGTTGCTGTTTTAGGTTGTTCAGATGGTTCTCAAACTTTTGCAACATTTCTTTCTGTTTTCTAGTGGTTTCATCTGGTTTGAAGTTAGTAACTGTGTTCTTGAGAAGGCTTAATTCTTGTTCGAGGTGGACAATTTTGGTAGATAGATCTTGATTATTCTTGAGTAAGGCTCCAGCTTCATCCTGCAAAGATAATAATGAACCTTGCAGGTTCATTATTAAGGCCGACTGCTGTTTGATTACAGTACTGACATTTGGTCTTACAAATACAAATACAAATATTTATTCAGGTAAAGTACATACATACAAGGTAAGATACAAAAGTTGATGGATTTATAGATAGAGCTAGTACATACAATACCTAAAGCCACTATTATGCAAAGCATTTTGGGCAGGAAAAACACTAAGACTAAAACTTAATACTAATTGAGATTAAAGTATAAATTGTGTTGAGAAAAAAATAAGAAAAAAAGGGAAAAAGAGGGGGGGGGGGGGAACATGGTAAAAAAAAGTGGGTTAAAATAGAAGACATGGGTTGACATTTTGGTGGCAAGGTAGGTTACATTGAGTTAATTAGGTAGTACTTAGTTTTTATCTTAAACTGGTTGGGAGAGGTACAGTCTTTAACATAATTGGGAAGGTCATTCCACATTCGAGGTCTCTTGATTTGTAAAGTATTTCTAGTTTGACTAAGTTGTACTCTTGGAATATCAAATAGGTATTTGTTTCTGGTGTGGTGCTCATGGAATCTGTTACAACCTTCTAGGAAGCTTTTAAGGTCAGGATTGACATTACAGTTCAGTGTTTTATATATATAAAATACACATAAGAGGATGTGCAGGGGACTTAATATCTAACATATTCAGAGATTTGAGTAAGGGTTCCGAGTGATGTCTGGGGCCAACCCGTTCTCGCACTTTCTTACAGTCTCTATTGACTTATTAAATAAATGCATATGTGACATACTAATTTATTGTGAATATTTTAGTTTACCTTGAAAAGCTTCATAGAAAACACCGACCTTACCGAACCTTCTTAGTATGTTAAGATAAGCATCTTATTGCTTCGTGATTACAATTATTACTTAACCTATACCTATAATAGGTTAAGTAATAATTGTAATTATGAAGCAATAAGATGTTAAGATAAGCATCTTATTGCTTCGTAATTACAATTATTACTTAACCTATACCTATAATAGGTTAAGTAATAATTGTAATTACGAAGCAATAAGATGCATACTAAGAAGGTTAGGTAAGGTCGGTGTTTTCTATGAAGCTTTTCAAGGTAAACTAAAATATTCACAATAAATTAGTATGTCACATATGCACGTATTTAATAAGTCAATATTGACTATACGAAAATGCGAGAACGGGTTGCTGGGGCCAGAGTGAGATATTGTCCTAATAGCAGCTTTGTGTTGAGTAATTAAAGGACGTAAATGATTTTGGGTAGTAGAACCCCAAGCACAAATACCATAGTTGAGATAAGGATAGATGAGAGAATAATAGTGTCACCAGGGCAGGGCAAGGTACATAATATCTGATCTTAGAAAGAATGCCAACAGTTTTTGAAACTTTTTTTTATATATTTAGAATGTGTCCCTGGAAATTCAGCTTTCGGAAAATGAGAACGCCAAAGAATTTGCCATCTACTTTGTTACAAATTTGGGTATTGTTAATCCTGAGATTTATTTTATTTGAGGATTTATTGCCAAACAAAATATAGAAAGTTTTGTCAATATTGAGGGTGAGTTTGTTGGCAGTTAGCCAGTAATGGACTTTATTTAGCTCAGTATTCACTCTGACATTTAGAGCAAGGGGGTCAGTACTGGAGTAAATGAAGGTCGTGTCGTCAGCAAATAGAATTGGTTTGAGAAGTTGGGAGGCATTTGGAAGGTCATTAATGTAGATGAGAAAGAGGAGAGTGCCAAGTATGCTGCCCTGGGGAACACCAATGTTGATGGGTAGGGTGGGAGAAATTGAATTATTCACAGAAACATACTGGAGCCTGTCAGTAAGGTAAGACTTAATGTACTGCAGGGAATGACCTCTGACTCCATAATGTTGTAATTTAAGAAGAAGGTTTTGGTGGTTGACAGTGTCAAAAGCCTTACGCAGGTCTACAAATAACCCAACAGGGAACTCATTTTTATCAAGAGCTATATGTATCAAGTTAATCATACTAATAAGTGCATCGTTAGTGCTTTTTTGGGGTCTGAAGCCATATTGACAAGAGCTAAGTATATTGTGTTTGGCTAGATAAAGCAGGATATGTATATGTACAAGTCTTCATGTACTTGGTTTAATAACTTGAGCCAACGGTTATCAGCAAGGTTCTTGAAGTCAGAACAGGGGCAGCAGCTCGTTTAAGTTGATCCATATGGCTACATAATAGTTGCATGGCCCGAGTCGGAGACGGTGCTCCGTCCAGCTGAGATAGTTTGTTATTGTTGACGAGGGAAGAGTCGGTACCCCCCACGGCGGCCACCGAGGGGGAGATAACTGAACTAATCATGTTGCTAGCCTGGCTAGTAGGGTTATTTCTGATTGGTGTGCTTCCTTTCTTAAGGGCCGTATCGGTCTTGTTATGCATGGTAGCAGGATAAATGTGACCATGGCGTGATAGCACACAAAATAAAGTCAATGGGAATAACCGGTAAAGTAGGACGCTGGATACTCAGTTTTCTGTCAAACAGGACTCAGCGAGTAACAGTCAACCATATAAAATCTAGTCCAAGCGCAGTTAAAAGCTCTGTCCCTCAGGGTACAGTCTTTGCACCGCTGCTTTTCCTTATTCTCATATCAGATATAGACAAAAATACAAGTCACAGCTTCGTATCATCCTATGCAGATATCACAAAAATCAGTATGAAAATTACCTCGACTGAAGACATTCAAAAACTTCAAGCTGATATTAATAAAGTTTTCGACTGGGCATCAGAAAATAACATGATGTTTAACAGTGATAAATTCCAGGTACTCAGTTATGGTAAAAATGAGGACCTTAAACATAGTACAGGGTACAAAACACAATCAAATATGCCCATAGTAGGAAAATAGCATGTAAAGGATTTGGGAATAATGATGTCTGATGACCTAACGTTTAGGGAGCATAACAAAGCAAATATTGCGGCAGCCAGAAAAATAATAATAATAATTTATTTAGGAACAGTACATACATACAAAAATGACCAGATGGATTACGAGAACTTTCAAATCCAGGGATCCCAGGGTTGTACTCTTCAAGTCACTTGTATTGTCCCGTCTTGAGTACTGCTCAGTACTCACGTCCCCCTTCAGAGCAGGAGAGATTGCTGAATTAGAGGGAATACAGAGAACATATACGGCACGCATAGACGCGATAAAGCAACTAAATTATTGGGATCGTCTCAAAGCCCTCCAAATGTACTCACTAGAAAGAAGACGAAAGAGATCTAGTGATCTGTATCAAGTGTTACTCAATCTCCCAGTCTTTATGTACTTAATCCAAACAACTTTATCATTGTGTTCATTGCTGTCTTCTTTTATGTGCTAGCCATATGCTGTATTGTGCCTGCTAATTTTTGTTAAACTACCATTCAAGCTGTCATTGCAATCATTCTGAGCTACCTATGTGCTTTAATATACTTACAATTTTTCTCTCGTCTTCTATTTTTTTCATGCCAAGTAACTTATCATTTTTATAAATTTTGCAAGTATATACCTACTTATAAGTTTCTTAGATTAAGGACCTGCCCGAAATGCTGCGCGTACTGGTGGCTTTACAAGAATATTATGACTATGCTATGAATCCTCACAATCCCAATGTACCTTCTTGTATATATATATAAATAAATAAATAAATAAAATCAATAAGATATCAAATAATATACACGTGGAAGATACTGGAGGGCCAAGTACCAAATCTACACAGTAAAATTATAACGTACTGGAGTGAACGATAAGGAAGAAAATGCAGAATAGAACCAGTGAAGAGTAGGGTTGCCATAGGCACAATCAGAGAACACTGTATAAACATAAGAGGTCCACGGTTGTTCAACACACTCCCAGCGAGCAAAAAAAATATTGCCGGAACAACCGGGGACATCTTCAAGAGGAAGTTAGATTGTTTCCTACAAGGAGTACCGGACCAACCGGGCCTGTGGTGGGAATGTGGGCCTGCGGGCCGCTCCAAGCAACACCTTAGTGGACCAAACTCTCACAAGTCCAGGACAACATGGATTTAGAGCGGGAAGATCCTGTCTGTCACAGTTACTCAACCACTATGACAAAATCACAGAAGCCCTAGAAGAAAAGCAAAATGCAGATGTTGTATACACAGACTTTGCAAAGGCGTTCGACAAATGTGACCATGGGGTGATAGCTCACAAAATGAGGTCAATGGGAATAACTGGAAAAGTAGGACGCTGGATACTCAATTTCCTGTCGAACAGAACACAAAGAGTAACAGTCAATCAGATAAAATCGAGTCCAAGCGATGTTAAAAGCTCTGTACCTCAAGGTACAGTCCTTGCACCGCTACTGTTCCTTATTCTCATATCTGATATAGACAAAAATACACGCCACAGCTTCGTGTCGTCCTTTGCAGATGACACAAAAATCAGCATGAAAATTACCTCTGCTGAAGACATTGAAAAACTACAAGCAGATGTCAACAAAGTTTTTGATTGGGCAGCAGAAAATAACATGATGTTTAACAGTGATAAATTTCAGGTACTCAGGTACGGCAAAAATGAGGATCTGAAACATAATACAGGGTACAAAACACAATCGAATCTTCCCATAGTAGAAAAACAGCATGTCAAGGATTTGGGAATAATGATGTCCGACGATCTAACGTTTAGGGAGCATAACCAAGCAAATATCGCGTCAGCCAGAAAAATGATCGGATGGATTACGAGAACTTTCAAATCCAGGGATCCCATCACAATGGTTGTACTCTTCAAGTCACTTCCGTCTCGAGTACTGCTCAGTACTCACTTCCCCCTTCAGAGCAGGAGAGATTGCTGAAATAGAGGGAATACAGAGAACATATACGGCACGCATAGACGAGATAAAACACCTAAATTATTGGGATCGTCTCAAAGCTCTCCAAATGTACTCTCTAGAAAGGAGACGAGAGAGATACCAAATAATATACACATGGAAAATACTGGAGGGTCAGGTCCCAAATCTACACAGTAAAATAACAACGTACTGGAGTGAACGATATGGAAGAAAATGCAAGATTGAACCTGTGAAGAGCAGAGGTGCCATAGGCACAATCAGAGAGCACTGTATAAACATCAGGGGTCCGCGGTTGTTCAACGTCCTCCCAGGGAGCATAAGAAATATTGCCGGAACAACCGTGGACATCTTCAAGAGAAAACTGGACGGTTTTCTAAGAGAAGTTCCGGATCAGCCGGGCTGTGGTGGGTACGTGGCCCTGCGGGCCGCTCCAAGCAACAGCCTGGTGGACCAAACTCTCACAAGTCGAGCCTGGCCTCGGGCAGGGCTTGGGGAGTAGAAGAACTCCCAGAACCCCATCAACCAGGTATCCACCAGGTAAGTCAAGCCTGGCCTCGGGCCGGGCTTGGGGAGTAAAAGAACTCCCAGAACCCCATCAACCAGGTATCAACCAGAGTAATATACCTGCCAGAGTCAGAATAATATGACTTCCAATCAGACTAATATAACTGCCAGTCAGACTAATATAAATACCAGAGTCATAATTAATAACTGCCAGTCAGCATAATATAACTGGCAGAGTCAAACTAATAAAACTGCCAGTCAGAATACTATAACGGCCAGTCAGTATTAATATAACTGCCAGAGTCAGACTAATATAACTGTCGGCGTCAAAATAATATAACTGCCAGAGTCTGACTACTAATATAACTGCCAGAGTCTGACTAATATAACTGCCAGAGTCAGACTACTAATATAACTGCCAGAGTCTGACTAATACATCTGCAATAGTCAGACTAATATATCTGCCTGAGTCAGCCTAATTTACCTGCCAGGGTCAGACTAATATATCTGCCAGAGTCAGACTAACATAACTGCCAGTCAGACTAATATAATTGCCAGAGTTAGCCTAATATATCTGCCAGTCAGACTAATATAACTGTCAAAGTCAGACTAATATAAATGCCAGAGTCTGACTAATATAACTGCCAGAGTTAGTTTAATATACCTGCCAGAGTCAGGCTAATATAACTAATAGAGTCAGCCTAATATAACTGCCACAGTCTGACTAATAACTGCCAGAGTCAGACTAATATAACTGCTAGAGTCAGCCTAATACAAATACCAGAGTCAGCTTAATATAACTTCCAGAGCCTGACTAATATAACTGCCAGAGCATGACTAATATAACTGCCAGAGCATGACTAATATAACTGCCAGACTCAGACAAACATAACTGCCAGAGCCTGACTAATATAATTGCCAGAATCAGTCAAATATATCTGCTGGAGTCAAACAAATATAACTGACAGAGTCAAACTAATATAACTGCTAGAATCAGACTAACATAACTGCCAGAGTCAGACTAATAACTGCTAAAGTCAGCCTAATGTAACTGCCAGAGTCAGATTAGTATAACTACCTGAGTCAGACTAATATAACTGCCAAAGTCAGGATAATATAACTGACAGTCAGACATATATAATTGCCAGGGTCTTACTAATAACTGTCAGAGTAGGACTAATATAACTCCCAGAGTCAGACTAATATAACTGCCAAAATCACCCTAATATAACTGCCAGTCAGAATCAAATAACTGCAAGAGTCATCCTAATATAACTGCCAGTCTGAATAATATAATTGCCAGTCAGACTAATATACTGCAGGAGTCAGACTAATCAAACTACCACAGCCAGACAAATATAACAACCAGAGTCAGACTAATATAACTGCCAAAGTCAATCTAATATAACTGCCAGAGTCAGACTAATATAATCGCCAGAGTCTGTCTAATATGACTTCCAAATTCTGACTAATATAATTGCCAGAGTCAAACTAATGTACCTGCCAGAGTCAGACTAATATAACTGCCAGAATTAGACTAATATTACTGCCAGAGTCAGGCTAATATAATCGCTAGAGTCAGCCTAATATAAATACCAGAGTCAGGGTAATATAATTGCCAGAGTCGGTCTAATATAACTTCCAGAGGCTGACTAATATAACTGCCAGAGTCAGGCTAAAATAACTGCCAGAGTCAGACTAATATAACTGCCAGAGTCAGATTAATATAACTACCAGAGTCAGACTAATTTACCTGCCACAGTCAGACTAATATAGCTGCCAGAGTAAGACTAATATAACTGCCAGAGTAAGACTAATATAACTGCCAGAGTCAGACTAATATAACTGCCAGAGTCTGACTAATATAACTGCCAGAGTCAGTCTAATGTAACTGCCGGAGTCTGACTAATATAACTGCCAGAATCAGACTAATATAACTGCCAGAGTCTGACTAATATAACTGCCAGAGTCAGACTAATATAACTGCTAGAGTGAGACTAATATAACAGCCAGAGTCAGACTAATATAACTGCTAGATTCAGATTAATGTAATTTCCAGTCAGAATAATATAATTGCCAGAGTCAGACTAATATATAACTACCAGAGTCAGGCTAATATAATTGCCAGAGTCAGGATAATATAATTGCCAGAGTCAGGATAATATAATTGCCAGAGTCAGGATAATATAATTGCCAGAGTCGGACTAATATAACAGCTAGAGTCAGATTAATGTAACTGCCAGAGTCAGACTAATATAACTGATAGAGTAATATAACTATGGGGCCTCGTAGCCTGGTGGATAGCGCGCAGGACTCGTAATTCTGTGGCTCGGGTTCGATTCCCGCACGAGGCAGAAACATATGGGCAAAGTTTCTTTCACCTTGAATGCCCCTGTTACCTAGCAGTAAATAGGTACCTGGCAGTTAGTCAGCTGTCACGGGCTGCTTCCTGGGGGTGGAGGCCTGGTCGAGGACCGGGCCGCGGGGACACTAAAAAGCCCCGAAATCATCTCAAGATAACCTCAAGAGTCAGCATAATATAACTGCCAGAGTCAGGCTAATATAACTGCCAGAGTCAGACTAATATAACTTAAAGAGTTTGACTAATATAACTGCCAGTCAGACTTAATATAATTGCCAGAGTCAGCATAATATAACTGCCAGAGTCAGGCTAATATAACTGCCAGAGTCGCATTAATATAACTTCCAGAGTCAGACTTATATAACTTTCAGAGTCTGACTAATATAACTGCCAGTCAGACTAATATTATTGCCAGAGTCAGACTAATATAACTGCCAGAGTTAGGATAATATAACTTCCGGAGTCTGACAGATATACTGCCAGAGTCAGACTAATATAACCGCCAGAGTCAGGATAGTATAACTGCCCGAGTCAGACTAATATAAGTGCAAGTCAGACTAATATAACTGCCAGTGTCAAACTAAATAAATGCCAGAGTTTGACTAATATAACTGCCAGTCAGACTAACGGTCAGTCAGACTAATATAACTGAAAGTCAGACTAATGTAACTCACCAGTGTGGTTCGTCACTAGTTCATTGTTGAGTTAGTAACATAGTAAATCTAAACTACAATAGATTCAAAGATATGATAACTCAAATTATGAATATTAAAGATTATGAATTATTGAGCAACAGTAAAAGCAAACACATTAATTACCAAGTCATCATTTCTGGCAATAAATTATTCACTATAAAGATCCTATATGAATTATATGGAAATCAGTAATAATCTTAGATAAAATTGTACGAAATAAATGTCTTATCTGTAAGACGATTTCTGTAACGCCATTTTGTCATTCGTTCACGTGGTCTCAGGATCCCAATAAAGAAAGAACCCGAGGTGAATATCACAAATGAAGAGAAACATCTTGTCTACTCCTCGTATACATGTTGAAATCAGAGAAATTTAAGTAGCATTTGATTAGGCTATGAATTATTTCAAGTATTCATGAAAACTGAGAAAATGTGGAAAATCAAATAACGTTGTGTATTAGGTATCCATGCTGTATAACGACAGACTACCCACAAATATACAATCTAGAATGATGCATCAAACGAGAATGGTATACTTAACATGAGGGTATCAAATACTAAGGTCTGCCGAAACCGCGTCAGCCAGTCCCAGACGTCCACTGCTGTGTACGTGTAATTATAGGTCGTGGCTTCAATTGTTGACGCGCTATTAACTGGCAGGGCACTATAGAACACGTGAATAAGTAATTGTTGACTATTGAACGGGTATCAACGTAATTCTTGTCGATAAAAACTCCCCAGTCACTACCACGTGTCTCGCCACTCTTCTCGCCAGGGATGCCTCATGTACAATGGTGTCTCCGCCTTCCCTCAACCCGTCTCTCGCATTCACTACAGAAATTATTAATCACGGATAATTCTTTTCCACGTAATTATTGATGTAATACGTTAATGAGAACTGGGTTGCAATTATAGGGACTTAAATATTATCATATTCTCGTTTAATGGTGTTAAACGAGAAATGGAGAAGATTTTTATTCTCGCCATAGCATTCGTACGTAACAGATAAAACTGCTACTTGATAATAATTTAATTTAATAACTCGGTTTTAGATTATTGGGAGTCATATTATCTGTAGGTAATTATTACACGGAATACTGATAATTTTAGAGAACCACATTCAATTCTCTAACAGATTGGTAATAAACGTGTCTAACTAGACATTATCTGACGCAATTTTGCTACTCGATTTCATGAAAATTCTAGCACTAATACGCAGATGAAATGGTTAATTTATGTTGACACTACCGTTAGTGAAATTAATAACTACTGTAGTTAGTATATAATGATGATGTATTATAATACAATAGTAGTTTATTAGTATTGGAAATTTCCAACACTGACCGCCTCCCGGGTAAGTCCCTCTAGTTTTTGTCTTTGGTTATGTAGCTCTGGGGAGCCAAAGGGCCTACCCCCAGAAAACCAGCGTTGAATGTAATTAAATGCCATTTTCCAGGTGAGTCCAGGAGGCTCCCCGGCAACCCTCCCTCCCGGTTGGTGGTTTTCGCGTGTTTTGACATCCATCTTCAGAATTTATTATTTTGCGTACTAGTGGCTGTACAAGAATGTAACAACTCTTGTATATATCTCTTAAAAAAAAAAAAAAAAAAATTACATTGTGGATCCCTGGCTTGGGTTTTTGGAGCTCTCCCTTTTCCCCCCTCCTGGGGAGGGGGAGGGGGAGCTGCGCTGACATGCAGGTCGATGGCAGACATAGAATGCTCCTAAATCACATGTGCATTTCTATAGGCCATTGCTCCTCGTGCGCCTCTTAGGAGGCCAGGTTCTGGCTCGTGGTCCCCAGTAGGCCTAGAACATATCGACTGATGCCAAAGTTAAGGATATCCATATCAGCCTGCATAGCTCCGGGCAGGGTTGCCAGATCCAAATTGCTAAAAGTAGCGAGCTGATGGTCTAAAAGTAGCGAATTTGTAATAAGCGTAGCCCATTTTTTGTTTAGTGACTGATACGGATTTCAAAGTAATCTATTTTGATATATAGAGTACATTAAACGATTTTAATTGTTTTATTAATATTATCTCTGCATATATATATATATATATATATATATATATATATATATATATATATATATATATATATATATATATATATATATATATATATATATATATATGTACATATATATATATATATATATATATATATATATATATATATATATATATATATATATATATATATATATATATATATATGTCGTACCTAGTAGCCAGAACTCACTTCTCAGCCTACTATGCAAGGCCCGATTTGTCTAATAAGCCAAGTTTTCCTGAATTAATATATTTTTTCTATTTTTTTTCTTATGAAATGATAAAGCTACCCATTTCATTATGAATGAGGTCAATTTTTTTTTATTAGAGTTAAAATTAACGTAGATATATGACCGAACCTAACCAACCCTACCTAACCTAACCTAACCTATCTCTATAGGTTAGGTTAGGTTAGGTAGCCGAAAAAGTTAGGTTAGGTTAGGTTAGGTAGGTTAGGTAGTCGAAAAACAATTAATTCATGAAAACTTGGCTTATTAGGCAAATCGGGCCTTGTATAGTAGGCTGAGAAGTGCGTTCTGGCTACTAGGTACGATATATATATATATATATATATATATATATATATATATATATATATATATATATATATATATGTTGTACCTAGTAGCCAGAACGCACTTCTCAGCCTACTATGCAAGGCCCGATTTGCCTAATAAGCCAAGTTTTCATGAATTATTTGTTTTTCGACTACCTAACCTAACTTTTTCGGCTACCTAGCCTAGCCTAACCTAACCTATAAAGATAGGTTAGGTAGGGTTGGTTAGGTTTGGTCATACATTTACGTTAATTTTAACTCCAATAAAAAAAATTTACCTCATACATAATGAAATGGGTAGCTTTATCATTTTATAAGAAAAAAATTAGAGAAAATATATTAATTCAGGAAAACTTGGCTTATTAGGCAAATCTGGCCTTGCATAGTAGGCCGAGAAGTGCATTCTGGCTACTAGGTACGACATTATATATATATATATATATATATATATATATATATATATATATATATATATATATATATATATATATATATATATATATATTATTAAATATGACCGTGTTACGAACCCGGATCCAGCGTTCGAGCCTGGAGCAGTGACAAACACGCCATCTGTGGGTCAGCTCCCGAAACCCCCGCCAAACGAACGACGACACCTAGTGAGGACAGCGTGTACTGGCCTCGAGGACCAGTTTCCAGTCTGGTTCAGCGCTCAACACCGTCGCTCCTGACCTCTGGTGAGGTGGTGCTCCGACGACAGCGCCATCTAGGGAGTGGATATGTCGGGCGTTTGTATCTGAGCCTGTGAGTGTGGTGTATTAGTGTCCCGGTTATTAATGACGTGTCTGCTTACAGAGCCGACCTGGGACCACTGTGTTGAAGGTGGAGTCAGTCTACCCGAGGCAGCCAGTCTCCATACTGTGAAGTTTGCTGCAGCTGTTGTGACGTCGTCCCCCCGGAAGAACACTGTGGTGTGTTAAGCCTGCCAGTGGAGTGGCAGTGGAAGGATTTACCCGGGACCGACGGTTGGAGACGATAATCCACTGGGGTATTGAGGACAGGAGGGTGATTGGTGATATCACACGAGACTCCTGTCTAGGGCGTACCCCTTTTATCGTTCGTGGAGTGGCCGTACCAGCCTTGGTGGCTCAGTACCTGCCAGCAGACCTGCTGGACGTGTGGTTGACGGCCTCCACGACGGTGCCCCCAGTGGACCTGTGTTGTGGCTGACCTGTGGCCAGGGTAGACTCGGCGTTCTCAGAGGACACGTCTTGAGGCCACGAAGAAAGCACCGCGGACTCAGCACCTAGCTTCGAGGATCCATAGTCTCCAGCAGAAGACTACAGTGTTGATCCCCTTTGTAAAGTGTTAATACCCCTCCCCCTTGTGTACGTTTTACTTTTATATATTTAAATGGTGATGGTGGACATTATATAATATTAAGTTCTTAACTTTCTTTCCCTACTCCCTTTTAAGTTACTTGCGTCACGGATCTCATCCCTTGATAGCCACTACTGGCTTGGGAACGGATACCTATATCTTCCTCTAACAACATCAGAGCAAGAACCCCGTTGCGTCCCGAGAGGGCCGTAACAGACCGAAAAAGTAAGATTAATAATTCTAACACGAATTTTCTCAATCTTTCGTACATTACGCTTCACTGTTGGAGGTAAATCAAAAATCACTTCTCCAAAATTCATTTTTATTTCTAGTCTGACGCGACACGGGCGCGTTTCGTAAAACTTATTACATTTTCAAAGACTTCACAAATACACAACTGATTAGAACTTGCGTTTCCCTGATTTTATATCTACATTTGAGTGAGGTGGGAAGGGTGATGTGGCATTACATTTGAGTGAGGTGGGAAGGGTGATGTGGCATTACATTTGAGTGAGGTGGGAAGGGTGATGTGGCATTAACACAAGACAGAACACTAGGGGATATTAATAGGGTATTAAAAGTATCAACACAAGACAGAACAGAAACAATGGGTATTGAATAGAAGTGTTTGTAGAAAGCCTATTGGTCCATATTTCTTGATGCTTCTATATTGGAGCGGAGTCTTGAGGTGGGTAGAATATAGTTGTGCAATAATTGGCTGTTGATTGCTGGTGTTGACTTCTTGATGTGTAGTGCCTCGCAAACGTCAAGCCGCCTGCTATCGCTGTATCTATCGATGATTTCTGTGTTGTTTACTAGGATTTCTCTGGCGATGGTTTGGTTATGGGAAGAGATTATATGTTCCTTAATGGAGCCCTGTTGTTTATGCATCGTTAAACGCCTAGAAAGAGATGTTGTTGTCTTGCCTATATACTGGGTTTTTTGGAGCTTACAGTCCCCAAGTGGGCATTTGAAGGCATAGACGACGTTAGTCTCTTTTAAAGCGTTCTGTTTTGTGTCTGGAGAGTTTCTCATGAGTAGGCTGGCCGTTTTTCTGGTTTTATAGTAAATCGTCAGTTGTATCCTCTGATTTTTGTCTGTAGGGATAACGTTTCTATTAACAATATCTTTCAGGACCCTTTCCTCTGTTTTATGAGCTGTGGAAAAGAAGTTCCTGTAAAATAGTCTAATAGGGGGTATAGGTGTTGTGTTAGTTGTCTCTTCGGAGGTTGCATGGCTTTTCACTTTCCTTCTTATGATGTCTTCGATGAAACCATTGGAGAAGCCGTTATTGACTAGGACCTGCCTTACCCTACAGAGTTCTTCGTCGACTCGAAGAACTCTGAACTTCGACTCGACGAACTTCGAGTCGACGTCGAAGAACTTCGAGTCGACGAAGAACTCTGTAGGGTAAGGCAGGTCCTAGTCAATAACGGCTTCTCCAATGGTTTCATCGAAGACATCATAAGAAGGAAAGTGAAAAGCCATGCAACCTCCGAAGAGACAACTAACACAACACCTATACCCCCTATTAGACTATTTTACAGGAACTTCTTTTCCACAGCTCATAAAACAGAGGAAAGGGTCCTGAAAGATATTGTTAATAGAAACGTTATCCCTACAGACAAAAATCAGAGGATACAACTGACGATTTACTATAAAACCAGAAAAACGGCCAGCCTACTCATGAGAAACTCTCCAGACACAAAACAGAACGCTTTAAAAGAGACTAACGTCGTCTATGCCTTCAAATGCCCACTTGGGGACTGTAAGCTCCAAAAAACCCAGTATATAGGCAAGACAACAACATCTCTTTCTAGGCGTTTAACGATGCATAAACAACAGGGCTCCATTAAGGAACATATAATCTCTTCCCATAACCAAACCATCGCCAGAGAAATCCTAGTAAACAACACAGAAATCATCGATAGATACAGCGATAGCAGGCGGCTTGACGTTTGCGAGGCACTACACATCAAGAAGTCAACACCAGCAATCAACAGCCAATTATTGCACAACTATATTCTACCCACCTCAAGACTCCGCTCCAATATAGAAGCATCAAGAAATATGGACCAATAGGCTTTCTACAAACACTTCTATTCAATACCCATTGTTTCTGTTCTGTCTTGTGTTGATACTTTTAATACCCTATTAATATCCCCTAGTGTTCTGTCTTGTGTTAATGCCACATCACCCTTCCCACCTCACTCAAATGTAATGCCACATCACCCTTCCCACCTCACTCAAATGTAATGCCACATCACCCTTCCCACCTCACTCAAATGTAGATATAAAATCAGGGAAACGCAAGTTCTAATCAGTTGTGTATTTGTGAAGTCTTTGAAAATGTAATAAGTTTTACGAAACGCGCCCGTGTCGCGTCAGACTAGAAATAAAAATGAATTTTGGAGAAGTGATTTTTGATTTACCTCCAACAGTGAAGCGTAATGTACGAAAGATTGAGAAAATTCGTGTTAGAATTATTAATCTTACTTTTTCGGTCATATTTAATAATATGTCTACAGGAAAGACTGCTACCAAAATATACTAATATATATATATATATATATATATATATATATATATATATATATATATATATATATATATATATATATATGTCGTACCTAGTAGCCAGAACGCACTTTTTGGCCTACTATTCAAGGCCCGATTTGACTAATAATCCAAGTTTTCCTGAATTAATATATTTTCTCTAATTTTTTTCTTATGAAATGATAAAGCTACCCATTTCATTATGTATGAGGTCAATTTTTTTTATTGAAGTTAGAATTAACGTAGATATATGACCGAACCTAACCAACCCTACCTAACCTAACCTAACCTATCTTTATAGGTTAGGTTTGGTTAGGTAGTCGAAAAAGTTAGGTTAGGTTAGGTTAGGTAGGTTAGGTAGTCGAAAAACAATTAATTCATGAAAACTTGGCTTATTAGGCAAATCGAGCCTTGCATAGTAGGCTGAGAAGTGCGTTCTGGCTACTAAGTACGACATATATATATATATATATATATATATATATATATATATATATATATATATATATATATATATATATATATATATAATGCAGAATAACCACATGTGAAAAATAGAGAATGCCTAACGTGTTTTCGGCTAATTCGCCTTCATCAGAGCAAAGTAGAATGAAGATAAGAAAATATTGCTGATCAGACCTTTATATCCACCAGGGCAGAGCACCTGACCACCAAGAATAAGTGAAGGAAAGAAATTATAAGAAGGTAACTGCAGAAGGCCTATTGGCCCATACGAGGCAGCTCCTATTAATATCTCCAAGTGCCAAACGTGTTAAATAGATGCTATATTGTTTTGACGTGCTATATTGAGGTTTAAATAGGGATCCAACTTGTACATACCAAGGCTCACATTAAGGCTGTTGTTACAATGATTGATCAGAGCAGACTCAATCACGTTTCGTTCAACAAAATCCTTACTTTTAACAATACATTTTGCCCCTGTGAAGTCGATAGAATGATTACATAAACTGGAATGTAAATACAATGCACTGGAGTGCTGGGCTGTACGAATAGCATATGAATGCTGTTTTAAACGCGAGGAAAGAGATTTACCTGTCTGGCCGATGTAAACACATTCACACTCATTACAAGGGATGGAATACACACAACCAGCTACAGACGAGGGCGAGTTCTTAATTAACATGGACTTAACTGCATTATCATTTTTGAACACTAGATTAATATTAAGGTTCTTCAGGGCTGGGGCAAGATTTACTAGACCTTAAGAATATGGTAATACCAACGAATTTTTCAGTTCTGGTTTAGACTTAGTAGTCTGTTTGTAGAACGTTCTTTTTGCTTGACCAAACGCAAGATCAAAGATCGATTTTGGGTATTTTAACTTCTTCCCAATTTCGAAAATATTTGCTATTTCTTCATAAAAAAATTTCAGACTGCAAACTCTCAGGGCTCTGAGAAACATACCAGAAAAAATGGCCCGCTTGACCTGAACATGATGATAATATATATGTTATCAGGATAATATAACTGCCAGAGGCAGACTAATATAACTGCCAGTCAGAATTATGTTACTGCCAGAGGCAGACTAATATAACTGCCAGAGGCAGACTAATATAACTGCCAGAGGCAGACTAATATAGCTCTCAGAGTCAGATTAATATAACTGCCAGTCAGGAAAATATAACTGCCAGAGGCAGACTAATATAACTGCCAGAGGCAGACTAATATAGCTCTCAGAGTCAGACTAATATAACTGCCAGTCAGGAAAATATAACTGCCAGAGGCAGACTAATATAACTGCCAGTCAGAATTATGATACTGCCAGAGGCAGACTAATATAACTGCCAGAGTCAGACTAATATAATTACTAGAGTCAGCATTATTGTAACTGCCAGAGTATTTTCTAATGTAACTGCCAGAGTTAGACTAAAATAAATGCCAGAGTCAGACTAATATAAATGCCAGAGTCAGCTTTAATAACTGCCAGAGTCAGACTAATATAACTGCCAGAGTCAGCCTAATATATCGGTCAGAGTCAGATTATATAACTGCCAGTCACTCTATGATAACTGTCAGTGTCAAACTAATATAAATGAATGAATCAGACTAATATAACTGCCTTAGTCTGACTAATAACTGCCAGAATAAGATTAATATAACTCCCAGAGTCAGGCTAATGAAACTACTAGAGTCAGACTAATATTACCCCATGTACCACCATGATATTATGTACCACGCCCTGCCCTGGTGACTCTCTATTACTCCCTTATCTATCCATATCTCAACTATGGTATTTGTGCTTGGGGCTCTACGACCCAAAATCACTTACGTCCTCTAATTACTCAACACAAAGCTGCTATTAGGACAATATCCAATTCTGGCCCCAGACATCACTCGGTACCCCTATTCAAATCCCTGAATATGTTAGACATTAAGTCACTGCACATTCTCTCATGTGTACTATACATATACAAAACGCTAAATTGTAATGCCAATCCTGATCTCAAAAGCTTCATAGAAGGTTGTAACAGAACCCATGAGCACCACACCAGAAATAAATACAGTTTTGATATTCCTAGAGTACGACTTAATCAAACCAGAAATGCTCTACAAATCAAGAGGCCCAGGATGTGGAATGACCTTCCCAACCATGTTAAAGACAGTACCTCTCTCAACCAGTTTAAGTTAAAAACGAAGCTATACCTAATAAATTCCCTGTAACCTACCTTACCTCTCTATTGTCAACCCATGTATGGTTTTTTTGTTTTTTTTGTTTTACAATTCAACGCTGTTTTAATGTAATTTTCTGTAATAATTTGTAATTGTATTTGTGCTGTTTTTTCAACAATGTTCCCCCCTCTTTTACCTCTATTTTTATTTGTACTCAACTCATTTTTTTCTTTTTACCCATTAGTTTTAAGCTTTAGTCAGTAGTGTTTTTTCCTGCCCGAAACGCTTTGCATAATAGTGGCTTTAGGCATTGTATGTACTAGCTCTTATCTATAAAGCCAACAAACTTTGTAAAATCTCTTTATGTATGTACCTTTGCCTAAATAACAATTATTATTATTATTATTATTATTACTGCCAGAGTCAGAAAAATATAACTACCACAGTCAGACTAATATAACTGCTGGGTCATACTAACATAACTACAAGAGTCAGATTAATTTACCTGCCAGTGTCAGACTAATATAACTGTCAGGGTCAGGGTAATATAACTGCCACAGTCAGACTAATATAACTGCCAGAGTCAGACTAATATAACGGCTAAGGTCAGCCTAATATAAATGCCAGAGTCTGATTAATATAACTGCCAATCAGACTAATATAACTGTCAGAGGCAGACTAACATAACTGCCGGATTCAGACTAATATAACTGGTTGAGTCAGTCTAATATAACTACTAGAGTCAGACTAATATAACTACCAGAGTCAGACTAATATAACTGCCAGAATCAGACTAATATAACTGCCAGAGTCTGACTAATATAACTGCCTCAGCTTGACAAATAACTGCCACAGTTAGACTAATATAACTGCCATTGTCAGCCAAATATAGCTGCCAGAGTCAGAATAATATAACTGCCAGAGTAAAACTAATATAACTGCCAGAGTCAGTCTAATATAACTGCCAGATTAAACTAATATAACTGCCTGAGTCAGACTAATATAACTGCAAGTGTCAGCCTAATATAACTGCCAAAGTGTGACTAATATGACTGCTAGAGTCAGACTAATATAACTGCCAGAGTGAGACGAATATAACTGCCAGAGTAAGAGTAATATAACTACCTCTCAGAATTAATATAACTGCCAGATTCAGACTAATATAACTGCCAGAGTCAGCCTAATATAATTCCCAGAGCCAGACTAATATAACTGCCAGAGACAAAATAATATAACTTCCGGAGTCAGACTAATATAACTGCCTGAGTCAGACTAATATAACTGCCAAGATCTGCCTAATAAACCTGCCAGAGTTAGAGTAATATAACTGCCAGACTCAGACTAATATATCTACCAGAGTCAGACTAATATAACTGCCAAGGTCAGCCTAATATCAATGCCAGAGTCTGATTAATATAACTGCCAATCAGACTAATATAACTGTAAGAGTCAGACTAACATAACTGCCGGATTCAGATTAATATAACTGGTAGAGTCAGACTAATATAACTACCAAAGTCAGACTAATATAACTGCCAGAGTAAAATTAATATAACTGCCAGAGTCAGACTAATATAACTGCCAGAGTCAGATTAATATAACTACCAGAGTCAGACTAATTTACCTGCCACAGTCAGACTAATATAGCTGCCAGAGTAAGACTAATATAACTGCCAGAGTCAGACTAATATAGCTGCCAGAGTAAAACTAATATAACTGCCAGAGTCAGGCTAATATAACTGCCAGAGTAAAACTAATATAACTGCCAGAGTCAGACAAATATAACTGCCAGAGTCTGACTAATATGGCTGCCAGAGTAAGTCTAATATAACTGCCAGAGTCAGGTAAGTAAACCTGCCAGAATCAGACTAATATAGCTCTCAGAGTCAGACTAATATACCTTTCAGAGTCAGAATTAACATAACTGCCAGAGTCAGTCTTATATAATTGCCATTCAGACTAATATACCTGCCAGGGTCGGCATAATATATATCTGACAGTGACAAACTAATATAACTGCCAGAGTCAGACTAATATAACTGCCAGATTCAGACTAATATAATTGACAGCTAGCGCAATATAACTGCCAGGGTCAGGCTAATATAACTGATAGTGGCAGACTAATATACCTGCCAGATTCAGACTAATTTAACTGCCAATCAGACTAATATAACTGTCAGAGTCAGACTAATATAACTGCCGGAGTCAGACTAATATTACTGCCAGAGTCTGTTTAATATAACTCTCAGTCAGACTAATATAACTGCCAGAGTCAAACTAATATAACTCCCAGTCAAACTAATATAACTTCCAGAGTCAGACTAATATAACTACTAGAGTCAGCCTAATATAACTACCTGTGTCAGACTAAAATACCTGCCAGAGTTAGCCTAATATAACTGCTATTAGCAGCCAAATATACCTGCCAGAGTCAGACTAATATAACTACCAGAGTCAGATTTATATATATGCCAGAGTTAGTCTAATGTAACTTCAAGAGTCAGACTAATATAACTGACAGAGTCTGACTAATATATCTACCAGAGTCAAACTATTATAACTCCCAGAGTGAGACTAATATAACCGCCAGAGTCAAACTAATATGTTGAACAACTAATATGACAGAACAACTGACCACTATCCTACCTTTCTCATAGCGAACATGGACATAACACCACCAAAAAGCAAGAAACTTTCATTTAGGCTACACAGTGAATCAGCTTTAGACAATCTTACAGAGGCACTTCACAATATTAACTGGGATTCTGAATTCAATAATACCCATGATATAAATTCATTAGCTAACCTCTTCCTCTCCAAAACTCTAAGCCTCTACAACCTTCATTGTCCCCTTCTTACCAAGCAAGTAACTGACAAAAGATTAAACAATCCATGGCTCACAAGTGGCATTCTCAACTCAATCAACAAGAAACATGAATATGAAAAGAAAGTTAGGATTGGCCTAGTTTCAAAGGAAGTAGCTAAAAGGTACTCATCAATGCTTACCAGTATCATAAGAAAGGCAAAACTTGCATATTATGTGAATAGATTCAATGAAGCAAAAGGCAACATGGAAAACTATCTCTAGTATCCTAGGAACTAAACAACACTCACATAACCAAATAAAACTCTACAAGGATGGGGATATACCGTCAACTGATTTAGAAATGGCAATTGAATTTAATAGTTTCTTTTCATCGGTTGGTGCTAATCTTGCCAGTAAAATCCCACAGACTCAGACACATATTAACACATATCTCTCAGGCAGCTATCCAAACTCTCTTCTCCTTTCACCAATCAGCCCGGCAGATGTTGTGTCCATCATACACTCTCTAAAAACCAAGGCAGGGAACACCAGTGAAATTCCGTCCATTGTGTACAAGAGAGCCTCCCATGCCCTTGCCCCACCCATAGCACTACTGTTCAACAAATCTATAGAGTGTCACACCTTCCCTGATATCCTCAAAAAAGCAAGAGTAACGCCAGTCCATAAAGGAGGCAATCCGGCGGACATAAACAATTATAGACCAATATCAAATCTACCCATTCTCTCAAAAATATTTGAAAAAATTATTTACAAACAGCTCTATTCCTACCTCGTAAAATTCGACATACTCAGCCCCTGCCAGTTTGGCTTCCGGTCCCAAAAGAGCACCAATGATGCAATCATTAGTCTCCTTGACATTATCTACTCAGCCCTTGACAAAAATGAGTTTCCGATTGGACTCTTCATTGACCTAAGAAAAGCCTTTGATACTGTTAATCACAACTACCTCTTACTTAAACTCCAGCATTATGGAATCCGAGGCCTTGCCCTTGACTACATCCGATCCTATCTTAGTGACAGACACCAATATGTAACCATCAATGATACAACTTCTTCCACTCTACCAATTACCGTTGGAGTGCCACAGGGCAGCATCTTAGGACCTCTTCTATTTCTTATATATATAAACGATCTGCCTAATGTCTCTAATATTCTCAAACCTATACTGTTTGCTGACGATACTACTCTTATCTATTCAAACCTCAACCCACATACACTAAATAATGTTGTGAATAATGAATTAAAAAAAGTCCACTTATGGATGTCAACGAACAAACTAACATTAAACATCGAAAAGACTTACTACATCTTATTTGGAAGCAAATCATCAAATGCAATTCAGCTACAGATAGACAACATCAACATCAGTAATAAAAATGATGGCAAATTTCTTGGCCTATTCCTAGACAAGAGACTCAACTTCAGCACCCACATTCAACACATAACTAAGAAAGTCTCTAAGACAGTTGGTATACTCTCCAAAATCAGATATTATGTTCCTAACTCTGCTCTCCTCTCACTATATTATGCACTAATCTACCCCTATCTTAATTATGGTATCTGTGCATGGGGGTCTACCACTGCAAACCACCTTAAGCCCATCATCACACAGCAAAAATCTGCTATCAGAATAATAACTAACTCTGCTTTCAGACAACACTCAGCTCCATTGTTTAAATCCCTAAACTTGCTAAATATTAACTCCCTCCACACATTCTCTTGTGTCAACTACATTTACAAAACCCTGTTCTCAAATGCAAACCATGCTCTGAAACTCTCCCTGGACAGATGTAATAGGACCCATTATCACCACACCAGAAATAAATATCTCTTTGATATCCCCAGGGTCAAACTTAATCTGTGTAAACACTCTATGCAAATTAAGGGACCTAGTCTATGGAACTCACTCCCTAGTGAATTGAAAAACTGTAAAACTTTTGCCTTATTTAAAAGCAAAACCAAAAAGTACCTAACTTCATCTTCTTAGTTTCCTACACTGAGCTTTAAATTTGCTCTGTACCTAGTGTTACCCAATCTCCTAATTTTTATGTAATATCAAACAACCTTATCATTGTGTTCATTGCTGTCTTCTTCTATGTGCTAGCCATATGGTGTATTGTGACTACCAATTTTTGTCAACTACCATTCAAGCTGTTACTGCAACCAATCTTATATTGTTTCTGCTGTATTGTGCCTACCAATTTTTTGTCAACTACAATTCAAGCTGTCATTGCAATCAATCTCAGCTACCTATGTGCTTTAATATACTGTACCTATAATTTTCTCTCATCTTTTTTTCATTTCATGTAATCTGTTATCATTTTTTTGTCTATAATTTTTGCAAGTATTTACCTCCTTAAAATTTTCTTAGATTAAGGACCTGCCCGAAACGCTGCGCGTGCTAGTGGCTTTACAAGACTGTAATTACCATATTTGTATCCTCACATTCCTTATGTACATTCTTGTATATGCATAAATAAATAATAAATAAATAAATAAATAAATAAATAAATATATCTGCCAGAGTCAGACTAATATAACAGACACAGTCAGACTATTATAACTGCCAGAGACAGACTAATATAACTTACCAGAGTAAGTCTAGTATAACTGCCAGAGTCAGCATAATATAACTGCCAGAGTCTGACTAATAACTGCCAGGGTCAGTCTGATATAACTGCCAGAGTCAGATTAATATAACTGCCAGAATCAGACTAATATAACTTCCAGATTCAGAATAATAAAACTGCCAGAGTCAGAATAATATAACTGCCAGAGTCAGACTAATGTAACTCTCAGAGTAAGAATAATATAACTCCCAGAGTCAGTCTAATATAACTGCCAGAGTCAGACTAATGTAATTGCTAGTGAGCTTAATATAACTGCCAATGTCAGACTAATATAACTGCCAGGTTCATATTAATATAACTGTCAGTCAGACTAATATATCTGGCAGTCAGCCTAATGTAACTGCCAGAGTCAAACTAATATAACTGACAGTCAGACTAATATAACTCTCAGGGTCAGACTAATATAACTCCCAGAGTCAGACTATTGTAATTGCTAGTGAGCTTAATATAACGGCCAAGGTCAGACTAATATAACTACCAGAGTCAGTCTAATATATCTACCAGAGTTAGACTAATATAACTACCTAACTCAGACTAATATAACTGCCCGAGTCAGACTAATATAACTGCCTGAGTCAGACTAATATAACTGCCAGAGTCAGACTAATATAACTGCCTGCGTCAGACTAATATAACTGCCAGAGTCAGACTAATATAACTGCCAAGGTTAGACTAATATAACTGCCAAAGTCAGTGTATTATAACTGACAGTCTGACAAATATTACTGCCAGAGTAAAATTAATATAACTGTCAGAGTCAGACTAATATAACTGCCAGAGTAAAACTAATATAACTGCCAGTGTCAGACTAATATAACTGCCAGAGTTAGACTAATATAACTGCCAAAGTCAGCGTAATATAACTGACAGGCTGACTAATATAACTGCCAGAGTAAAATTAATGTAACTGCCAGAGTAAAACTAATATAACTGCCAGAAACAGACTAATATAAATGCTTTGTCAGTCTAATATAACTGCCAGAGTCAGATTAATAACTGCCAAAGTCAGATAAGCATAACTGCCAGAATCAGACTAAAATAGCTCTCAGAGTCAGACTATTATAACTTTCGGAGTCATAATAATATAACTACCAGAGTTAGGCTAATATAATTGCCAGAGTCAGACTAATATAACTGCCAAAGTCAATCTAATGTAACTGCCACAGTCAGAATAAGATATTTGCCAAAGACAATCTAATATAACTGCCAGAGTCAGTGTAATATAACTGCCAGTCAGAATTATATAACAGCCAGAGTCAGACTAACATAATTGGCCGTGAGCCTAATATAACTGCCAGAGTCAGACAAATATAACTGCTTGAGTCCGACTTATTTAACTGCCAGTCAGAATAATATAGCTGCCAGAGTCAGATTAATATACCTGCCTGAGTCAGCCTAATATACCTGCCAGAGTCATACTAAAAAACCAGCCAATCAGACTAATATATCTGCCAGAGTCAGACTAATATAACTATCAGTGTCAGACTAATATAAATGTCAAAGTCAGACTAATATAACTGCCGGAGTCAGACTAATATAACTGCCACAGTCTGAATAATAACTGCCAGACTCAGCCTAATATAACTACCAGTCAGACTAATATAACTGCCAGAGTCAGACTAATGTAACTGCTATTATCAGCCAAATATAGCTGCAAGAGTCAGACTAAAATAACTACCAGAGTCAGATTTATATAACTAACAGAGTCAGACTGTTATAACTACCAGAGTCATCCTATTATAACTCCTAGAGTCAGAAATATATAACTGCCAGAGTCAGTCTAATGTAACTTCCAGAGTCAGCCTAATAATCCTGCCAGAATCAGACTAATATACCGGACACAGTCGGGCTATTATAACTGCCAGAGTAAGACAAATATAACTACCAGCGTAAGACTATTATAACTGCCAGAGTCAGAATAATATAACTGCCAAAGTCTGACTAATAACTGCCAGAGTCAGTCTGATATAAATGCCAGAGTGAGACTAATATAACTTCCAGATTCAGACTAATATAACTGCCAGAGTCAGAATTAATATAACTGCCAGAGTCAGACTAATGTAATTGCTAGTGAGCTTAATATAACTGCCAGGGAAAGACTAATATACGACCCATGGCAGATTAATATAACTTCCAGGGTCAGTCTAATATAACTACCAGAGTTAGACTAAAATAACTATCAGAGTTAGACTAATATAACTGCCCGAGTCAGACTAATATAACTGACAGTGTCAGACTAATATGAATGCCACAGTCTGAACAATATAACTGCCAATCAGACTAATATAACTGTCAGTGTCAGCCTAACATACCTGCCGGATTCAGATTAATATAACTATCAGAGCCTGAATTAATATAACTGAGAGAGTCAGACTAATGTAATTGCCTGCTAGCCTAATATAACTGCCAGGGTCAGGGTAATATAACTGACAGTGACGGACTCATATAACTGCTTGAGTCCGACTTATATAACTGCCAATCAGACTAATATATCTGCTAGAGTCAGACTAATGTAACTGTCAGTGTCAGACTAATATACCTGCCAGAGTCTGCCTAATATAACTGCCAGAGTCAGACTAATATAACTGCCAGAGTCTGACTAATATAACTGCCACTGTCTGACAAATACCTGCCAGAGTTAGCCTAATATAACTGCTATTAGCAGCCAAATATACCTGCCAGAGTCAGACTAATATAACTACCAGAGTCAGATTTATATAACTGCCAGAGTTAGTCTAATGTAAATTCAAGAGTCAGACTAATATAACTGACAGAGTCTGACTAATATATCTACCAGAGTCAAACTATTATAACTCCCAGAGTCAGACTAATATAACCGCCAGAGTCAGTCTAATGTAACTTCCAGAGTCAAACTAATATATCTGCCAGAGTCAGACTAATATAACAGACATAGTCAGACTATTATAACTGCCAGAGTCAGACTAATATAACTTACCAGAGTAAGTCTATTATAACTGCCAGAGTCAGCATAATATAACTGCCAGAGTCAGTCTAATACAACTACCAGAGTCAGATTAATATAACTGCCAGAGTCAGACTAATGTAACTGCCAGAGTCAGACTAATGTAACTCCCAGAGTAATTTAATTGCTAGTGAGCTTAATATAACTGCCAGGGTCAGACTAATATAACTACCTCTGGCAGACTGATATAACTGCCAGAGTCAGTCTAATATAACTACCAAAGTTAGACTAATATAACTATCAGAGTTAGACTAATATAACTGCCCGAGTCCGACTAATATAACTCCCTGAGACTATCTAATATAGCTGCCAGAGTCAGATTAATATAACTGTCAGTGTCAGACTAATATAAATGCCAGAGTCTGAATAACATAACTGCCAATCAGACTAATATAACTGGCAGGGTCTGTCTAATATAACTCCCAGTCAAACTAATATAACTTCCAGATTCAGACTAATATAACTACTAGAGTCAGCCTAATATAACTACCAGAGTCAGACTAATATAACTGCCATAGTCAGACTAATATAACTGCCAGAGTCTGACTAATATAACTGCCTCAGTCTGACAAAAAGCTGCCAGAGTTAGACTAATATAACTGCCATTGTCAGCCAAATATAGCTGCCAGTGTCAGACTAATATAACTACTAGAGTCAGATTTATATAACTGCCAGAGTTAGTCTAATGTAACTTCCAGAGTCACTCTAAAATAACTGCCAGAGTCTGACTACTTTAACTACCAGAGTCAGACTATTATAACTGCAAGGGTCTGTATAATGAAACTTTCAGAGTCAGACTATTATAACTGCCAGAGTCAGAATAATGTAACTGCCAGAGTTTGACAAATAATTGCCAAAGTCAATCTGATATAACTGCCAGAGTCAGACTAATATAACTGCCAGAGTCAGACCTATATAACTGCTAGAGTAAGTCTAATGTTACTTCCAGAGTCAGTCTAATGCAACTGCCAAAGTCAAATTAATATAACTGCCAATGTCAGACTAATATAACTGCCAGATTCATAATAATATAACTGTCAGTCAGACTAATATAACTCTCAGGGTCAGACTAATATAACTCCCAGAGTCAGACTAATATATCTCCAGAGTCAGAATAATATAAGTGCCAGAGTCTGACTTATAACTGCCAGAGTCTGACTTATAACTGCCAGAGTCAGACTAATATAATTGCCAGAGTCAGTCTATTCTAATTGCTAGTGAGCTTAATATAACTGCCAGGGTCAGACTAATATAGCTACCATTGGCAGACTAATATAACTGCCAGAGTCAGTCTAATATAACTACCAGAGTTAGACTAAGATAATTACCTAAGTCAGACTAATATAACTGCCTGAGTCAGTCTAAATTATACTGACTGAGTCAGACTAATATAACTCTCAGAGTCAATCTAATATAACTGCCAGAGTCAGACTACTGTAATTGCCAGTGAGCTTAATATAACTGCCAGGGTCAGACTAATATAACTACCTGTGGAAGACTGATATAACTGCCAGAGTCAGTCTAATATAACTACCAAAGTTAGACTAATATAACTATAAGAGTTAGACTAATATAACTGCCCGAGTCCGACTAATATAACTCCCTGAGACTATCTAATATAGCTGCCAGAGTCAGATTAATTTAACTGTCAGTGTCAAACTAATATAAGTGCCAGAGTCTGAATAATATATCTGCCAATTAGACTAATATAACTGTCAGAGTCAGACTAACATAACTGCTGGATTCAGACTAATATAACTGGCAGGGTCTGTCTGATGTAAATGCCAGAGTCAGACTAATATAACTGATAAATTCAGACTAATATAACTGCCATAGTCTGACTTATAACTGCCAGAGTCAGACTAATATAACTCCCAGTCAAACTAATATAACTTCCAGAGTCAGACTAATATAACTACCAGAGTCAGACTAATATAACTGCCAGAGTCAGACTAATATAACTGCCAGAGTTAGACTAATATAACTGCCATTGTCAGCCAAATATAGCTGCCAGTGTCAGCCTAATATAACTACTAGAGTCAGATTTATATAACTGCCAGAGTTAGTCTAATGTAACTTCCAGAGTCACTCTAAAATAACTGCCAGAGTCAGACTATTATAACACCCAGGGTCAGACTAATATAACTGCCAGGGTCTGTCTAATAAAATTTCCAGAGTCAGACTATTATAACTGCAAGACTCAGACTAATATAACTATCAGGGTTAGGGTAATATAACTGCCTGAGTCAGTCTAATATAACTACCTGAGTCAGACTAATATAACTGCTGTCAGACTAATATAACTGCCAGAGTCAGACCAATATAACTGCTAGAGTAAGGCTAATGTTACTTCCAGAGTCAGTCTAATATAACTGCCAGAGTTAGACAAATATAACTGCCAAAGTCAGCATAATATAACTGACAGTCTGACTAATATAACTGCCAGAGTAAAACTAATATAACTGCCAGAGTCTGACTAATAACTGCCAGAGTCAGACTGATATAACTGCTAGTCAGACTAATATAACTCTCAGAGTCAATCTAATATAACTGCCAGAGTCAGACTAATATAACTACCAGAGTAAGACTAATATAAATGCCCCAGTCTGACTAATAACTGCCAGTCAGACTAATATAACTCCCAGTCAAACTAATATAACTTCCAGAGTCAGACTAAGATAACTAAAAGAGTCAGACTAATATAACTGCCATAGTCAGCCAAATATAGCTGCCAGAGTCAGACTAATATAACTACCAGAGTCAGATTAATATAACTGCCAGAGTCAGTCTAATGTAACTTCCAGAGTCAGACTAATATAACTGCCAGAGTCTGACTAATATAACTTCCAGAGTCAGACTTTTATAACTCCCAGAGACAGACTAATATAACTGCCAGAGTCAGTCTAATGTAACTTCCAGAGTCAAACTAATATAACTGCCAGAGTCAGGCTAATGTTACTGACAGAGTCAGACTAATATAACGGACACAGTCAGACTATTATAATTGCCCGAGTCATACTAATATATCTACCAGAGTAAGACTATTGTAGCTGCCAGAGTCAGGATAATATAACTACCAGATACTGACTAATAACTTCCAGAGTCCGACTAATATAACTGCCAGAGTCAGACTAATATAACTGCCAGAGTCAGGCTAATGTTACTGACAGAGTCAGTCTAATATAACTGCCAGAGTCAGTCTAATACAACTGCCAGAATCAGATTAATATAACTGCCAGTCAGACTAATATAACTGCCAGTCAGACTAATACAACTCCCAGAGTCAGACTAATATAACTGCCAGAGTCAGAATTATATAGCTGTCAGAGTCTGACTAATAACTGCCAGAGTCATACTAATATAACTGCCAGGCAGACTGATATAACTCCAAGAGTCAATCTAATATAACTGCCAGAGTCAGGCTAATGTAATTGCTAGGGAGTTTAATATAACTGCCAGGGTCAGAGTACAAATTCCCCTACAATTAAACACTGTTTTGTGCGAGATGGTAAAATTATAGCTAGGAGGATCGACAATGGAAAAACCTATTCAATAACCACTGAAGCTCACCTTAATTCTTTCCTCAGTTACTGTGGGATAGCTGCTGTATAGCCTGAATTCAAATTATAATCTCATTTAACTACCATTGTGTACTTTAGCTCTGCCTTTCCTTTCAAAAGGTTTTAACTTTAGTTAAAAAAAAAATATATTGTCATCTTTATTACTGTCTTTTTTCTTTTTACTCCCATGTTCCATAGTACACTGTCTTTGCCTGTGTCCTCTAGTATTAACTTCATTATCCAGTGTTCCTGAGTGTATCTATTTAAACTACCTCAGTTTGTTTTAGTGTAACGTTAGTATTCAACTATCGTGTACTTATAATAGTATAGTAAGCAAGCTATTCATTTTATAGATTTCATAATTGCTTTTTTACTTTTTTGGTCATCTATTGTTATTAATTATTCTAGTTCATTTTTTACATTCCTAGTTCCCATTAAGTTTTTTTTTTTTTTTTTTACTTAAATTACCATTAAGTTTATATTACTTCAGAATTTTTATTCTACTTTTTTCTTTGTTTTTTATTTTGTAATTTGCCATTCTTGCCTTGTTTTCCTGCAAACAGCCTTTTTATGCAGACAAGTATAGACCCAGAACTAAACCTCTTATCCACTATCTATGACAATCATCACTTCAATGATCAAAATTGCAGATATTTTACAGCACATGATGTAAACAATGTATTAACAGATTATCACAATATCTCTTTAATCAACTTCAACGTTAGATCCCTGGGTAAACACTTCGATGATGTTAGTGCCTTGATTGAAACTATTGACAACAAATTCTCTTTTATTATACTTACTGAAACGTGGTTGAAAGAGGATACTACTCAACTCTTTAACATGCCTAACTACTCGGCAATTCACAACTGTCGTCAAATTCAGAGAGGTGGTGGTACTGCTCTTTACTACCACCAAGAACTAACATGCTTAAAAATAATTAGAACTAGAGACTGCTGTGGGGAGTATATCTTCGCCAGTTTCAGAGTCAAGGGTGCCGAGTCTGTCCTGTCTGTGGGTGCAGTCTATAGAATTCCTAACACTGATGTGTCCGAATTCAATTCAAACCTTAGAAATCTAATACTAGATAACAGACTGAACAAAAACCATCTAATTATCGCAGGGGACTTTAATATTGACCTCTGCGAGCCTGAACACCCTACTGCTGTTAACTTCCTCAACTGTATGAATTCCTGCTTCCTCATACCCTTAATCACTAGACCTACTAGAATCACTGATAGTACTGCTACGACTCTAGATCACATCTGGACCAACATAACCTCTCCGCTTACTTCAGGTATAATCACCGATAGCACTACAGATCATTACCCCACATTTCTCTTAACTAACATTAACAAAACACCTCCTGAGTCAAGGGAGTTAAGCTTTACGCTGCACAATGAAACTGCTATAAACAATTTTATAACTGCTGCTGATAATGTCAACTGGGAGTTCGAGTTAGTTAACATAGGGGACATCAACCTAGCAGTGCAATCTTTTCTTCAAACAACTCTTAGCCTTTATAACACCCACTGTCCTATGCTTACAAAACAAGTCACAAACAAAAGGCTTAACAATCCTTGGCTTACAAAGGGAATACTTAAATCCATTACTAAAAAACATGACCTTGAGAAGAAGTATAGGTTAGGAACCGTCTCCAAAGAATTCTCAAAGAATTACTCGTTATTGCTATCTAAGATAATTAGATGAGCCAAAACTAAATACTATGAAGATAAATTTACCCAAATAAAGAGCAACATTAAAAAACTTGGAGTACAATTTCACAAATATTGGGATCAAAGAAGATTTTAAATAACAAACCAACACTCCTGTCCAAAACCGATGGTCAGCTTTCAGCCTCTGATTCTGCTATTGAGTTCAATAGGTTCTTCTCTTCCATTGGGTCATCCCTTGCAAATGATATTCCATCTTCCAGTACTGATGTTAAGGACTATCTTACAGGTAACTATCCACAGTCTCTGTACCTAAAGCTTACTAATTCCACTGATGTCAATGAGATAATTCTTTCCCTTAAAACCAAATCTAGTGCCCTTGAGGAGATACCAACTTTAATTTACAAAAAAGCCTCCAGATCTTTAGCCCCTGCTATTGCATTGCTCTTCAACAAGTCACTTGAATTCCAAACCTTTCCAGACATTCTAAAAAAAGCAAGAGTAACCCCTGTCCACAAATGTGGTGATCTCACAGATGTTAACAAATACAGACCTACATCAATCCTGCCTAACTTGTCAAAAATATTTGAAAAACTAATCTACAAGCAGCTTTACTCTTTTCTAGCCAAACACAATATACTTAGCTCTTGTCAATATGGCTTCAGACCCAAAAAAAGCACTAACGATGCACTTATTAGTATGATTAACTTGATTCATGCAGCTCTTGACAAAAATGGGTTCCCTGTTGGGTTATTTGTGGACCTGCATAAGGCTTTTGACACTGTCAACCACCAAAACCTTCTTCTTAAATTACATCATTATGGAGTCAGAGGACACTCCCTGCAATACCTCAAATCTTACCTTACTGACAGGCTCCGGTATGTTTCTGTGAATAATTCAATTTCTCCCACCCCTACCCATCAACATCAGTGTTCCTCAGGGCAGCATACTTGGCCCTCTCCTCTTTCTCATCTACATTAATGACCTTCCAAATGCCTCCCAACAACTCAAACCAATTCTATTTGCTGACGACACAACCTTCATTTACTTCAGTCCTGACCCCCTTGCTCTAAATGCCACAGTAAATACTGAGCTAAATAAAGTCCATCTTTGGTTAACTGCCAACAAAGTCACCCTTAACATTGACAAAACTTTCTATATTCTATTTGGCAATAAATCCTCTAATCAAATAAATCTCAAAATAAACAATACCTAAATTTGTAACAAATTAGATGGCAAGTTCTTTGGCGTTCTCATTAGCCACAAGCTGAATTTCCAGGGACACATTCTAAATATATCAAAAAAAGTTTCAAAAACTGTTGGAATTCTTTCTAAGATCAGATATCATATACCCCGCCCTGCCCTGGTGACTCTCTATTACTCCCTCATCTATCCATATCTCAACTATGGTATTTGTGCTCTGGGTTCTACTACCCAAAATCATTTACGTCCTCTAATTACTCAACGCAAAGCTGCTATTAGGACAATATCCAACTCTGGCCCCAGACATCACTCGGTACCCTTACTCAAATCTCTGAATGTGTTAGATATTAAGTCACTGCACATTCTCTCATGTGTATTATGCATATATAAAACACTGAACTGTAATGGCAATCCTGACCTCAAAAGCTTCATTGAAGGTTGTAACAGAACCCATGAGCACCACACCAGAAATACAGTTGTGATATTTCAAGAGTACGACTTAATCAAACTAGAAATGCTCTACAAATCAAGGGGCCCAGAATGTGGAATGACCTTCCCAACCATGTTAAAGACTGTACCTCTCTCAACCAGTTTAAGATTAAAACGAAGCACTACCTAATAAATTCCCTGTAACCTACCTTACCCCTCTGTTGTCAACCCATGTCTGGTTTTTTTTTTAAACAACGCTGTTTGAATGTAATTGTCTGTAATAATTTGTAATTGTATTTGTCCTGCTTTTTCAGCCATGTTCCCCCCTCTTTTACCTCTATTTTTATTTGTTCTCAACACATTTTATACTTTATACCCATTAGTATTAAGCTTTAGTCATTAATGTTTTTCCTGCCCAAAACGCTTTGCGTAATAGTGGCTTTAGGCATTGTATGTACTAGCTCTATCTATTAATCCAACAAACTTTGTAAAATCTCTTGTATGTATGTACCTTACCTAAATAAACATTTATTTATTATTTATTTATTTAATATAACTGCCAGAGTTAGACTAATATAACTGCCAGAGTTAGACTAATATAACTGCCAAAGTCAGAGTAATATAACTTACAGAGTCTGACTACTATAACTGCCAGTCTCAGACTCATATAAGTGCCAAAGGCTTACTAATATAACTGTCAGAGTCAGACTAATATAACTGCCAGAGTTAGTCTAATACAACTGTCAGAGTCAGACTAATATAACTGTCAGAGTCTGACTAATATACCTACTAGAGTCTGACTAATATAACTGCCAGAGTCTGACTAATATAACTGCCAGAGTCTGACAAATATAACTACCATAGTCTGACTAATATAACTGTCAGTCAGAATATTATAACTGTCAGTCAGAATATTATAACTGTCAGAGTCAGCATAATATAACTACAAGAGTCAGACTAATTTAACTGCAAGAGTCAGACTAATATAACTGCCAGAGTCAGAATTAATAACTGCTAGAGTCAGGATAATTTAACTGCGAGAGTCAGAATTATGTAACTGCCAGATTCAGAGTAATATAACTGCCAGAGTCAGACTAATGTAACTGCCAGTCAGACTAATATAACTGTCAGAGTCAGACAAATATAACTGCCAGAGTCAGAGTAATATAACGGCCAGAGTCTGTCTAATATAACTGCCAGAGTCAGACTAATATAACTGCCAGAGTCAGACTAATATAACTGCCAGGGTCAGACTAATATAACTGCCAGGGTCAGACTAATATAACTGCCTAATTCTGACTAATAACATCCAGAGTCAGACTAATATAACTACCAGAGTCAGACTAATATAACTGCCAGAGTCTGACTAATAACTGTGTTATGGGGTGTATGTGATTGTACATAGATGGCCAATAGTACAAGTTAATAGAGTTTCTAAAATAGTGGCAATATGGAGGCCCCGGCCCCCCAGGGAAGAATATTCCCGGTAAATACTATGAGTTAGGTTAATATATATCTGCATGCTAAGATAATCCCCTATTCCACACTCAGCAGGATGAAAGGAAAACTCCTATCTTATTCCTTATTTATTAAACCCTCTAATGACCCCCCCATATATACATTAATATAACTGTTTTCTTTACCACTCTACTTTACGTTAAAAGCCTTGGTCCACATAGGCAGGATGCAAGGTTTTACAGTTACAAAACTAGGGTAAAGTCTACTTGGATAAGGCCCTAGCAAAGGCTATAGGTAGCCCAGAGCAACTTGAGCACAAGTGGTTTCACTAACACAAACTTGAGTAATCTTAGGAATATAATGTTACGAACCAAACTTCCTCGCCCGAGCACGAAGCCTTGGAGTTCGCGCCATCTGTGAGTCGGCTGCCGAAAACCCCACACCATGGACAACGCCATCTAGTGAGGACGGGAGATGCCGGCAATAAGTGCTGGATGCCTGACCTAGTCGGCTCATGACGTAGCTGCTGCTGACCTCTGGTGAGGTGGCGCTTAGACAGCAACGCCATCTATGGAGTGAAGAGGTGGACGTTTCTGTCTAAGCTAGTAAGTGAAGTTTCCTAGTGGCCCTAGGTAGTGTCCCCAGTACTGATGACGTGTCTGGTTTCAGAGTCGACCTAGGACTGCTGTGTTGGACGATGGGGCAGTCTACCCAAGGCAGCCAAGGTCTCTTATAAATAAAATAAATAAATATGTTTATTCAGGTAAGGTACATACATACAAGTGATGTTACATTAATGGATTGATATATAGATAGGCCTAGTACATACAATGCCTAAAGCCACTATTACGCAATGCATTTCGGGCAAGAAAAACATTAATATCTAGAACTTAATACTAATTGAGCATAAAGAAAAAAAGTGTTGAGAACAAATACAAATAAAGATAAAAAAAAGGGGGAACATGACTGAAAAAGCAGCACAAATACAATAGGTTGACAAACAGTTTTGATTAAAAAAAAAAATACCAGACATGGATTGACAATAGAGGAGTGAGGTAGGTTACAGGGAATTTATTAGGTAGTGTTTAGTTTTTATCTTAAACTGGTTGAGAGAGGTACAGTCTTTAACATGGTTGGGAAGGTCATTCCACATTCTGGGTCCCTTGATTTGTAGAGCATTTCTAGTTTGATTAAGTCGTACTCTAGGAATATCAAAACTGTATTTATTTCTGGTGTGGTGCTCATGGGTTCTGTTACAACCTTCAATGAAGCTTTTGAGGTCAGGATTGGCATTACAGTTCAGCGTTTTATATATGTATAATACACAAGAGAGAATGTGCAGTGACTTAATATCTAACATATTCAGAGATTTGAGTAAGGGTACCGAGTGATGTCTGGGGCCAGAGTTGGATATTGTCCTAATAGCAGCTTTGTGTTGGGTAATTAGAGGACGTATATGATTTTGGGTAGTAGAACCCCAAGCACAAATACCATAGTTGAGGTATGGATAGATGAGGGAGTAATAGAGAGTGACCAGGGCAGGGCGGGGTACATAATATCTGATCTTAGAAAGAATGCCAACAGTTTTTGAAACTTTTTTTGATGTATTTAGAATGTGTCCCTGGAAATTCAGCTTGTGGTCGATGAGAACGCCAAGGAATTTGCCATCTAATTTGTTACAAATTTGGGTATTGTTTATTTTGAGATTTATCTGATTAGAGGATTTATTGCCAAACAGAATATAAAACGTTTTGTCAATGTTAAGGGTGAGTTTGTTGGCAGTTAGCCAAAGATGGACTTTCTCTAGCTCAGTATTTACTGTGACATTTAGGGCAAGGGGGTCAGGACTGGAGTAAATGAAGGTTGTGTCGTCAGCAAATAGAATTGGTCTGAGGTGTTGGGAGGCATTTGGAAGGTCATTAATGTAGATGAGAAAGAGGAGAGGGCCAAGTATGCTGCCCTGAGGAACACCAATGTTGATGGGTAGGGTGGGATAAATTGTATTATTCACAGAAACATACTGGAGCCTGTCAGTAAGATAAGATTTGAGGTATTGCAGGGAGTGTCCTCTGACTCCATAATGATGTAAGTTAAGAAGAAGGTTTTGGTGGTTGACAGTGTCAAAAGCCTTACGCAGGTCCACAAATAACCCAACAGGAAACTCCTTTTTATCTAGAGCTGCGTGAATTAAGTTAATCATACTAATAAGTGCATCGTTAGTGCTTTTTTTGGGTCTGAAGCCATATTGACAAGAGCTAAGTATATTGTGTTTGGCTAGAAAAGAGTAAAGCTGCTTGTAGATTAGTTTTTCAAATATTTTTGACAAGTTAGGCAAGATTGATATAGGTCTGTCTGTAGTTGTTAACATCTGTGAGATCACCACATTTGTGGACAGGGGTTACTCTTGCTTTTTTTTTAGAATGTCTGGAAAGGTTTGGAGTTCAAGTGACTTGTTGAAGATCAAAGCAATAGCAGGGGGTAAAGATCTAGAGGCTTTTTTGTAAATTAAAGTTGGTATCTCCTCGAGGGCACTAGACTTGGTTTTAAGGGAAAGAATTATCTCATTGACATCAGTGGAACTAGTAGGCTTTAGGTACAGAGACTGTGGATAGTTACCTGTAAGATAGTCCTTAACATCAGTACAGGAAGATGGAATATCATTACAGGAAGATTCACCATTCTGCTTTGAAGGAGCTGTGAGCCACCCCCGGACGAACTCTGTTGAGAGTATAATAGCCTGCCTGAGGAGTGGCAGTGTCGGGAATCGCCTTATCCGGGGCTGGCTGGTGGAAGAGACTACCCACTGTGGTGCTGAATAAGGAGTGACTAGCGAGTCACACGAGGCTCCTGCCTAGGGCTCGCAACCCTAGTATCAGTCATAGAGTGGCCTAAACAGTGAGGCTGATCGGTACCTGCCAGCTACAGGCTGGATTGTGGTTGTAGGCCATCACGACGAAGCACCCAGTGGGACTGTGATTTGGCTGGCCTGTAGCCAGGGTAGATTCGTAGTAGTCATCGTGGATTCATCGTGGGGCCATGGAAGAAGGAATCAGGGGCCGGATTTAGGAAGGTACTTATGAAGGTTTTTCCACTTAGCTAAGAGCGTTTTCCGTCTTAGCGCCTTCGTGGCGGCTACGTCCGTATTCAATTAACTACCCTAAGTGGAAAAACCTTCGTAAGTTCATTCCGGGATTTAAGTGTGGTTTCGACCACTCGTAGCTTTACGTAAACTGGATATAAGTCATTTTTTCTCTACTACATAACACTGGGATCGATTTATGATATTGGAACATGACCAAAATATTATAGCTGATGAATCTAGTGAAGAAGAGTCTTTCGTGTTAGTTATATATGCATTCTCTGCTTGAAACTTGAAGTAAATATGTGTTTGATGATAGTAGAATTAGTTTTATAATAGGAAGATATTATACCAGTAGTTATTAAGTAAATAAACACTGGTGAACATGAAATATGAGAGAAGGTGATGAGCCCTGCCTGATGGGATCATTTACTATCACCAAATGCCCCTGTTCACCTAGTGGTAAGGGTATACCTTAGCTATACATACCCATTTCTAATTTATTTAGTTTGGTTTTATTTTGAAATTAAATATGGGTGAGACATAAAATAAAAATATGCTGCACAAATGATGTTAGGTAAGGAAAAGGGTAAAAATGTCAAAAACTTTATTCATTGAATACTTAAAGCTATAATTATGACTATATAGATTACAATTTACAATTTACAATTTATTTAGGTAAGGTACATACATACAATAAATATTTATAAGGATTGTTTAACTTATAGGTATAGCTAGTACATACAATGCCTAAAGCCACTATTACGCAAAGCGTTTCGGGCATGATAAACTTAAATGACAAGCTTAATACTAATTGAGCATAATGAGTAGAATGAAAACAAGAAATGAAAACATAGATGAAAAAGCAGCACAAATACAATTATGTCGACAAACAGCGCTCTTTAAAGAAAAAAACAGACATTGGTTGACAATAGAAGGGTAAGGTAGGTTACAGGGAATTTATTAGGTATAGCTTCGCTTTTAACTTAAACTGGTTGAGAGAGGTACAGTCTTTAACATGGTTGGGAAGGTCATTCCACATTCTGGGCCCCTTGATTTGTAGAGCATTTCTAGTTTGATTAAGTCGTACTCTAGGAATATCAAAACTGTATTTATTTCTGGTGTGATGCTCATGGGTTCTGATACAACCTTCTATGAAGCTTTTGAGATCAGGATTGGCATTATAGTTTAGCGTTTTATATATGTATAATACACATGAGAGAATGTGTAGTGACTTAATGTCTAACATATTCAGAGATTTAAGTAGGGGTACCGAGTGGTGTCTGGGGCCAGAATTGGATATTGTCCTAATAGCAGCTTTGTGTTGAGTAATTAGAGGACGTAAGTGATTTTGGGTAGTAGAGCCCCAAGCACAAATACCATAGTTGAGATATGGATAGATAAGGGAGTAATAGAGAGTCACCAGGGCAGGGCGTGGTACATAATATCTGATCTTAGAAAGAATGCCCACAGTTTTTGAAACTTTTTTTGATATGTTTAGAATGTGTCCCTGGAAATTAAGCTTGTGGTCAATGAGAATGCCAAGGAATTTGCCATCTAATTTGTTACAAATTTGAGTATTGTTTATTTTGAGATTTATTTGATTAGAGGATTTATTGCCAAACAGAATATAAAAGGTTTTGTCAATGTTAAGGGTGAGTTTGTTGGCAGTTAGCCACAGAGGGACTTTATTTAGCTCAGTATTTACTGTGGCATTTAGAGCAAGGGGATCAGGACTGGAGTAAATGAAGGTTGTGTCGTCAGCAAATAGAATTGGTTTGAGGTGTTGGGAGGCATTTGGAAGGTCATTAATGTAGATGAGAAAGAGGAGAGGGCCAAGTATGCTGCCCTGGGGAACACCAATGTTGATGGGTAGGGTGGGAGAAATTGTATTATTCACAGAAACATATTGGAGCCTGTCAGTAAGGTAGGATTTGAGGTATTGTAGGGAGTGTCCTCTGACTCCATAATGATGTAATTTAAGAAGAAGGTTTTGGTGGTTGAGTGTCAAAAGCTTTACGCAGGTCCACAAACAACCCAACAGAGAACTCATTTTTATCAAGAGCTGTATGAATCGAGTTAAGCATACTAATAAGTGCATCGTTAGTGCTTTTTTTGGGTCTGAAGCCATATTGGCAAGGGCTAAGTATATTGAGTTTGGCTAGATATGGGTAAAGCTGCTTATAGATTAGTTTTTCAAAAATTTTTGACAAGTTTGGCAGGATAGATATAGGTCTGTAGTTGTTAACATCTGTGAGATTACCACATTTGTGGACAGGCGTTACTCTCGCTTTTTTTTAGAATATCTGGGAAGGTTTGGAGTTCAAGTGACTTGTTGAAGAGCAAAGCAATGGCAGGGGCTAAAGATCTGGAGGCTTTTTTGTAAATTAAAGTTGGTATCTCCTCAAGGGCACCAGACTTGGTTTTAAGGGAAAGGATTATCTCATTGACGTCAGTGGAATTAATAGGCTTTAGGTACAGAGACTGTGGATAGTTACCTGAAAGATAGTCATTAATGTCTGTACTGGAAGATGGAATATCATTTGCAAGGGATGAACCAATGGAAGAGAAGAACCTATTGAACTCAGTAGCAGAATCAGAGGCTGAAAGCTGACCATCGTTATTAGACAGGAGAGTCGGTTTGTTATTTAAAGACTTTTTTGATCCCAATATTTGAGAAATTGTTCTCCAAGTTTGTTTAATGTTGCTCTTTATTTGGGTAAATTTATCTTCATAGTATTTAGTTTTGGCTCGTCTAATTATCTTAGACAGCAATAATGAGTAATTCTTTGAGAATTCTTTGGAGACAATTCCTAACCTATACTTCTTCTCAAGGTCATGTTTTTTATTAATAGATTTAAGTATTCCCTTTGTAAGCCAGGGATTGTTAAGCCTTTTGGTTGTGACTTGTTTTGTAAGCATAGGACAGTGGGTATTATAAAGGCTAAGAGTTTTTTGAAGAAAAGATTGTACTGCAAGGTTGATGTCCACTATGTTACCTAACTCGGACTCCCAGTTGACATTATCAGCAGCAGTTATAAAATTGTCTATAGCAGTTTCATTGTGTAGTCTAAAACGTATCACTCTTGACTCAAGAGGTGGTTTGCTAATGTTAGTTAAGAGAAATGTGGGGTAATGATCTGTAGTGCTATCGGTGATTATACCTGAAGTAAGCGGAGAGGTTATGTTTGTCCAGATGTGATCGAGCGTCGTGGCAGTGCTATCAGTGATTCTAGTAGGTCTAGTGATTAAGGGTATGAGGAAGCAGGAATTCATACAGTTGAGGAAGCTAACAGCAGTGGGGTGTTCAGGCTCGCAGAGGTCAATATTAAAGTCCCCTGCGATAATTAGGTGGTTTTTGTTCAGTCTGTTATCAAGTATTAGATTTCTAAGGTTTGAGTTGAATTCGGACACATCAGTGTTAGGAATTCTATAAACTGCACCCACAGTCAGGACAGACTCGGCACCCTTGACTCTGAAACTGGCGAAGATATACTCCCCATAGCAGTCTCTGGTTCTAATTTCTTTTAAGCATGTTAGTTCTTGGTGGTAGTAAAGAGCAGTGCCACCACCTCTCTGAATTTGACGACAGTTGTGAATTGCTGAGTAGTTAGGCATGTTAAAGAGCTGAGTAGTATCCTCTTTCAACCATGTTTCAGTAAGTATAATAAAAGAGAATTTGTTGTCAATAGCTTCAATCAAGGCACTAACATCATCGAAGTGTTTACCTAGGGATCTAACGTTCAAATTGATTACAGAGATATTGTGATTATGAGTTAATACATTGTTTACATCATGTGCTGCAAAATATCTGCAATTTAGATCATTAAAGTGATAATTGTCATAGATAGTGGATAAGAGGTTAAGTTCAGGGTCTATACTTGTCTGCATAAAAAAAGCTGATTGCAGGAAAAACAAGGGAAGAAAGGCAAATAACAAGGTAGAAATAAGCTATAAAATAGGGAAAAAGATGTACACAATACAGAACAAAGCAAACTCAAAAGGGGCTTACAGGGGTACAATGGAGTAAGGGAGTATGGCTAGGCTAGGCAACCTAGGTAATAAATGAGATTAACGAAAAAACATATAAACATGGACTATACAAAACACAAGATATAGAAATACAAAACAAAAATATAAACAAGACTAAGCAACACAAAAACAAATTGAGCAAAAATGAAAAATGAGGTAGATAGCTTACAAGTACTCTCAGGTACACTGTAAGTAACAATTTGCAATTTGAGATGCAGGCACAGCCAGGGGTACAATGGAGTAAGGGAGCATGGCGAGGCTAGGCAACCTAGGTAATAAATGGAATCAAAGAAAAGTTGAATAATAAGCATAGGCAAATTTAAGCTAATGATTATTAATTATAAATAGTTCAGTTATGACTGTATAATTAATAAGACCTGAAGAACTATTTATGCACTCAATTAAATAATTTCAGTAAATGACTAGTTAAGAGCAAGTTAAAAATTAAGTCAGAAAATGAAACAATGAGACTTAGGAAACCTAGCCCCACTAGTTGACAGGGGGTTAATTAAGTTAATTCACTGGGAGTGATAATGAGCTGAGACAGACCACATTGGGAGAGGAAAGTGTTGAGGTTCTCTTCTTTAGTAATAGTGAACATTTTGCCCTCTGCGGTTTTTCTCACCTTTATCAGTCCATCTCTAACGAGGCACTCTAACGAAGCACATTATTAAAAAAGAGAGACGGAAGTAGGGGTCCAAGACCTCTTCCTGTTATACAATTTGGGTGTAGAACAAGTAATTATCAAAGAAGGCACCATGCCGGGAAGGCTATGTAGCAGTAAGGCAGTGAGGTGAGGCAGCTACTTATTTGAGAAATGCTTATTTTATTTACCTTATAAGCTGAGGCAACTTATTTTATTTGAGGAATATTCAGCTGATTCCTCTACATTTAGCATGGAACAAATTTGTGTCCAAGACCTCTTCCTGTTACTCAATTTGGCTGTGTGTAACCAAACTAGAAGTGCTCTACAAATCAAGGGACCCAGAATGTGGAATGACCTCCCGAATCATGTCAAAGGCTGTACCTCTCTCAACCAGTTTAAGAGTTAAACCAAGTACTGCCTAATTAACTCCATGTAACCTAACTTACCTCCTAAATGTCAACCCATGTCTTGCTATTTTTTAAACAACACTGTTCACCAACATGTGCAATTGCTGATTTATGCTATGTTAACCCCCCTTTTTGTATTTTTTATTCCTTCTTTCAACACAATTTATACCTAATCCCGATTACTATTAAGTTTTAGTCTTTTTTTTTCCTCTCACACCTTGCCCGAAATGCTATGAGTATTAGTGGCTTTAGGTATTGTATGTACTAGCTCTGCCTATAAATCCAACATTATGTTTGTAAATCAACTGTATGTACTTTTCCTGAATAAAATGTGTTTATTATTTATTTTTTAATCAGTAAGTATTAAAAGAAGGCACCAAGCTGGGAAGGCTATGTAGCACCATTGTGTGTAACAATAAACCAAACTTTTTTTAACAAATAGTGCACCTGTATGGGAAAACAAATCCTGTCAGCTGTAAAAATATTGATGCAGTTATTTAAATGAAAAATATAATGAAAGAAATATTACTGGTTTATTTTTATCCTATCTTTTTGTACTGTACAGTATATCCAAGGAAGTGAAAAATTGAGACATAATGCACAATTTAATGAATGATTAGCATGGATTAGCAGTTCAAAAGAAATATGACTTGTATTACATATCAACATGAGATCTTAATGATCCATGGTCAACATGATTTAATAAGGATAATACAGTACTGTATTTGTAATAATACAAACTATAATTTAAAATCTTTATTACTGATTTTTTTTATTAAGAAGATTAGGTATACACAGCAATGTGCTGCTACTCTATTCTATATGGAATATTACACAGTGTAGATAAAAAACTAGCTATAAGTTTATCTAATACTCCCATCTCACAGGATGGTTAAACATACTGTACATGGAATCAATTTAGAAAATACCAGCCTCAATACAAAAAACAAATCAACTCTGACTAAACAACTCTAAGCAATTTTCACAAGAGGTAAGCACTGAATCATGGAAACATTATATTATAATTACTCTTAGCAGTTTCTACAAAACTCCTCTCAAACAATGTATTTTTAAACATGTTTAGGTATACACAGCAATGTGCTGCTTCCCTATTCTGTATAAAGGACCACACAGTGTAGATCAAAAACCAGCTATAAGCTCACCCAACATCCTCACCTCACAGGATGGCCAGTTATACATGGAATTAGGAGAGAACAAAATACTTAATGCTGATCTATTAGCCTCCACTGGCAAAATCTGGGTACAGCACAAGAATATCTTCCAATATTCCTGAGTGTATGAAGTAATTACAGAGCTCAAAATACCTCATACCATTTGGTATGAAGTCACTGATAACAGGACAATCACAGATATAGTGTTGGAGAGTATGTTCTCTCAAGTAGGACTGAAAACAGATGTTTTTTTCCACCAAGAGGGCTATAAACCCATGGAACCGCCTACCCGCTGAAGCCGTAAATGCCAAATTCCAGCTAAAAAATATCATTAAGACAATTGGCGGGCCCTTTAACAAGCCGCCGGCTTTATGTCCTCTTCGAGGTCACTAGATAGTTAGTGGCAATTGGGTAAATTCAGTAAATATATACAATAATTGTCAGCGCATCTTCCGAGCAACAAGGACAGCTACATAGTATCTCTTAGAATTACGTAGGTAAACAACAAATGTAACATATTTGTTTACTACAATGTCGGTGCTGCCTGTAGAAGTTGAAAAAACATTGTTTTACTTCGAAATATACTAATTTTATAAGAAAATTCGACGTAAATAGGAGGCAGTAGAGCTCCGATAAGCCAGCGCTAAATCTTCAATATGAAGAATGTTGCTGCTCTCTGATTGGCCAAACGAAACACAGTAGTGACCTCTATCGGCACGTAGGTGAACCAACAATTTTCTTCCTAAGTATACCTTATTGAATCGCACCTAAGCATCTTCTTAGGGCGCACTTAGGAACCTTCGTAGCAAACCCACTTACGAAGAAATACACAGAGCTTCCTGAATCTAGGTCCAGGGCTACCCAGAGCGAGCATGACAGAGTGTCAAGTGTCTTCAGAGGAAGACTGAACTTTATATAATAGTGTAGTAATAATTCCTGTGTCTTTTTACATATGTTGGTGCGAATATATATATATATATATATATATATATATATATATATATATATATATATATATATATATATATATATATATATATATTGGTGTATAGTGGCAGCAGGTTTTCTTTCAAACATGTTTCATTGAATATGACCGCATATTCTGTATTTATTATTTTCTGGTTTAGGGCTTCTATCCCTCTAACTATTTTCTTAGCATCAGGGCTTAATTGAAATAGGAGTTCTCCAAAACTCATTTTCGTACTTTTAAGGTGAAGAAAAGAAGTGATTTACTATAGAGTGTATTACACTTATTTGTATAATTTGCACGACGTTTCGAACCTCCATGGTTCATTCTCAAGTGAACAGATCTTACAATACTAGTTGATTTTATACCCGCATTAGGTCAGGTGATAATACAATGAAGGTGAAAACATGGGGGGATACATAAGGGATAAACATAGGGGCTGCAGAAGGCTTATTGCCCATACGAGGCATCTCCTATCTAAACACAAAGATTAATCCAGTGTAATTGGCCTGTTATGTTGGACATTGTCTTCTGTGTTGGCATCGATATGTTCTTGTCTTGTCCTTACTCTCATGGTGGGTAGAGTAAATAGTTCCGTGATTTGGGTGTTCATGGTAGGTCGCTCTATTCTTATGTGAATTGCCTCAAGAATTTGTAATCTTCTTGAATCTTGGGTTTTGTCTATTATGCAAGTATTCTTGTTCAACATTTCTCTTGTTAGAGTAATGTCATGGGCTTGTCTCATGTGATTCCTAGGGGCACCAGATTGAAGATGGCATGTCAAACGCCTCGTCAGCTTGGTCGACGTCATACCTATGTACTTACATTGAAGGTTACATCCTTCGTGGGGGCAAGTGTACATGTATACAACGCTTGACTGCTGTAGAGGGTTCTCCGTCGGCTTCGGGCTGTTTTTGATAAGGAGTTCGGAAGTCTTCTTGGTTTTGTAGAATATTATCAGGTTTATGTTTTGGTTAGGAGTAGTGCTTTTTACTCCTTTACGGATTATTTCTTTCATTATTCTTTCCTCTTTTATATGTTCACTGTGCATGGTTGATTTGTAATATAATTTTATTGGGGGTGTTGTGGTTTCTGTTCTAGGTTCTGAATTATACCAACGGTCCAAGTGTCTTCTTATAGCAGCGTTTATTTCCGCGTTGCTATATCCGTTGTTCACCAATACCTGAGTTACTCTTTCAAACTCTCTACTCACGTTGCTCCATTCAGAGCAGTGGGTAAGCGCTCGACGAATATAAGCATTGAGAACACTGGCTTTGTATCTTTGGGGGCACTCACTTCTACCGTTCAGGCATAATCCTATGTTGGTGGGCTTGGTATATACGTTGGTGCTTAAAGAGGTTCCTGTTTTTGTTATTAGTACATCCAAGAATGGCAGACTGTTATTTTCACTATTTTCATGTGTAAATCGGAGTACTGACTCTCTCTCTAGGTGTCTTTTTAGGTCAATTAGTTCATCTGAGTCTTTTACTATTACGAATATGTCATCTACATAACGGCAGTATACAGTTGGTTTTTGTCTGCTACTGAAGACCCTATCTTCGATGGTTCCCATATAAAAATTAGCAAATAAAACTCCTAAGGGGGAGCCCATTGCTACTCCGTCTATTTGTAAATACATGTCTCCTTGTGGACTGATGAAAGGGGCTTCCTTTGTACATGCTTCGAGAAGACTTTTCAAGTGTGGCTCAGGTATGTCTAATTTGGGGGTGCTCTCGTCTCTGTATACTCTGTCCAGTATCATTCCTATGGTTGTGTCGACTGGGACGTTGGTAAAAAGGGATTCAACGTCCAGGGAAGCGATGATTCCATCGGGCTGGGTAGATTTGATCAATTCTCCCTACAATTCTTAACTCCCTACAACAGCAACACACTGCAACCCAAGACGAATCAGACCAACTTAAGCTCCTTGATTCTGTCATCATCTCATCACAGGATTTTCCCAATGAAACTGACAGAGAAGACTGTACTGCCATCGTGATCCAGGAATTGCGTACTAAGTTGAATTATTCAATCGAAGCAAGAGACATTAAGTCAGCTTATAGAGTGGGTACCAAATCATCTGGTGCAAACAACAGAAGGATACGCGTGAAGTTAGATAGCTGCTCCCGCAAGTCTGACCTTATCACTGCCGCAGTCGCTAGGAAATCCAAGGTTTATGTGAACGAATGTCTTACCAGATTCAGACAAAATCTCTTATTTAAACTACGTGGAATTCGCAATAGATCCACTGCTATTAAACATTGTTTTGTGCGCGATGGTAAAATAATAGCTAGGAAGACTGACTCTGGAAAAACTTATGTCATAACCACTGAAGCACACCTCACTTCTTTCCTGGATGACTGTGGGATATCAGCTGAATAACCAGAACATAATTTGTAGTCTCACATACAACCAAAGTGTACTTAAGCTCTGCCTTTCCTTTCCAAAGGTGTTTATTTTTATTATTATTTTAATTTTTACTTTATTTTTTGTTTGTCATCTTTGCCTGTTTTATACTCTTAATTATTTGTTCTTAGTTAATCCCCTTGTCACTAAACCTAGGGCTTTTTATTACCCTGTTAATTAACCATTACTAAGCTAATTATCTTCAAGATCATTTTTTTTATGATTATTATTTTTCTTATTATTTTTTATTTTACATTTATATTGTCAGTCTCTACTGATTTTTTGTGTTTTATTTTATGTAACTTCTGTGTCCTCCCTGGCTATCTATTGGATCTTTATTTTACTTCTAAATTGTTACTATTTTATTGTATCTGCTCTTATTCTTGTGTTTTGCTTTATCGTGTATCTTGTATCGTGATCCCTCTGCATCTCTATGCACACTGATATTGATCCTGATCAAAATCTTCTGTCTCATATCTATACCAACCAGCACATTGATCATCATTATTGTAAGTATTTCACAGCACACCAGGCTAAAAACAAACTCCAAAATAGCACCTGTCTATCAGTTTACAACCAAAATGTTAGATCACTTGGTGAACATTTTGACGATTTAAATGCACTACTCACAGCACTAGGTACTAACCTATCGTTCATTATTTTAACAGAAACTTGGCTAAATAAAGACTATACCCAACTCTACAACTTAGCTGGTTATAAAGCCATTCATAACTGTAGGCCTAATAAAAAAGGTGGTGGCACAGCTATATAATACAGAGATACATTTATCTGCAACAGTGTTATTAGTGACAGAGATGACTATTGTGAATATACTTTTGCTCAGTTTACAATTAAATCCCTTAAATCCTCTTTGACTATTGGAGCCATCTATAGATTTCCTAATACTAACATAGCTTCTTTCTCAGACAACCTAAGGAATCTTATTATAAACAACAATCTCAACAAAAACCACATCATTCTGGGAGGAGACTTTAATATTGACCTGGGTCAACAAAACTGCTCTCAAGTTGACTATTTCCTTAACAGCATGAACTCCTGTATGCTAATCCCCACTATCACCAAACCTACCCGAGTCACTCAAACATCAGCCACTACCTTGGACCACATATGGACAAACATAACAGCTCCCCTTGTATCTGGTATAATCTACGACAGAACAACTGACCACTATCCTACCTTTCTCATAGCGAACATGGACATAACACCACCAAAAAGCAAGAAACTTTCATTTAGGCTACACAGTGAATCAGCTTTAGACAATCTTACAGAGGCACTTCACAATATTAACTGGGATTCTGAATTCAATAATACCCATGATATAAATTCATTAGCTAACCTCTTCCTCTCCAAAACTCTAAGCCTCTACAACCTTCATTGTCCCCTTCTTACAAAGCAAGTAACTGACAAAAGATTAAACAATCCATGGCTCACAAGTGGCATTCTCAACTCAATCAACAAGAAACATGAATATGAAAAGAAAGTTAGGATTGGCCTAGTTTCAAAGGAAGTAGCTAAAAGGTACTCATCAATGCTTACCAGTATCATAAGAAAGGCAAAACTTGCATATTATGTGAATAGATTCAATGAAGCAAAAGGCAACATGAAAAACACTTGGAAAACTATCTCTAGTATCCTAGGAACTAAACAACACTCACATAACCAAATAAAACTCTACAAGGATGGGGATATACCGTCAACTGATTTAGAAATGGCAAATGAAATTAATAGTTTCTTTTCATCGGTTGGTGCTAATCTTGCCAGTAAAATCCCACAGACTCAGACACATATTAACACATATCTCTCAGGCAGCTATCCAAACTCTCTTCTCCTTTCACCAATCAGCCCGGCAGATGTTGTGTCCATCATACACTCTCTAAAAACCAAGGCAGGGAACACCAGTGAAATTCCGTCCATTGTGTACAAGAGAGCCTCCCATGCCCTTGCCCCACCCATAGCACTACTGTTCAACAAATCTATAGAGTGTCACACCTTCCCTGATATCCTCAAAAAAGCAAGAGTAACGCCAGTCCATAAAGGAGGCAATCCGGCGGACATAAACAATTATAGACCAATATCAAATCTACCCATTCTATCAAAAATATTTGAAAAAATTATTTACAAACAGCTCTATTCCTACCTCGTAAAATTCGACATACTCAGCCCCTGCCAGTTTGGCTTCCGGTCCCAAAAGAGTACCAATGATGCAATCATTAGTCTCCTTGACATTATCTACTCAGCCCTTGACAAAAATGAGTTTCCGATTGGACTCTTCATTGACCTAAGAAAAGCCTTTGATACTGTTAATCACAACTACCTCTTACTTAAACTCCAGCATTATGGAATCCGAGGCCTTGCCCTTGACTACATCCGATCCTATCTTAGTGACAGACACCAATATGTAACCATCAATGATACAACTTCTTCCACTCTACCAATTACCGTTGGAGTGCCACAGGGCAGCATCTTAGGACCTCTTCTATTTCTTATATATATAAACGATCTGCCTAATGTCTCTAATATTCTCAAACCTATATTGTTTGCTGACGATACTACCCTTATCTACTCAAACCTCAACCCACATACACTAAATAATATTGTGAATAATGAATTAAAAAAAGTCCACTTATGGATGTCAACGAACAAACTAACATTAAACATCGAAAAGACTTACTACATCTTATTTGGAAGCAAATCATCAAATGCAATTCAGCTACAGATAGACAACATTAACATCAGTAATAAAAATGATGGCAAGTTTCTTGGCCTATTCCTAGACAAGAGACTCAACTTCAGCACCCACATTCAACACATAACTAAGAAAGTCTCTAAGACAGTTGGTATACTCTCCAAAATCAGATATTATGTTCCTAACTCTGCTCTCCTCTCACTATATTATGCACTAATCTACCCCTATCTTAATTATGGTATCTGTGCATGGGGGTCTACCACTGCAAACCACCTTAAGCCCATCATCACACAGCAAAAATCTGCTATCAGAATAATAACTAACTCTGCTTTCAGACAACACTCAGCTCCCTTGTTTAAATCTCTAAACTTGCTAAATATTAACTCCCTCCACACATTCTCTTGTGTCAACTACATTTACAAAACCCTGTTCTTAAATGCAAACCATGCTCTGAAACTCTCCCTGGACAGATGTAATAGGACCCATTATCACCACACCAGAAATAAATATCTCTTTGATATCCCCAGGGTCAAACTTAATCTGTGTAAACACTCTATGCAAATTAAGGGACCTAGTCTATGGAACTCACTCCCTAGTGAATTGAAAAACTGTAAAACTTTTGCCTTATTTAAAAGCAAAACCAAAAAGTACCTAACTTCATCTATTTAGTTTCCTACACTGAGCTTTAAATTTGCTCTGTACCTAGTGGTACCCAATCTCATAATTTTTATGTAATATCAAACAACCTTATCATTGTGTTCATTGCTGTCTTCTTTTATGTGCTAGCCATATGCTGTATTGTGACTACCAATTTTTGTCAACTACCATTCAAGCTGTCATTGCAATCAATCTTATATTGTTTCTGCTGTATTGTGCCTACCAATTTGTTGTCAACTACCATTTTAAGCTGTCATTGCAATCAATCATAGCTACCTATGTGCTTTAATATACTGTACCTATAATTTTCTCTCATCTTTTTTTTTTTTTCATTCCATGTAATCTGTTATCATTTTTTTGTCTATAAATTTTGCAAGTATTTACCTCCTTAAAATTTTCTTAGATTAAGGACCTGCCCGAAACGCTGCGCGTGCTAGTGGCTTTACAAGACTGTAATTACCATAATTGTATCCTCACATTCCTTATGTACAATCTTGTATATGCATAAATAAAATAAAATAAAAAATTCTAGGAAATCTGCTGATGATTGTAGACTAAACTTACTTGGAGTGTATGGAGTTAGGAGTTCATTGAGTTTCTTTGCCAGGTGATAAGTTGGGGTTGGTATTTGGCTGATTATTGGGCGTAGTGGGTTACCTGGTTTATGCGTCTTAACATTGCCGTAGGCATATCCTAAGCCATAGTCGCCTTGAAGTTTATTGAAATGCACACTACCTTTCTTTGCGTTGATTGCTGTAATTGTTTTGTTTACTTTCCGCTTAAGGTCTTCTACGGGGTTCCTCGTGATTCGTTGAAATTTGGAGTCGTCACTTAGGATGTCGCTAATTTTGTTCATGTATTCATGGGTAGGAATCAATACATATGCTGCTGTTTTGTCGGCTTTTCTTATTGTTACGTCTTTCAGATTTTTTAGTTGTTTCGCTGCTTCTTTGAGTCGTGGGGTTAAGATTGTAGATGAATATGTTCCTCGTTTTTTCCCTGCTTCTGCAAGTAGTTCAGCTTGAAGTGTGTCAGTGGTGATGACTTTTTTGTTGTCTTCTAGCTTATGGATATCGTCCAGAAGCATTTCGATTTCCAGGCGTTTTTGATGCATCTTTGGTTTAGATAAGAATTGACAATTTAGACCAAGATTTAAGAGGTCTCGTTGGTCCTGGGTAAGATCATAAGAAGTCAGGTTAAAGTAGCCATCTTTAGGACGAGGGATTTTTAGCTGTCCACCGTTTAGGGATGTTAACTTACGGAGTGTCTTTGTTTCTACAAGAGTTTTATGTTGTTGTTTCAGGTTAAATAGTTCACTGTTGATGGTTTGCTTGAGTTGGATAGGGATGTCGTACTGGGTCCATTTGTTTAACAGATGCTCCGCCTGCTCTATAAAGGTTTGGAGGGCTTCCTTCTTCTTGTTTAGTTGATGCCGAATGAGCTCTTGCCTATACCTATAGGTAAACTCTGTATTGCGGACTGCTGGGTCATGTGGGTTTATATTGGTGTATACTGGCAGCAGGTTTTCTTTCAAACATGTTTCATTGAATATGACCACATATTCTGTATTTATTATTTTCTGGTTTAGGGCTTCTATCCCTCTAACTATTTTCTTAGCATCAGGGCTTAATTGAAATAGGAGTTCTCCAAAACTCATTTTCGTACTTTTAAGGTGAAGAAAAGAAGTGATTTACTATAGAGTGTATTACACTTATTTGTATAATTTGCACGACGTTTCGAACCTCCATGGTTCATTCTCAAGTGAACAGATCTTACAATACTAGTTGATTTTATACCCGCATTAGGTCAGGTGATAATACAATGAAGGTGAAAACATGGGGGGATACATAAGGGATAAACATAGGGGCTGCAGAAGGCTTATTGGCCCTTACGAGGCATCTCCTATCTAAACACAAAGATTAATCCAGTGTAATTGGCCTGTTATGTTGGACATTGTCTTCTGTGTTGGCATCGATATGTTCTTGTCTTGTCCTTACTCTCATGGTGGGTAGAGTAAATAGTTCCGTGATTTGGGTGTTCATGGTAGGTCGCTCTATTCTTATGTGAATTGCCTCAAGAATTTGTAATCTTCTTGAATCTTGGGTTTTGTCTATTATGCAAGTATTCTTGTTCAACATTTCTCTTGTTAGAGTAATGTCATGGGCTTGTCTCATGTGATTCCTAGGAGCACCAGATTGAAGATGGCATGTCAAACGCCTCGTCAGCTTGGTCGACGTCATACCTATGTACTTACATTGAAGGTTACATCCTTCGTGGGGGCAAGTGTACATGTATACAACGCTTGACTGCTGTAGAGGGTTCTCCGTCGGCTTCGGGCTGTTTTTGATAAGGAGTTCGGAAGTCTTCTTGGTTTTGTAGAATATTATCAGGTTTATGTTTTGGTTAGGAGTAGTGCTTTTTACTCCTTTACGGATTATTTCTTTCATTATTCTTTCCTCTTTTATATGTTCACTGTGCATGGTTGATTTGTAATATAATTTTATTGGGGGTGTTGTGGTTTCTGTTCTAGGTTCTGAATTATACCAACGGTCCAAGTGTCTTCTTATAGCAGCGTTTATTTCCGCGTTGCTATATCCGTTGTTCACCAATACCTGAGTTACTCTTTCAAACTCTCTACTCACGTTGCTCCATTCAGAGCAGTGGGTTTAGCATTTAGCTGTCCACCCTAAACGGTGGACAGCTAAAAATCCCTCGTCCTAAAGATGGCTACTTTAACCTGACTTCTTATGATCTTACCCAGGACCAACGAGACCTCTTAAATCTTGGTCTAAATTGTCAATTCTTATCTAAACCAAAGATGCATCAAAAACGCCTGGAAATCGAAATGCTTCTGGACGATATCCATAAGCTAGAAGACAACAAAAAAGTCATCACCACTGACACACTTCAAGCTGAACTACTTGCAGAAGCAGGGAAAAAACGAGGAACATATTCATCTACAATCTTAACCCCACGACTCAAAGAAGCAGCGAAACAACTAAAAAATCTGAAAGACGTAACAATAAGAAAAGCCGACAAAACAGCAGCATATGTATTGATTCCTACCCATGAATACATGAACAAAATTAGCGACATCCTAAGTGACGACTCCAAATTTCAACGAATCACGAGGAACCCCGTAGAAGACCTTAAGCGGAAAGTAAACAAAACAATTACAGCAATCAACGCAAAGAAAGGTAGTGTGCATTTCAATAAACTTCAAGGCGACTATGGCTTAGGATATGCCTACGGCAATGTTAAGACGCATAAACCAGGTAACCCACTACGCCCAATAATCAGCCAAATACCAACCCCAACTTATCACCTGGCAAAGAAACTCAATGAACTCCTAACTCCATACACTCCAAGTAAGTTTAGTCTACAATCATCAGCAGATTTCCTAGAATTGATCAAATCTACCCAGCCCGATGGAATCATCGCTTCCCTGGACGTTGAATCCCTTTTTACCAACGTCCCAGTCGACACAACCATAGGAATGATACTGGACAGAGTATACAGAGACGAGAGCACCCCCAAATTAGACATACCTGAGCCACACTTGAAAAGTTTTCTCGAAGCATGTACAAAGGAAGCCCCTTTCATCAGTCCACAAGGAGACATGTATTTACAAATAGACGGAGTAGCAATGGGCTCCCCCTTAGGAGTTTTATTTGCTAATTTTTATATGGGAACCATCGAAGATAGGGTCTTCAGTAGCAGACAAAAACCAACTGTATACTGCCGTTATGTAGATGACATATTCGTAATAGTAAAAGACTCAGATGAACTAATTGACCTAAAAAGACACCTAGAGAGAGAGTCAGTACTCCGATTTACACATGAAAATAGTGAAAATAACAGTCTGCCATTCTTGGATGTACTAATAACAAAAACAGGAACCTCTTTAAGCACCAACGTATATACCAAGCCCACCAACATAGGATTATGCCTGAACGGTAGAAGTGAGTGCCCCCAAAGATACAAAGCCAGTGTTCTCAATGCTTATATTCGTCGAGCGCTTACCCACTGCTCTGAATGGAGCAACGTGAGTAGAGAGTTTGAAAGAGTAACTCAGGTATTGGTGAACAACGGATATAGCAACGCGGAAATAAACGCTGCTATAAGAAGACACTTGGACCGTTGGTATAATTCAGAACCTAGAACAGAAACCACAACACCCCCAATAAAATTATATTACAAATCAACCATGCACAGTGAACATATAAAAGAGGAAAGAATAATGAAAGAAATAATCCGTAAAGGAGTAAAAAGCACTACTCCTAACCAAAACATAAACCTGATAATATTCTACAAAACCAAGAAGACTTCCGAACTCCTTATCAAAAACAGCCCGAAGCCGACGGAGAACCCTCTACAGCAGTCAAGCGTTGTATACATGTACACTTGCCCCCACGAAGGATGTAACCTTCAATGTAAGTACATAGGTATGACGTCGACCAAGCTGACGAGGCGTTTGACATGCCATCTTCAATCTGGTGCCCCTAGGAATCACATGAGACAAGCCCATGACATTACTCTAACAAGAGAAATGTTGAACAAGAATACTTGCATAATAGACAAAACCCAAGATTCAAGAAGATTACAAATTCTTGAGGCAATTCACATAAGAATAGAGCGACCTACCATGAACACCCAAATCACGGAACTATTTACTCTACCCACCATGAGAGTAAGGACAAGACAAGAACATATCGATGCCAACACAGAAGACAATGTCCAACATAACAGGCCAATTACACTGGATTAATCTTTGTGTTTAGATAGGAGATGCCTCGTATGGGCCAATAAGCCTTCTGCAGCCCCTATGTTTATCCCTTATGTATCCCCCCATGTTTTCACCTTCATTGTATTATCACCTGACCTAATGCGGGTATAAAATCAACTAGTATTGTAAGATCTGTTCACTTGAGAATGAACCATGGAGGTTCGAAACGTCGTGCAAATTATACAAATAAGTGTAATACACTCTATAGTAAATCACTTCTTTTCTTCACCTTAAAAGTACGAAAATGAGTTTTGGAGAACTCCTATTTCAATTAAGCCCTGATGCTAAGAAAATAGTTAGAGGGATAGAAGCCCTAAACCAGAAAATAATAAATACAGAATATGCGGTCATATTCAATGAAACATATATATATATATATATATATATATATATATATATATATATATATATATATATATATATATATATATATATATATATATATATATATATATATATTATTATTATTAAATATGACCTATAAAGTAAGATTAATAATTCTAACACGAATTTTCTCAATCTTCCGTACATTTCTTTTCACTGTTGGTGGTAATTCAAAAATCAATTCTCCAAAATTCATTTTTATTTCTAGTCTGACGCGTCACTTGAGCGCGTTTCGTAAAACTTATTACATTTTCAAAGACTTTAGTTTACACATACACAACTGAATAGAACTTACACATCTCCGATTTGTTTATATCTACATTTGAGTGAGGTGGATGGGGTGAGGTGGTATAAATAGGGTATTAAATTCATCAACACAAGACAGAACACGAAACAATGGGTATTTGAATGGAAGTGATTGTAGAAAGCCTATTGGTCCATATTTCTTGATGCTTCTATATTGGAGCGGAGTCTTGAGGTGGGTAGAATATAGTTGTGTATTAATTGGCTGTTGATTGCTGGTGTTGACTTTTTAATGTGTAGTGCCTTGCAAACGTCAAGCCGTCTGCTATCGGCTATATTGATTTTTGAATTACCACCAACAGTGAAAAGAAATGTACGAAAGATTGAGAAAATTCGTGTTAGAATTATTAATCTTACTTTTTCGGTCATATTTAATAATATATGTCTACAGGAAAGACTGCTACCAAAATATACTAATATATATATATATATATATATATATATATATATATATATATATATATATATATATATATATATATATATATATATATATATATATATATATATATATATATATATATATATTAGTATATTTTGGTAGCAGTCTTTCCTGTAGACATATATTATATGTCTACAGGAAAGACATATATTATATTATTAAATATGACCGAAAAAGTAAGATTAATAATTCTAACACGAATTTTCTCAATCTTTCGTACATTACGCTTCACTGTTGGAGGTAAATAAAAAATCAATTCTCCAAAATTCATTTTTATTTCTAGTCTGACGCGACACGGGCGCGTTTCGTAAAACTTATTACATTTTCAAAGACTTTAGTTCACAAATACACAACTGATTAGAACTTACGTATCTCTGATTTTATATCTACATTTGAGTGAGGTGGGAGGGGTGATGTGGCATTAACACAAGACAGAACAAGAGGGGATATTAATAGGGTATTAAAAGTATCAACACAAGACAGAACACAAACAATGGGTATTGAATAGAAGTGTTTGTAGAAAGCCTATTGGTCCATATTTCTTGATGCTTCTATATTGGAGCGGAGTCTTGAGGTGGGTAGAATATAGTTGTGCAATAATTGGCTGTTGATTGCTGGTGTTGACTTCTTGATGTGTAGTGCCTCGCAAACGTCAAGCCGCCTGCTATCGCTGTATCTATCGATGATTTCTGTGTTGTTTACTAGGATTTCTCTGGCGATGGTTTGGTTGTGGGAAGAGATTATATGTTCCTTAATGGAGCCCTGTTGCTTATGCATCGTTAAACGCCTAGAAAGAGATGTTGTTAATGTCTTGCCTATATACTGGGTTTTTTGGAGCTTACAGTCCCCAAGTGGGCATTTGAAGGCATAGACGACGTTAGTCTCTTTTAAAGCGTTCTGTTTTGTGTCTGGAGAGTTTCTCATGAGAAGGCTGGCCGTTTTTCTGGTTTTATAGTAAATCGTCAGTTGTATCCTCTGATTTTTGTCTGTAGGGATAAAGTTTCTATTAACAATATCTCTCAGGACCCTTTCCTCCGTTTTATGAGCTGTGGAAAAGAAGTTCCTGTAAAATAGTCTAATAGGGGGTATAGGTGTTGTGTTAGTTGTCTCTTCAGAGGTTGCATGGCTTTTCACTTTCCTTCTTATGATGTCTTCGATGAAACCATTGGAGAAGCCGTTATTGACTAGGACCTGCCTTACCCTACAGAGTTCTTCGTCGACTTGCTTCCATTCTGAGCTGTGGCTGAGAGCACGGTCGACATATGCGTTAACAACACTCCTCTTGTACCTGTCAGGGCAGTCGCTGTTGGCATTTAGGCACATTCCTATGTTTGTTTCCTTAGTGTAGACTGCAGTGTGGAAACCTCCGCCCTTTTCCATGACTGTTACATCTAGAAAGGGCAGCTTCCCATCCTTTTCCATCTCGTAAGTGAAACGCAGCACGGAACTCTGCTCAAATGCCTCCTTCAGCTCCTGCAGATGTCTGACATCAGGTACCTGTGTAAAAATGTCGTCAACATACCTGCAGTATATGGCCGGTTTCAAGTTCATGTCGACTAAGACTTTTTGCTCGATGGTACCCATGTAGAAGTTTGCAAACAGGACACCTAGGGGAGAACCCATGGCGACCCCATCTACTTGCTTATACATGTGCCCATCCGGGCTCAAGAAGGGTGCCTCTTTAGTACAAGCTTGGAGTAGTTTCCTCAGAATATTTTCTGGCATGTCAAGAGGAGTACAGGCTGGATCACGATACACTCTGTCGGCTATCATTCCGATTGTCTCGTCCACAGGTACGTTGGTAAACAGCGATTCTACGTCCAACGAGGCTCTTATCCCTGTGGCCCGTGTGCCCCGCAGTAAGTCAACAAATTCCTTTGGAGACTTCAGGCTGAAGGCGCAAGGAACATAAGGAGTCAGCAGGCCGTTGAGTCGCTTCGCCAGTCTGTACGTGGGTGTGGGTATCTGGCTAATGATTGGCCGAAGTGGGTTTCCAGGCTTGTGCGTCTTGACATTTCCATACGCATATCCAGGTTTATATTCCCCAATGATCTTTGGCAGGTGGAGTCCGGATTTCTTGGCGTTCACAGTTTCGATCAGTTTGTTGACCTTTGCTTTTAATTCGGCTGTAGTGTCCTTCGTTACCCTTTGGAACTTAGTTTGGTCAGAGAGTATGATGTTCATTCTCGCCAGATATTCTTCTTTTTTAAGAATGACATATATTGGCGACTTATCACCTCTCCTGACAACTATCTCCTTGTTCTCATGAAGGCTTTTAGCTGCCGCTTTAAGCTCGGGGGACAGTATGGTGCTTCTGTAGTTGCCTCGATTCTTTCCTCCTTCTGCAATAAGTTCTGCTTGTAAGGTATCTTTGGTAGTGACCTTCTTTTGTGTCTCGAGGTCGAATATGTCGTCCAACAGAATTTCCAACTCTACTTTCCGGGCCATCTCACTCGGTCTGGACATAACATGACAGTTTATGCCCAGATTTAGGAGAGTGACTTGGTCCTCAGTGAGGTTAATTCCTGCAAGGTTCAGGAAGCCATCTCTTGGTCGTGGAATTGCCATAGGTCCTCCATATAATGTTGTTAGTTTCTTGATAATCCTTGTTTCAGTGCTGAGGTGATGTTGGTCTGTGAGGATGTCGAGGTGTTGTTCAATGCGGGTACGGGTACGTTTAACGATGCATAAGCAACAGGGCTCCATTAAGGAACATATAATCTCTTCCCACAACCAAACCATCGCCAGAGAAATCCTAGTAAACAACACAGAAATCATCGATAGATACAGCGATAGCAGGCGGCTTGACGTTTGCGAGGCACTACACATCAAGAAGTCAACACCAGCAATCAACAGCCAATTATTGCACAACTATATTCTACCCACCTCAAGAATCCGCTCCAATATAGAAGCATCAAGAAATATGGACCAATAGGCTTTCTACAAACACTTCTATTCAATACCCATTGTTTGTGTTCTGTCTTGTGTTGATACTTTTAATACCCTATTAATATCCCCTCTTGTTCTGTCTTGTGTTAATGCCACATCACCCCTCCCACCTCACTCAAATGTAGATATAAAATCAGAGATACGTAAGTTCTAATCAGTTGTGTATTTGTGAACTAAAGTCTTTGAAAATGTAATAAGTTTTACGAAACGCGCCCGTGTCGCGTCAGACTAGAAATAAAAATGAATTTTGGAGAATTGATTTTTTATTTACCTCCAACAGTGAAGCGTAATGTACGAAAGATTGAGAAAATTCGTGTTAGAATTATTAATCTTACTTTTTCGGTCATATTTAATAATATATGTCTACAGGAAAGACTGCTACCAAAATATACTAATATATATATATATATATATATATATATATATATATATATATATATATATATATATATATATATATATATATATATATATATACATATATATATATATAAGGGTATAAAGGAATATATATAAGAATATACATATATTAGAAAACAAAAGTATTTGTGTACCTCCCCTATTGTTTTAACTTGCGTTATGGGGCTCACCCCTTGAAAGCCTCTACTAACTTGGGGCCGGATTCCCAAACTCTACTACCATCAGAGAAGAACCCGGTTGCGTCCCAGTAGGGCCGTAACATAATTGGCATCCCCAGCGGGATGTGACCCCTTGTCAAGTATGTTTGACAAGGGTAGTGACGTAGTGCAATCCCCTGTAAATAATTCCCCCTGTTTATAATTATTAGGACGTTATACGTCCTGTTCAGAGCAGTGTGAACACGTGCAGTGTTGGCGAGTGCAGTGCTCGGTATGATAAGTGCAAAATTGGCGAGTGCGGTGCTCGGTGTGTTAAGTGCTCAAGTGAAGCGGTGTGTTAAGTGTTTGTGCTCCACTTAAGTGACAATGGCGGAGAAAGTGACCATTGAAGATCTGGATGATGTTCAGGACTTTCTGAACAAGGAAGGCTGTCTTGCCCGATTGAAATACCTGGGTAAGCAAGAACTTGTGCTAGTGAGTGCCTATCTGGAGATCAAAATACGTGAAAGTGACTCCCGTGTTGAGATCTTGTCGAAGGTTCACAAACATTTGAAGGCCGGGGAGAAGCAGGAAAGCGAGGCACAGAGTACAAAGGAAAGCAAGGTGGTAGTTGCCGCTGAAAAGGAAGATAAAGGTAGTGACATTGAAAGTGATGCAGGTGAACTGAATACAAGTTTTCTAACCGTCAAAATGCGTGCCTTAGAAATAAATCGTGAGATAGAGTGAAAGAAATTAGACATTGAACGGGAAATTAAAGAAAAGGAAATGGAAATGAAAAGCTTAGAAATACAAGAGAGGAAAGAAGAGCGAGAAAGGGAAGAAAGAAGAGAAAGAGAAGAGCGAGAAAGAGATGAAAAAAGAGAAAGAGAAGAGCGAGAAAGAGAAGAAAAAAGAGAAAGAGAAGAGTGAGAAAGAGAAGAACGTGAAAGAGAAGAAAAGGAGAAGGAAAGAAAACACGAGTTAGAAGTATTGTGATTAGGCGGTCAGAGGAAAACAACGGAAACGAGTAGTTTCGATCCAGTAAGGAATATCAAAATGGTCCCAAAATTGAACGAAAAGGAAGTGTCGAAGTTCTTCGCAGCCTTCGAGAAAGTTGCAGCCTCTTTGGATTGGCCAAAGGAGAATTGGGCCATCATGATACAGTCCGTCTTGACTGGGAAGGCCCAAATTGCCTACTCCACGTTGTCCCTTGATGATTCCAGTGATTACGACAAGGTGAAGAAGGTAGTGCTCATGGCTTACCAGTTGGTCCCTGAGGCTTACAGGCAAAAGTTCAGGAACCTGAAAAAGACCTCGGAGCACACGTTCACCGAGTTTGCGACCATCAAGGAACGGCTTTTTCAGGAGTGGTGTGCTTCTCGGAAGGTGAAGACAAAAGAAGACCTCTAGCAGCTCATACTGTTAAAGGACTTCAAAGACTGCCTATCAGGGGATCTAAAGACATACTTAGAGGAACAACAGGTGGAGACCTTAAATGCAGCAGCCACTATGGCTGAAGAATACATCTTGACGCATAGGCCTTCTGCTAGGTATGTCCCAAAGACCTACTCAAGATATTCGGCCAAACATAAACCGGAGGATAAGACCGCCCCTCGTAGTGCTGCCAAGTCAACCCCAGATAGTCCTAGGAGGTTTAGTCCAAAAAGGGACATAATGTGTTGGACCTATGGAAAGAAAGGGCACTTCGCTGCTAGGTGTCGTAGCAGTGCGGGTAACAATCCACGTAGGGAAGTTATGCTGGTAAGTAGTATAGTACCACCGACGGCCACCCTAGAGAAGAGTAAAGAGTTGTTCGCCCCATATACTTCCCAAGGGGATGTATCAAGTGACCACTCAGGTAAGCCCGTGGTAGTACTCAGAGACAGTGGAGCTGCCCAGTCTCTGATTTTGGAAAAGTCATTACCCGAAGGTGTATCAGCGAATGGGACACAAGGTAATCCTAGATGGTTTCCCTTCCACATTGTATGTTGCCCCTTTGATAAAGGTGCATCTAGAGTCCCAACACTTCAAAGGAGAGTGTAAGTTAGTTGTGGTGGACAGCCTTATCATAGAAGGGATTGACGTTATTTTGGCCAATGACTTAGCCCTAGGTTTGTTACCTAACCATGCCCTGGTCATGGAAGATCTGGTGTGTGAAGAGACAAGTCCAATTGCGGTAGTGCAAACAAGGTCTCAGGCTCAATTCCAGGTACCATCAGATTTAAATGCTTTGTTTGACTCTCCTCCTATCCCACAGGTTACGAGTAGCCATTCACCTGACCCGCCCGTCCCGATGCCAGTTCCTGAATGCTGGACTCGTGCCAAACTACTAGAAGAGCAGAGGAAGGACCCTCAAGTACAAAAGTTGGCAAATACCATAGTCTCCTACGAAAGGAGATGACCTGTACATATGGTCGAATGAAGTACTGTGTCGCAGGTGTCCACCGAAATACCCCCAGTCAACTGAGGTAGGTAAGTAGATAGTCGTCCCAGCCGTGTTCCAATCTAAGCTATTAGAAACTGCTCACGCCGATAGATTTGCTGGACATGGTGGGGTTTCGAAAACCTTTCATGGACTAGCTAAGTGTTTCTACTGGCCACACATGAAGAAGGACGTACGTTGCTTCTGCAAAACCTGCCACGCCTGCCAGATGGCAGGGAAAGCAAACCAGCCTGTCCCCAAAGCTCCTTTATGCCCCATTCCATCCATAGGTGAGCCCTTTGAGCACCTCATTCTGGATATCGTAGGCCCGCTTCCGCCTTCTACATCAGAGGTGCAGTATTTTCTCACTATATTAGATCGGGTTAGTAGATACCCAGAAGCGATCCCCCTTAAGACCATCACAGCTAAGGTCTTGGTGAAACATCTACTCTGGTTCGTCTCATGATATGGTCTCCCCTAAGACCTTTCAGATGGATCAGGGATCGAATTTAAGTCACGTTTGTTTCGCCAACAGATCGCCGACCTGGGAATCCAACAGATTACCTCCAGTGCCTACCATCCCGAGTCGCAAGGAGCTTTGGAGCGTTTCCACCAGACGCTGAAGGGAATGCTTAGGAAGTTTTGCTATGACCGGCAGAGTAAGTGGGTTGAAGACCTACCCTACCTCCTATTTGCGGTAAGATCAGTGCCTAATGAATCACTAGGAATCTCCCCATTCGAGATGATTTATGGCCACTCTGTGAGAGGTCACTTAGAAGTGGCACGAGACCATTGGCTGGACGAGGAGACCAACGTAGACGTTGTGGACTGGCTATCTACAAATAAAGGCAGGTTGTTCTCTGCTTGAGAAATGGCAAAGAAAACCTTAGAGGATACTCAGAAGACCATCAAGAGCAGGTACGATAAGAAGACCAAACAAAGGGATTTCCTAGTAGGGGATCTAGTTTTGGTATGTACTCCCATAGTGACAGAGGTTTGAGCGCTAAATTTGTAGGTCCTTACCAGGTCATGAGAAAGGTCACAATTACCTTCTTAACACTCCAGACCGCAGAAAGAAGGAAACTTTAGTTCATGTCAACATGATTAAAAAATATGAGGGCCAAGATACACTCCCAATAACCATGGTGACAACTAAAGATGACATTGAGGAGGATGAGGATGTACTAACTAACTCAGAGGTTCTATATAATTTGCAGGCATAATTGACGCATGTGAACGGAGGAGATCAACCATCATTGCTGAAAATGATCCGGAGATACAAGACAATCTTCAGAGATGTTCCAGGACTAACATCTGTCCTACAGCATGACGTTGTACTGGAGGAAGGAGTCCGGCCTATAAAGCAACACCCCTACTGACTCAACCCCCTAAAGAAAAAGGTGGTGGAAGATGAGGTGGAGTACATGTTGAAACACCATCTGATAGCCCCAAGCACGAGCCCATGGTCATCCCCAATACTACTAGTGCCCAAACCTGGTTAGAAATACCGTTTTTGTATTGATTATCGCCAGGTGAATAAGGTCACAGTAGCTGATACCTATCCTCTCCCCAGGGTAGAGGAATATCTCGATGCCATAGGCAAAGCTAGCTACCTGACGAAATTTGACCTATTTAAGGGCTATTGGCAAGTTCCCCTCTTGGATAGGGCCAAACCCATCTCTGCGTTCGTGACTCCCGACGGCCTGTTTGAATGTCAGGTGATGCCGTTTGGGATGAAAAACGCAGCATCCACCTTCCAGAGGCTGATGGGTATTGTTTTGCGTGACGTAGAAAACACCTTGGTCTACATCGATGATGTATTAATATATGATGTTAATTGGCAGGACCATCTACGTCACATAGAGGACTTCTTCGAGGCCATGCTCCAGTCAGGGTTGGTAGTCAACCTGCACAAATCTGAGTTAGTCAAAACCTCTGTCATCTTTTTAGGTCATAAGGTAGGAGGAGGATGGATTGCGCCAAAGGCCAGCAAGGTAGAGGCAATAGACACAGTGTTCTCCCATATTAACAGGGACTTGATGAAAAAAACGTAAAAATGACCCCTCACTTGCTCTAGTGCTCTTGGGAGGTGTTGGTCTTTGGAGTGTTAAATACTCCGAAATTACCATCTCTTTTAAGGGTCTGAGCAGGTGGTGGAGTGGGTTAAGGCGTACCTGTTATGCCAGTTGCTGGAAGGCTTCTGTGCTGGCTAGGGTTCGAGTCTCCTGGTGGGAAAGAGTTTCTAAAGTTGTATACTTCACTCTCGTGTTTAGGGGAGTTGTGCCTTAAGCATAGACACAGTGTTCTCCCATATTAACAGGGACTTGATGAAAAAAATGTAAAAATGACCCCTCACTTGCTCTAGTGCTCTTGGGAGGTGTTGGTCTTTGGAGTGTTAAATACTCCGAAATTACCATCTCTTTTAAGGGTCTGAGCAGGTGGTGGAGTGGGTTAAGGCGTACCTGTTATGCCAGTTGCTGGAAGGCTTCTGTGCTGGCTAGGGTTCGAGTCTCCTGGTGGGAAAGTGTTTCTAAAGTTGTATACTTCACTCTCGTGTTTAGGAGAGTTGTGCCTTAAGCATAGACACAGTGTTCTCCCATATTAACAGGGACTTGATGAAAAAAACGTAAAAATGACCCCTCACTTGCTCTAGTGCTCTTGGGAGGTGTTGGTCTTTGGAGTGTTAAATACTCCGAAATTACCATCTCTTTTAAGGGTCTGAGCAGGTGGTGGAGTGGGTTAAGGCGTACCTGTTATGCCAGTTGCTGGAAGGCTTCTGTGCTGGCTAGGGTTCGAGTCTCCTGGTGGGAAAGTGTTTCTAAAGTTGTATACTTCACTCTCGTGTTTAGGAGAGTTGTGCCTTAAGCATAGACACAGTGTTCTCCCATATTAACAGGGACTTGATGAAAAAAACGTAAAAATGACCCCTCACTTGCTCTAGTGCTCTTGGGAGGTGTTGGTCTTTGGAGTGTTAAATACTCCGAAATTACCATCTCTTTTAAGGGTCTGAGCAGGTGGTGGAGTGGGTTAAGGCGTACCTGTTATGCCAGTTGCTGGAAGGCTTCTGTGCTGGCTAGGGTTCGAGTCTCCTGGTGGGAAAGTGTTTCTAAAGTTGTATACTTCACTCTCGTGTTTAGGAGAGTTGTGCCTTAAGCATAGACACAGTGTTCTCCCATATTAACAGGGACTTGATGAAAAAAACGTAAAAATGACCCCTCACTTGCTCTAGTGCTCTTGGGAGGTGTTGGTCTTTGGAGTGTTAAATACTCCGAAATTACCATCTCTTTTAAGGGTCTGAGCAGGTGGTGGAGTGGGTTAAGGCGTACTTGTTATGCCAGTTGCTGGAAGGCTTCTGTGCTGGCTAGGGTTCGAGTCTCCTGGTGGGAAAGTGTTTCTAAAGTTATATATATGTAACAAACTAGGCTGTTGTAAGAATTATTCCAGAAGGTTCCAGAAGTTTAGAGTAGGGACCTGACCTCAACAACACACATTCCCCTGGGAATTAGCAGGTCTGAGTCACAAATGGCGGGCATCTTTGTTCATAGTTTTGTATAATGAACCATCCTATAGTATTCAGTAATTTAGAGAAATTAGCCTTTATTCATTTTGTATTAAAATTGTATTGTATAATAGTACTGGGTACAATATCAAGAGTATTCTAATTATTGAGTTTAAGTCACCATCAGTGACGTCATGAATCAGATCTAACTTGTAAGGCGGATTGACCGGCGGTCATAGGTCATCAGGGTTGACATATCTACTATTTCTCAAAGTTCAATTAACCATTTTGGGGATCGGGAACAGCTCTGCCGTTAGATGCTTGTGTAATTTAATTTCAGTAAAATAATTCAACCAGTCTGGATCAATTCAGTGCAAACAGAGGTTAATTGTTATAACTTAAACCTTGCTAGTAACTTGATGAAACTTTGACTAGGCGGAAGGTTACAATGCTCTAGTCTGGGCTAGGCCAGACGAGGAAGAGATCAGTGTGGACTCCAGAGCAACTGGGAGAGGTCAATCCATCTTACCTCTCCCAAGACCAGCCCAACATCTTCAGCTGGTAAAACATAGAGGTATAGTTGCTATTGTTATGTATAGGAATAGTCTTCATTGCCATTCAGGTCAAGTAGGGAGTGTTAAAGTGACAGGGAGTGAACATATTTAGATTTTGTTTTAGTTTTTCTTTTAATAAATTAATTAGGTAATAAATTGCATTTTTATTATTTCCATGTGTTTTATGTGTATACTTGTCCTGGTCACGTGGTCCACACGAGGCAGAGTTGGATTGGGCGCCGATTCTAACATCGAATCGGAATTATCATTACCGTGTAATTTATTCCACACTCAAGGTCATCGGGGATCAAGCCCCTAGGTTGATTAATTAGTGTGATCGATCCAGACCTCGATCATTGCTCTTGTGTTACTGGTCTGGTGGTGGCAGCGTAGAGGCGACTCTAGGGTTTTGCTCAAAGCCTAGGTCATGCCATACTGGTTGTAGAATCCTAAGTCGGTCAATCGTCTTAGGACCACGTGGCGTGGAGTTGGCTTTGGTAAAAGTTTGGAGTCCCTTGTAAATTTATAAAGTAAGAATACGGGTAGAGGGCGAAGAAGGAAAGAGAAGTAGAGAGAGAAACCCAACCCGTGTTACAAAAGGAGTGTTCGAGGACCAGGTGGAAAGGACAATTCATGTAAATAAATTGAAACATTATCATGCTAGAGAGGAATTAGAACTGCCTTCAGCGGGTCTAGTTCTTGACTCAGCAGTGCTGACTCATGGCTTCACCGACGAGTCAGAGGATGAGGATGACCCTCTGTCATCGCTCATCAGTAGTCAGGTGCAGTCTCGCCACCCTATGGTGACGAGATCTCGCGCTATACAGTAAAGTAACTTCCTTGGTTAGTATAATTTAGTATTCATTAGATTTTCCTGTAAAGGCAATGAGATGTACTATGTCTATACTTGACTCAGGTAGCAACTTTTACCGTGCTCTGGGGTTCCACCTCCACCAAACCCAGAGTATATCTATGCTTCCGCTGTGTTGTGTCTGTCTGTTCCCAGGTCTGATTGGTACACCGACCCAGTTGTTCCAGCCACACGTGAACCCTTGTCTGTAAAGACCGAGGGGGGAGGCACGTTACACAAAGCCCTCCCCCCACCAGACCCAGTAACCCATACATCAGTTACTTTGGGGATGAGTGACTGTCCAAGAGTCACCCGGCCGACGCCTCACGTCACTAACAAGGTTGTCAGGGCCAGCGAGCTGTCCACATTATAGCAGTCACCGGAGGTGCCATACAACGCCGGGGTAGCTGTCTCGAGATCACCACTACCCACCTGCTGCGTCATCAAGACTGCAGCCATTCCAGCAGTGTTGGAGGAGAGGTCAAGAAATGGAAAGCGCGTAGCAGTACTCAAAGAGTTTCGCCGGAGGATTAATGATTACGTCATCTGAAGTAACAAGAAAGCGGAAGTAAGGCGGTCACAGGTGGAAGGCACGGTTTCCCTACAGAGTACCGGGACTCGCCAATAGAAGGTCGCAAAATTGTCTCCTTTGGCCTAAAGTCGGCGGTACGAGGGTATACACAGTTGGTGTTTACGGCCTAGTAACCTGGTGACATCAAGAAACGCCTGAGATGACGTGAGCAATGATGGAACACGAGATTCACCTGTTCTGCAAACAAGCAACCCGCCTCTACGACCCTCTAACATCACTCCTGCTAAGAGACACCGTTGGTACATCCAGTCCTGCTCTGCTGTGGTCATCTGCGACGTCAAGTTTAACATCAAGACTGCCGTGTGAACTGTGATTGATATGAAGGCGTGTGGACTGTCGAGAGCAAGATTAATGGCCGAAGTAACAGTATTCTACAGCTGTCACTTGGCACTCAGCTCTACTACACTCTGTCGTCATTCAGGAGTACCGGATGGGAGTACAAGAGGACCAGGTATTGATGTCTACACATGGGAAGAAGCAAGATCGACATCGTCATCGTTAGCGATTACATTCAGCATCCAGCAGCAGCGATTTTTTTTTTCTCGATTACTCAATATGAACAATTGATACAAACAACAAAGTTGGCTCTGAACATCTGTGTAAAGAATATCTGGACACTTTTGTTTAAATGTTGAAAAACAGATTTAGAATCAATACTTTATAAATGTTGAAAAACAGATTTAAAATAATTCTGGTATAATATATGAATTTTACTCTATAAATTGGTCAGTAATCAAAATCGAAGCCCCTGTGTAATTGTCTCAGCCCAGAACAAACGGTAATGGAAAATTATGTTGTGCTATTTTTTGCAGAATGTTTGAACACAGGAGAGGCGGACCAATATAAACATTGACACTTCTAGTGAGTGAGAACACTTGGCTGTACAGTCAGCTGAAACCTGTGATATAGTATAGGAATTTTTTTTTATTTTTAGATACATGTAATAAACGTTAGGTGTGTTCCTTAACATGTCAAGGTTGACATTGATTGGGGAGTGGTTAGTACACGGATGTGAGCTTGATAGTTCCGTAGCACGCTCCCGGATGACTGAAAGTTCAGTCTGAAGATATAACTTTAATGGTTGTTTGAGCACGGTGTGGCTGGCTCTAGAGGACACATGGACTTGGCTATTGAAGAGCCAAGAGAGTTTAATAGCTAGTCTTTGATGGTAGAGTAGGGACATGTTATTTAGCTATGTCAGTAAGGATAGGATGTATGTTTCCTGATATTAGAGGATTGCTGTCAGTTGACAGCTGAGAAACTTATGAAATGTGAACATATTTATTATGATGTTGAACTATTATTTGTCAAATTTTAATAGTTAGGTTAGCTTTTGTTTGTGGCATGAGTTGAATTGTGGGTTTGGATACTAAACCTCGTGATTTTTAACAAATTAACAAGGTTTACTAAGTGTTTGTGCGGGGGGGGGGGGGTTGTAACAAACTAGGCTGTTGTAAGAATTATTCCAGAAGGTTCCAGAAGTTTAGAGTAGGGACCTGACCTCAACAACACACATTCCCCTGGGAATTAGCAGGTCTGAGTCACAAATGGCGGGCATCTTTGTTCATAGTTTTGTATAATGAACCATCCTATAGTCCTGATCAATCCTGATCATCCTATCCATCCTGATCAAAATCTTCTGTCTCATATCTATACCAACCAGCACATCGATCATCATTATTGCAAGTATTTCACAGCACACCAGGCTAAAAACAAACTCCAAAATAGCACCTATCTATCAGTTTATAACCAAAATGTTAGATCACTTGGTAAACATTTTGACGATTTAAATGCACTACTCACAGCACTAGGTACTAACCTATCGTTCATTATTTTAACAGAAACTTGGCTAAATAAAGACTATACCCAACTCTACAACTTAGCTGGTTATAAAGCCATTCATAACTGTAGGCCTAATAAAAAAGGTGGTGGCACAGCTATATATTACCGAGATACATTTATCTGCAACAGTGTTATTAGTGACAGAGATGACTACTGTGAATATACTTTTGCTCAGTTTACAATTAAATCCCTTAAATCCTCTTTGACTATTGGAGCCATCTATAGATTTCCTAATACTAACATAGCTTCTTTCTCAGACAACCTAAGGAATCTTATTATAAACAACAATCTCAACAAAAACCACATCATTCTGGGAGGAGACTATAATATTGACCTGGGTCAACAAAATTGCTCTCAAGTTGACTATTTCCTTAACAGCATGAACTCCTGTATGCTAATCCCCACTATCACCAAACCTACCCGAGTCACTCAAACATCAGCCACTACCTTGGACCACATATGGACAAACATAACAGCTCCCCTTGTATCTGGTATAATCTACGACAGAACAACTGACCACTATCCTACCTTTCTCATAGCGAACATGGACATAACACCACCAAAAAGCAAGAAACTTTCATTTAGGCTACACAGTGAATCAGCTTTAGACAATCTTACAGAGGCACTTCACAATATTAACTGGGATTCTGAATTCAATAATACCCATGATATAAATTCATTAGCTAACCTCTTCCTCTCCAAAACTCTAAGCCTCTACAACCTTCATTGTCCCCTTCTTACAAAGCAAGTAACTGACAAAAGATTAAACAATCCATGGCTCACAAGTGGCATTCTCAACTCAATCAACAAGAAACATGAATATGAAAAGAAAGTTAGGATTGGCCTAGTTTCAAAGGAAGTAGCTAAAAGGTACTCATCAATGCTTACCAGTATCATAAGAAAGGCAAAACTTGCATATTATGTGAATAGATTCAATGAAGCAAAAGGCAACATGAAAAACACTTGGAAAACTATCTCTAGTATCCTAGGAACTAAGCAACACTCACATGACCAAATAAAACTCTACAAGGATGGGGATATACCGTCAACTGATTTAGAAATCGCAAATGAATTTAATAGTTTCTTTTCATCGGTTGGTGCTAATCTTGCCAGTAAAATCCCACAGACTCAGACACATATTAACACATATCTCTCAGGCAGCTATCCAAACTCTCTTCTCCTTTCACCAATCAGCCCGGCAGATGTTGTGTCCATCATACACTCTCTAAAAACCAAGGCAGGGAACACCAGTGAAATTCCGTCCATTGTGTACAAGAGAGCCTCCCATGCCCTTGCCCCACCCATAGCACTACTGTTCAACAAATCTATAGAGTGTCGCACCTTCCCTGATATCCTCAAAAAAGCAAGAGTAACGCCAGTCCATAAAGGAGGCAATCCGGCGGACATAAACAATTATAGACCAATATCAAATCTACCCATTCTATCAAAAATATTTGAAAAAATTATTTACAAACAGCTCTATTCCTACCTCGTAAAATTCGACATACTCAGCCCCTGCCAGTTTGGCTTCCGGTCCCAAAAGAGCACCAACGATGCAATCATTAGTCTCCTTGACGTTATCTACTCAGCCCTTGACAAAAATGAGTTTCCGATTGGACTCTTCATTGACCTAAGAAAAGCCTTTGATACTGTTAATCACAACTACCTCCTACTTAAACTCCAGCATTATGGAATCCGAGGCCTTGCCCTTGACTACATCCGATCCTATCTTAGTGACAGACACCAATATGTAACCATCAATGATACAACTTCGTCCACTCTACCAATTACCGTTGGAGTGCCACAGGGCAGCATCTTAGGACCTCTTCTATTTCTTATATATATAAACGATCTGCCTAATGTCTCTAATATTCTCAAACCTATACTGTTTGCTGACGATACTACTCTTATCTATTCAAACCTCAACCCACATACACTAAATAATGTTGTGAATAATGAATTAAAAAAAGTCCACTTATGGATGTCAACGAACAAACTAACATTAAACATCAAAAAGACTTACTACATCTTATTTGGAAGCAAATCATCAAATGCAATTCAGCTACAGATAGACAACATTAACATCAGTAATAAAGATGATGGCAAGTTTCTTGGCCTATTCCTAGACAAGAGACTCAACTTCAGCACCCACATTCAACACATAACTAAGAAAGTCTCTAAGACAGTTGGTATACTCTCCAAAATCAGATATTATGTTCCTAACTCTGCTCTCCTCTCACTATATTATGCACTAATTTACCCCTATCTTAATTATGGTATCTGTGCATGGGGGTCTACCACTGCAAACCACCTTAAGCCCATCATCACACAGCAAAAATCTGCTATCAGAATGATAACTAACTCAGCTTTCAGACAACACTCAGCTCCCTTGTTTAAATCCCTAAACTTGCTAAATATTAACTCCCTCCACACATTCTCTTGTGTCAACTACATTTACAAAACCCTGTTCTTAAATGCAAACCATGCTCTGAAACTCTCCCTGGACAGATGTAATAGGACCCATTATCACCACACCAGAAATAAATATCTCTTTGATATCCCCAGGGTCAAACTTAATCTGTGTAAACACTCTATGCAAATTAAGGGACCTAGTTTATGGAACTCACTCCCTAGTGAATTGAAAAACTGTAAAACTTTTGCCTTATTTAAAAGCAAAACCAAAAAGTACCTAACTTCATCTTCTTAGTTTTCCTACACTGAGCTTTAAATTTGCTCTGTACCTAGTGTTACCCAATCTCCTAATTTTTATGTAATTTCAAACAACCTTATCATTGTGTTCATTGCTGTCTTCTTTTATGTGCTAGCCATATGCTGTATTGTGACTACCAATTTTTGTCAACTACCATTCAAGCTGTCATTGCAACCAATCTTATATTGTTTCTGCTGTATTATGCCTACCAATTTTTTTGTCAACTACCATTCAAGCTGTCATTGCAATCAATCTTAGCTACCTATGTGCTTTAATATACTGTACCTACAATTTTCTCTCATCTTTTTTTTTCATTTCATGTAATCTGTTATCATTTTTTGTCTATAATTTTGCAAGTATTTACCTCCTTAAAATTTTCTTAGATTAAGGACCTGCCCGAAACGCTGCGCGTGCTAGTGGCTTTACAAGACTGTAAATACCATATTTGTATCCTCACATTCCTTATGTACATTCTTGTATATGCATAAATAAATAAATAAATAAATAGTATTCAGTAATTTAGAGAAATTAGCCTTTATTCATTTTGTATTAAAATTGTATTGTATAATAGTACTGGGTACAATATCAAGAGTATTCTAATTATTGACCTTACCCCCTAAATGTCAACCCATGTCCTGCAGTTTTTAAATAATGTTGTTTGTTCTCCAACTTGTACAATTGATGATTTCTTCCATGTTCCCCCCTTTTTATTTTTTTCCTTTTTTCAACATAATTTATACCTAATCCCAATTACTATTAAGTTTTAGTCTAAGTGGGTTTTTTTCCCACACCTTGCCCGAAACGCTATGCGTATTAGTGGCTTTAGGTATTGTATGTACTAACTCTATCTATAAATCCAACATTATGTTTGTAACTCCTCTATGTATGTACTTTTCCTGAATAAAAATTAGAATTTTGAATTTGGAGTTAAACATAAGTCAAAGTTAGAGAAAGTTCAGAAGTATGCCACCAGACTAGTTCCAGAACTGAGAGATATGAGCTACGAGGAAAGGCTATGGGAGCAAAAGCTCACGTCCCTGGAGGGCAGAAGAGTAAAGGGGAGACATGATAACCACCTACAAAATTCTCAGGGGAATTGACAGAATGAATAAAGACAAACTATTTAGCATGGGTGGAACACGATCAAAAGGACACAAGTGGAAACTTAGTACCCAAATGCGCCACAGGGACATTAGAAAGAATTTTTTCAGTGTCAGAGTAGTTAACAAGTGGAATGCATTAGGAAGAGATGTAGTGGAGGCCGACTCCATACACAGTTTCAAATGTAGATTTGACAGAGCCCAGTAGGCTCCAGAAAGAGCCAAAGCTCAACCCCCGGCAAGCACAAGTAGGAGAGCACACACACACACGCACACACCAGCAGGAAGGTCACGCTCATTCTTGGGTTTATTAAGGATACAGGGTCAGATCACAGATCTAGGGTATCACTAAGTGTATAACCGCGAATAGGAAAGAAAAAAAGTACGGTGCTTTCACTAGAACTTGGTGTAAAACAGTGAACAATCTCTAACACAGGCCACGTGGGAGGGCCACGAGGCTTTTTGTTTACATATTGGTGCCTAGGGATCTACAGTGGTACAGTAAATTAGTGAACAGTAACACAACAGTCACAACGATACAGTGACTGACTCCAGAACTTTGTTTTAGATAGAGAAGAACCCATGTACGTTTTTTGTTTTTCAAATCATCGCTGTTTGAATGTAATTTTCTGTAATAATTTGTAATTGTATTTGTGCTGCTTTTTCAAAAATGTTCCCCCCTCTTTTATCTCTATTTTTTATATGTGCTCATCACATCTTTTCTTTTTACCCATTAGTTTTAAGCTTTAGTCATTAATGTTTTTCCTGCCCAAAACGCTTTGCGTAATAGTGGCTTTAGGCATTGTATAGCTCTATCTATAAAGCCAAAAAACTTTGTAAAATCTCTTTATGTATGTACCTTACCTAAATAAAAATTATTATTATTATTATTATTATTATAACCACTATCATCAATCTACTGGAACTTAGTGAATCACCACTGTGGTGTTTGTGTGTTACTGAGGAAGTCTTGGTTGTAGGGTTGATATAAAACCATCGCTTGGTTACTGACTTTAATATTTATAAACAATTACATGACTAGTAGCTTCCAAGCTGGTAGCATCCTGTGTGCTCCTGTTTACCTTCTCTGGCGTCTGCTCCGCCACACATAGAAAACGGATGGTACCATTTTCTGTGAACATGACATCCCTCCTTTTCTTTAAAAAGAATGAATACAGGATGTCTACCATGCTTGTAGCACAAAGCAAAGTTATTGACACAAAGTAAGTTATTAACATACCAAGAGATATTGCATACATTTAACATTAATTAAGCACACAAAGAATTTAAACAACTTAATCTTTACCACAAAGGATTTCAATGTTAAAAACACAAATGCAATGTTAAACAAACATGAAAGAAACTGTAATACAAAGTTACAAAATATTGAATGAGAGATCTGCATTATTCAAACAATATTAAATTTAGTTTAGAATAACAAGTAAATACTTTGCATTACATAGGAACACAATTAATCATCAAATCGTGTAGGGCGTTTAACATGACGTTTAGGACGAGTCTCTCCAAATACAATAATATCCCTTGATGAATTGTTTATTGAGTTATAACTCATTTTTTCTTTTTCTTTTGCACGACTTTGCACTTCATCATTATCTACACTAGTTGGAATCACTTTGAAATAGGCCATATTACGTGTTATACTATGATCTCTATTACTAGCTGTTACCATAGTTCCTTTTACACTAATCACTTTATATGGTTTTGTATCATACAGCATATCTAGCTTTCCCTCTTTTTTTCTTTTTAACGAGAACAGTATCTCCAACCTTTATGAATTGTTCCTTTGCACGTTGATCATGAGCAATTTTCATTTTGCCCTTGGCTAGTGCATCCTTCTGAGCGAGACGTTTATCTGTTACCTCGGCTGGCATGACAGGTAGTGAGATCCTCATAGGACGTCCAAATAAAAGTTCACCGGGTGACTTGCCCGGTGTTCCATGTGGTGTTGCACGGTAGTTCCTGAGAAAAGCATACATAGCTTGTTTCCAGGATCGTCCTACGGCATGAGCACAGCGTACCGCTTTCATGAGAGGTTGCATGAATCTCTCAACTTTTCCATTTGCTTGAGGATGTAGTGGCATCACACGGCGGTGTTTGAATCCAATATGCTCAGCAAAGTTGACGAAGTCTTGTCCATTGAATGACGGTCCATTGTCCGTCTTGACAACTTCAGGAATGCCAAAGTTTGAAAAGATGTTGTCGAGTTTCGGGATGACAGCCTTTGCAGATGTGGAAGTGATGATTTCTACTTCTGGATAACGTGAGTGATCATCAATGACTACCATCAAGTACTCTCCAGTTGGTAGTGGTCCACAGAAGTCCATCGATACTTCCGTCCATGGTGCAGCAGGTAGTGGTGAAGGTTGTAGAGGTGTTGGTCTTGAAGTATCCACTGCAGCTTGGCAAGGGACACAGGCATCATGCATGTCCTTTGCTTGACGATCAATGCCAGGAAACCACACCTTTTCTCGTAGCAGCTGTTTGGTCCTAACAAGACCTTGGTGTCCTTGATGTGCAAGCTTCAGAGCACGTTGCTGGAGAACAGCTGGAATAACAATACGAGTACCTCGCAGCACAGTGTCGCGTTGTTGCGTAACACTTAATTCTGTCTGGATGCGTTCAAGTGCTTTGAATGCATCTTGGTCAACTCCTGAGGGTGGGATGCGTGGAAACTTTTTCTTAGTCAATGCATCCACTGTTGCTTGCAGAGTTGGGTCCTCTAGGGTTGTAGTATGTATTTCATCAAGAGTGAGAGCCTTAGGGACTGCATCACAGGTTACAGAGTGTACATATTCCTCGGCAACTTGCTGATGCTTGGTGATGGTGAAACGGTTGGCAGGATGTAGACTGATATAATCAGCGGGATTGCCTGCACCCGGCTTGTATTTCACCGTAAAGTTGTATGGTTGCAGACGAAGAGCCCATCTCTCAATGCGAGCTGGTGGTTTGGACTTTGGATTATTGAAGATGGTCTCCAACGGTTTGTGGTCAGTGACTATCGTGGTGAAGGGTGCACCAAGCAGATACACATTGAAGTGTTCACAGCTCCATACAAGAGCAAGAGCTTCCTTCTCTGTCTGACTGTATCGTTGCTCAACATCTGTGAGAGAACGGCTAGCGTAGGCAATTACTACTCTGGAATCTGGTTGACCAGGTTTGTGTTGGGCTAAAACAGCACCTAAACCAACAGGACTAGCATCCACCGTTAACTCAGTGTCCATTGATGGATCAAAGTATGCAGCAGTCGCATTCTCTACTAGTGCATCTTTCACAGCATCAAATGCATTTTACTCGATATCGCTCCTGTACCATGATGCATTTTTCTTCAGGAGCTCACGTAGAGGCTTCGTAATGGTAGCAAAATCTGGAATGAAGCGAGAACAGTAGTTTGCCATTCCCCGAAAACTATGTACTTCAGTGGACGTTGAAGGATGTGCAGCATTCTTGATATCTGCAACTTTCTTAGGATCTGGAGACAGACCTTTGTCACTAAGTACATGTCCAAAGAATTCAATTTTATGTTGATTGAACTCACACTTTGCTCAGCTTACTGTCAAATTCTTTTCTCGTAAGCGTTGCAATGTTGCACGAAGAGCTTTGTCGTGTTCAGCTTGGGTACGACCATAAACAATGATGTCATCAGACATGTTGTCAGCATTAGGTATATCTTGCAATACCTGGCTGATGATGTGCTGGAATACCTCGGCAGCACTGTTGATACCAAAACTCAGGCGCTTGTACCTATACAGACCTCGATGTGTCGTAAACGTTGTGATGAAGCGACTCTCATCATCAAGTTCAAGCTGATGATAGCCCTTGTTTAAATCTAACTTGCTGAATACAGTTGCACCATTCAAGCGGTAGATCATATCATCTACAGTCGGTGTAGGATGGCGTTCACGCATTATTGCCTTGTTGGGAACACGCATGTCTACACAAATGCGTATCTCATCTGGATTCTTCGGCATTGGTGGAGTGACAACTGGGCTTACCCATGGTGTTGGGCCTGTTACTGGTTCAATGATATCTAGTTCCATCAGCCTATCCAGTTCGGCATCGACTTTCTTGCGAGTATGGAATGGTTGTCGGCGATGTGGTTGGGCAACTGGAATTACATCTGGGTTGATATGCAGATGTACTTTGCTATCAGTATAACAACCTATGGATTTAAATCGATCAGAAAATTCAGCAACAATACCGTCAACATTGTTTGCAGATTCCACTGCTACAGCATTAGAAAGCTGAAGTAGCCCCAATTTGGTTGAAGTCTTGTAACTGAATAAAGACTCCTTTGCATTCCTAACAACATGGAATGTAGTAGTGAGCATTGCACTCTTTGACTTAATCTCTGCAGTGAAAGTTTCAATCACTGGCACGGCTACCTTTGAAGCATAGGCAGTGGCTTTACCATTATAGTTTTCAAGCTTCGGGAACTGTTTTTTAAATTTTTCATAGTGGCACTCAGCAATGGTGTCAATGCTTGATCCAGTGTCAATGAGAACTTTGAGACAAATACCAGCAATGTATACTATAGTCTCTGGGTTGTTTGGAAGATCATTCCATTCTGTGATTGATTGTACTCCATAAGTATAATCACATTCACTGTCATCTGAGATTGGTTGTAATGAAATGTTGTCTTGTACATTATTAACATTCTGGATATGAGGTGCAATATTGTGTTTACCACCTCGACCCCTATGGCCTGATCCTCGTACAGTGCTTTTATTCATTGACTGTGGTTTCTTTAGTGCAGACCGACACATAGCACCAAAATGACCTAGTTTTCCACACTCATAGCACTTCTTACCTTGAGCAGGACAAACATTATCTTGGTGTGGGTAGTCTCCTCCACAATTGTAACATTTATTGTTGACAACCTCTGATGTGAGTCGTTGTGACTGCTTGAGTCTTGTTCCATGACTCCAGTTGTGATGTGGTTCTCGGCTCAATTTACTGTTAGGTTTGGCATGATATCTTCTTTGATCACGGTGTCCTCCCTGAACCTTATGTACCTCATCACTGTTAGTAACAGTGGCAGAACCGTTGTTGGCACTGCACTCCATGACACGAGCATCACGTGCAGCATCTTCCATTCGACGAGCCATATCCAGTATCTTGGTCAGAGAACTTTCATTATCAACAAGTTCTAGAGCTCTTCGATGGAGACGTGTAGATGTGCATGTTTCAATTATTTGCTGTTTGATTTCTTTGTCTACATCAGCAAACTCACAATGGGCTGCAAAACCCTGCAGACGTGTGTGGTATTGATCAACGGTTTCATTAGAGAGTTGTGCTTATTATTGAGCATTATATTATATTGTACTTATATTATTGTTGTGCTTATTATTGAGAGACTATGCTTATTATTCAACTTTTCTTTGATTCCATTTATTACCTAGGTTGCCTAGCCTCGCCATGCTCCCTTACTCCATTGTACCCCTGGCTTTGCCTGCATCTCAAATTGCAAATTGTTACTTACAGTGTACCTGAGAGTACTTGTAAGCAATCTACCTCATTTTTCATTTTTGCTCAATTTGTTTTTGTATTGCTTAGTCTTGTTTATATTTTTGTTTTGTATTTCTATATCTTGTGCTTTGTATAGTCCATGTTTATATGTTTTTTCGTTAATCTCATTTATTACCTAGGTTGCCTAGCCTAGCCATACTCCCTTACTCCATTGTACCCCTGTAAGCCCCTTTTGAGTTTGCTTTGTTCTGTATTGTGTACATCTTTTTCCCTATTTTATAGCTTATTTCTACCTTGTTATTTGCCTTTCTTCCCTTGTTTTTCCTGCAATCAGCTTTTTTTATGCAGACAAGTATAGACCCTGAACTTAACCTCTTATCCACTATCTATGACAATTATCACTTTAATGATCTAAATTGCAGATATTTTGCAGCACATGATGTAAACAATGTATTAACTCATAATCACAATATCGCTGTAATCAATTTGAACGATAGATCCCTAGGTAAACACTTCGATGATGTTAGTGCCTTGATTGAAGCTATTGACAACAAATTCTCTTTTATTATACTTACTGAAACATGGTTGAAAGAGGATACTACTCAGCTCTTTAACATGCCTAACTACTCAGCAATTCACAACTGTCGTCAACTTCAGAGAGGTGGTGGCACTGCTCTTTACTACCACCAAGAACTAACATGCTTAAAAGAAATTAGAACCAGAGACTGCTATGGGGAGTATATCTTCGCCAGCTTCAGAGTCAAGGGTGCCGAGTCTGTCCTGACTGTGGGAGCAGTTTATAGAATTCCTAACACTGATGTGTCCGAATTCAACTCAAACCTTAGAAATCTAATACTTGATAACAGACTGAACAAAAACCACCTAATTATCGCAGGGGACTTTAATATTGACCTCTGCGAGCCTGAACACCCCACTGCTGTTAGCTTCCTCAACTGTATGAATTCTTGCTTCCTCATACCCTTAATCACTAGACCTACTAGAATCACTGATAGCACTGCCACGACGCTCGATCACATCTGGACAAACATAACCTCTCTGCTTACTTCAGGTATAATCACCGATAGCACTACAGATCATTACCCCACATTTCTCTTAACTAACATTAGCAAACCACCTCTTGAGTCAAGAGTGATACGTTTTAGACTACACAATGAAACTGCTATAGACAATTTTATAACTGCTGCTGATAATGTCAACTGGGAGTCCGAGTTAGGTAACATAGTGGACATCAACCTAGCAGTGCAATCTTTTCTTCAAAAAACTCTTAGCCTTTATAATACCCACTGTCCTATGCTTACAAAACAAGTCACAACCAAAAGGCTTAACAATCCCTGGCTTACAAAGGGAATACTTAAATCTATTAATAAAAAACATGACCTTGAGAAGAAGTATAGGTTAGGAATTGTCTCCAAAGAATTCTCAAAGAATTACTCATTATTGCTGTCTAAGATAATTAGACAAGCCAAAACTAAATACTACGAAGAAAAATTTATCCAAATAAAGAGCAACATTAAACAAACTTGGAGAACAATTTCTCAAATATTGGGATCAAAGAAGTCTTTAAATAACAAACCGACTCTCCTGTCTAATAACGATGGTCAGCTTTCAGCCTCTGATTCTGCTATTGAGTTCAATAGGTTCTTCTCTTCCATTGGTTCATCCCTTGCAAATGATATTCCATCTTCCAGTACAGACATTAATGACTATCTTTCAGGTAACTATCCACAGTCTCTGTACCTAAAGCCTATTAATTCCACTGACGTCAATGAGATAATCCTTTCCCTTAAAACCAAGTCTGGTGCCCTTGAGGAGATACCAACTTTAATTTACAAAAAAGCCTCCAGATCTTTAGCCCCTGCTATTGCTTTGCTCTTCAACAAGTCACTTGAACTCCAAACCTTCCCAGATATTCTAAAAAAAGCGAGAGTAACGCCTGTCCACAAATGTGGTAATCTCACAGATGTTAACAACTACAGACCTATATCTATCCTGCCAAACTTGTCAAAAAATTTTGAAAAACTAATCTATAAGCAGCTTTACTCATATCTAGCCAAACTCAATACACTTAGCCCTTGCCAATATGGCTTCAGACCCAAAAAAAGCACTAACGATGCACTTATTAGTATGCTTAACTCGATTCATACAGCTCTTGATAAAAATGAGTTCCCTGTTGGGTTGTTTGTGGACCTGCGTAAAGCTTTTGATACTGTCAACCACCAAAACCTTCTTCTTAAATTACATCATTATGGAGTCAGAGGACACTCCCTACAATACCTCAAATCCTACCTTACTGACAGGCTCCAATATGTTTCTGTGAATAATACAATTTCTCCCACCCTACCCATCAACATTGGTGTTCCCCAGGGCAGCATACTTGGCCCTCTCCTCTTTCTCATCTACATTAATGACCTTCCAAATGCCTCCCAACACCTCAAACCAATTCTATTTGCTGACGACACAACCTTCATTTACTCCAGTCCTGATCCCCTTGCTCTAAATGCCACAGTAAATACTGAGCTAAATAAAGTCCATCTGTGGCTAACTACCAACAAACTCACCCTTAACATTGACAAAACCTTCTATATTCTGTTTGGCAATAAATCCTCTAATCAAATAAATCTCAAAATAAACAATACCCAAATTTGTAACAAATTAGATGGCAAATTCCTTGGCATTCTCATTGATCACAAGCTTAATTTCCAGGGACACATTCTAAACATATCAAAAAAAGTTTCAAAAACTGTGGGCATTCTTTCTAAGATCAGATATTATGTACCACGCCCTGCCCTGGTGACTCTCTATTACTCCCTGATCTATCCATATCTCAACTATGGTATTTGTGCTTGGGGCTCTACTACCCAAAATCACTTACGTCCTCTAATTACTCAACACAAAGCTGCTATTAGGACAATATCCAATTCTGGCCCCAGACATCACTCGGTACCCCTACTTAAATCTCTGAATATGTTAGACATTAAGTCACTGCACATTCTCTCATGTGTATTATACATATATAAAACGCTAAACTATAATGCCAATCCTGATCTCAAAAGCTTCATAGAAGGTTGTATCAGAACCCATGAGCATCACACCAGAAATAAATACAGTTTTGATATTCCTAGAGTACGACTTAATCAAACTAGAAATGCTCTACAAATCAAGGGACCCAGAATGTGGAATGACCTTCCCAACCATGTTAAAGACTGTACCTCTCTCAACCAGTTCAAGTTAAAAGCGAAGCTATACCTAATAAATTCCCTGTAACCTACCTTACTCTTCTATTGTCAACCAATGTCTGTTTTTTTCTTTAAAGAGCGCTGTTTGTCGACATAATTGTATTTGTGCTGCTTTTTCATCTATGTTTTCATTTCTTGTTTTCATTCTACTCATTATGCTCAATTAGTATTAAGCTTGTCATTTAAGTTTATCATGCCCGAAACGCTTTGCGTAATAGTGGCTTTAGGCAGTGTATGTACTAGCTCTACCTATAAGTCAAACAATCCTTGTAAATATTTATTGTATGTATATACCTTACCTAAATAAAATTGTATTGTATAAATAAAATAAAATTGTATTGTATTGTATTGTCTGGCTCTCCTGAAATGCATAATTTCCATTGCAGTATTTTGCTTTGGTTTCAAATGCTCTGTTAGTTTGGCTTTGGCAATGTCATAATCTTTGGCACTACCAGTGTCTTTCAGTGTATCAAATATGTCACAAACTCTATCACCTGCATAATGAAGTAGAAAGGCACGCTTTCTTTCAGCACTTTTGATGTCAGAAACTATCAACATATTTTCAAACCTTTTAAGCCATTTGACCCACCTCTGTGACAGGTTTGTCTGGTCACAGTCAGGATTAAATGCAGGAAACTGAGGTATATTTGCCATTTTTTACTGAATAAATGTAAACTTATCACTTAAATGTTCCTCAAAATATTAAACACTTACTGCACTGTATATGTTAGTTAAGAATTCACTGTAATTATATTAATTTTGCAAAGCACACAAGCATTTTAATGCAAAAGTTCACAACAGTGCACAATATTTTTTTTTTTTTGAGATATATACAAGAGTTGTTACATTCTTGTACAGCCACTAGTATGCGTAGCGTTTCGGGCAGGTCCCTGGAATACGATCTCCTGCCGCGAAGAATCGTTTTTTTATCCAAGTACACATTTTACTGTTGCGTTAAACAGAGGCTACAGTTAAGGAATTGCGCCCAGTAAATCCTCCCCGGCCAGGATACGAACCCATGACATAGCGCTCGCGGAACGCCAGGCGAGTGTCTTACCACTACACCACGGAGACTGTAAAGAGAATATAGCAGCAACTGACTTCTTACCTAGCCCTTGTGTACATGTGTTGTTCCTACTCACAGCAGTTGTCAGCAGTTGGCACAACCGTAGTTAGCAGTTGGTACAGCAGTTGGTACAGCAGTTGTCAGCAGTTGGTACAGCAGTCAGTTCACAGCGTGAAGAATTTTGTAGCACGGAGCGTCGTTTCGTAACCAAAACATCAGGTTTTGTACACATCAAAGCGTCGTTTCGTACACAGCATCGGCTCGCAGATTACTCAGTACACAGCTTGAGTCAGCACATAGCTTGGGGTAGCACATAGCATTGGTTAGCACATAGCATTGGTTAGCACATAGCATCGTTTAGCACACATCATTGGTTAGCACACAGCATTGGTTAGCATACAGCATCGGGTATGGTGCTCACAGTTTCTCTTCCTGCTCCAGTCAGCATGCTTCTCCCTTGTGTTTTAAACTGAACAAATACCTGCGCTCACAGTTCATCCTCGTCGCCAATGTGGTGTTTGTGTGTTACTGAGGAAGTCTTGGTTGTAGGGTTGATATAAAGCCATCGCTTGGTTACTGACTTTAATATTTATAAACAATTACATGACTAGTAGCTTCCAAGCTGGTAGCATCCTGTGTGCTCTTGTTTACCTTCCTTGGCGTCTGCTCCACCGCACATAGAAAACGGATGGTACCATTTTCTGTGAACATGACAACCACGTGGGAGGCGACGACGGCACCTCGTCATCCATACATTGTCCTTATTCATCCAGTTGTGCGAGCGGGAGGCTGGCTGGTAGGTACCCCTCTCTGGTCAATTATTCAGGTGTAAAGAGTGAGGTAAAATATCAGATTCTTGTTCAGTATTTCTTATATATATTTAAAATTTCAAAGTGTCTCATCCGGGCAGAGGTTGACACTTAAGGGGCTTTTGTGGCACACGCATGCACGCACACCACTGGAACCACTGGAAGAGTTTGAGATTACCAGCGGGGAAGTAAGGAGGAGTTTACTAGAGTTGGATGTGACAAAGGCTAAAGGCCTAGATGGAATCTCCCCAAGGATACTAAAGGAAGGAGAAGAAGAACTGTGCCTGCCACTCTCCATAGTGTATAACAAATCACTGGCAACAGGGGAACTGCCAGAAATTTGGAAAGCAGCTAATGAAGTCCCAATATACTAGAAAGGGGATAGACAGGAGGCACTGAACTACAGGCCAGTGTCCCTAACCTGCATACAATGCAAGCTGATGGAGAAGATTGTGCAAAGAAAGCTAGTGAAACATCTGGAGCGAAGGAATTTTGTAACACATCATCAACATGGGTTCAGGGATGGCAAGTCCTGCCTCACATGGTTACTTGAATTCTACGACCAGGCAACAAAAATCAGGCAAGAAAGAGAAGGGTGGGCAGACTGCATAATTTTTGGATTGCCAGAAAGCCTTTGATACAGTACCACACAGGAGGCTAGTGAAAAGTTTACCCTACCCATCAACATCGGTGTTTCTCAGGGCAGCATACTTGGCCCTCTCCTGTTTCTCACCTACATTAATGACCTTCCAAATGCCTCCCAACACCTCAAACCAATTCTATTTGCTGACGACACAACCTTCATTTACACCAGTCCTGACCCTCTTGCGCTAAATGCCACAGTAAATACTGAGCTAAATAAAGTCCATCTTTGGCTAACTGCCAACAAACTCACCCTTAACATTGACAAAACTTTCTATATTCTGTTTGGCAATAAATCCTCTAATCAAATAAATCTCAGAATAAACAATACCCAAATTTGTAACAAATTTGATGGCAAATTCCTTGGCGTTCTCATTGACCACAAGCTGAATTTCCAGGGACACATTCTAAATATATCAAAAAAAGTTTCAAAAACTGTTGGCATTCTTACTAAGATCAGATATTACTACCCCGCCCTGCCCTGGTGACTCTCTATTACTCCCTCATCTATCCATATCTCAACTATGGTATTTGTGCTTGGGGTTCTACTACCCAAAATCATTTACGTCCTCAAATTACTCAACACAAAGCTGCTATTAGGACAATTTCCAACTCTGGCCCCAGACATCACTCAGTACCCCTACTCAAATCTCTGAATATGTTAGATATTAAGTCGCTGCACATTCTATCATGTGTATTATATATATATATATATATATATATATATATATATATATATATATATATATATATATATATATATATATATATATATATATATATATATATATATATATATATATATATATACATATATATATATGTCGTACCTAGTAGCCAGAACTCACTTCTCAGCCTACTATTCAAGGCCCGATTTGCCTAATAAGCCAAGTTTTCCTGAATTAATATATTTACTATAATTTTTTTCTTAGGAAATGATAAAGCAACCCTTTTCTCTATGTATGAGGTCAATTTTTTTTATTGGAGTTAAAATTAACGTAGATATATGACCGAACCTAACCAACCCTACCTAACCTAACCTAACCTATATTTATAGGTAAGGTTAGGTTAGGTAGCCAAAAAAAGCTAGGTTAGGTTAGGTTAGGTAGGTTAGGTAGACGAAAAAACATTAATTCATGAAAACTTGGCTTATTAGGCAAATCGGGCGTTGAATAGTAGGCTGAGAAGTGCGTTCTGGCTATTAGGTACGACATATATATATATATATATATATATATATATATATATATATATATATATATGTATATATATATATATATATATATATATATATATATATATATATATATATATATATATATATATATATATATATATATATATATATATATAAAACGCTGAACTGTAATGCCAACCCTGACCTCAAAAGTTTCATTGGAGGTTGTAACAGAACCCATGAGCACCACACCAGAAACAAATACAGTTTTGATATTCCAAGAGTACGACTTAATCAAACTAGAAATGCTCTACAAATCAAAGGACTCAGAATGTGGAATGACCTTCCCAATCATGTTAAAGACTATACCACACTCAACCAGTTTAAGATAAAAACGAAGCACTACCTAATAAATTCCCTGTAACTACCTTACCCCTCTATTGTCAACCCATGTCTGTTTTTTTAAACAACGCTGTTTGTCGACCTAATTGTATTTGTTCCGCTTTTTCAGCCATGTTCCCCCCCTTTTTAATCTTTATTTTAATTTGTTCTCAACACATTTTGTCCTTTATACTCAATTAGTATTGTTTTAGTCATTAATGTTTTTCCTGCCCGAAACGCTTTGCATAATAGTGGCTTTAGGCATTGTATGTACTAGCTCTATCTATAAATCGATCAATTTTTGATCATAAAAAAAATTACGTCTGCGGCATATGCGAGCTAACATATGTTCATATGCATATGTTCTGGCTAACATCAGAACAGCCTTCAGGAACCTGTGTGAGGAATCATTCAGAATCTTGTATACCACATATGTAAGACCAATCCTGGAGTATGCTGCCCCAGCATGGAACCCGTACCTTGTCAAGCACAAGGCAAAGCTGGACAAAGTTCAAAGATATGCCACTAGACTAGTCCCAGAACTAAGAGGCATGAGTTATGAGGAAAGGCTGCGGATGCACCTTACGACACTGGAAGACAGAAGAGTCAGGGGAGATATGATCACTACCTACAAAATCCTATGTGGGAATCGACAGGGTAGACAAGGATAAACTATTCAACACTGGTGGTATGCGAACAAGGGAGCACAGGTGGAAACTTAGTACCCACATGAGCCACAGGGACGTTAGAAGGAACTTTTTCAGTGTCAGAGTAGTTAGTAGATGGAATGCATTAGGAAGTGATGTGGTGGAGGCTGACTCCATACACAGTTTCAAATGTAGATATGATAGAGCCCAGTAGGCTGAGGAACCTGTACACCAGTTGATTGACAGTTGAGAGGCGGGAACAAAGAGCCAAAGCTCAACACCTGCAAGCACAAATATGTGAGTACACGCACGCATGCGCAAGCATGCACATGCACGCATGCGCAAGCATGCACACGCACACACACAAACGTTCATTCAGGGTAGAAAGGATTAACACTTTTGTGGAAAGGTGATAAGGCCTCAAACACTCATACTCCACCCCTCTCTTACCCCCCATCTCACTAACTCAAATCACTCCTCCCCCCACTCCCACTCCCCGCCACAACTGACCTGAAGTGACCATCTCCGCCAAGTTTCCCACGCATCCCCCCCCCTGCAAATACACACCTACTCCCCCCACCTCTCTCTCCCTCTCTCCCTCCCCAATCTCTCTCTCTCTCTTTCTCTCTCTCTCTTTCTCTCTCTCTCTCCCTCTCTACCTCCCTCCATATCTCTTACTCCCCCACATCTCCCGCTCTCTCTCCCTTTCCACCTCTTTCTTGCTCTCCCACCTCTCTTGATCCCCCACCTCCTCCCCCCCTCTGAACCACCTTTCTCCCTACGTCTCTTCCTATCTCCCTATCTGTCTAGCTCACCTTTCAGGCCCTTATCTCCCCCTCCCCCCAGCATTCCAAGCCTTAGCACTATCTAAATCTCCACCCCCCCCCTTCCTCCTCCTAAGCACACCCCTTCCTTTCCACCTCCAATTCCCCCACTATTCCACTATTTTCCACGCCCCTCTCTCACCCCACTCTCCCACCCCTTTCTCTCACCCCTCTCTCCCACCCCTCTCTCCCACCAACTCTCTCTCTCTCTCTCTCTCCCCCCCTCTCTCTCTCTCTCTCTCTCTCTCTCTCTTTCCCCCCACACTCTCTCTCTCTCTCTCTCTCTCTCTCTCTCTCTCTCTCTCTCTCTCTCTCTCTCTCTCTCTCTCTCTCTCTCTCTCTCTCTCTCTCTCTCTCTCTCTCTCTCTCTTTCTCTCTCTCTCTCTCTCTCTCTCTCTCTCTCTCTCTCTCTCTCTCTCTCTCTCTCTCTCTCTCTCTCTCTCTCTCTCTCTCTCTCTCTCTCTCTCTCTCTCTCTCTCTCTCTCTCTCTCTCTCTCTCTCTCTCTCACCCTGCTTGCCCTCTTGACAAATCCTATCACAGCATAAAAGGAACAGGGGCAAGCATGATAGCCAATGGTAACAAGGGAATAGGGAAAAGTCAAGGTGATGAAATGAAGGAAATGTTCGCCCAGTTTTTGGAGGATATCAAGAGTGAGATGCAGGGAATGATGCAGGAAATGAAGAATGAAATAAGCAACCTGAAAAGAGAGCTGACAGCAGCAAAAAGAGATTAAAACCCTCAGAGAGAACAGTGTTGATGCTGAGACTCAGATAATCATCCAGGAAGAAGGTGGAAATAGTATACCGGAAGAGAATGCCACTATAAAAGCAACATTTGCAGAAATGCTGAAAAAAATAACTCTGAAGTAATGTCCACAATGATGGAGGTGGCCATGAATGTAGCCACCTCATAGGAAGCAGCACGCTCCACAAGCCAGCTGCTGGAAATAAAAAGATCAGTAGTAGCTGTGGGTATTAAAGAGCAGGAAGGCTCCAATTTGACAGAGTGGAATGATAAGCAGCAACGCGGCAGTGAATGAAATACTGAAGGCACTATAGAGATGAAAGGGGCTGAGCATAGCATTGAGAAGGTTTTCAGGCTAGGCTGGTACAACACAGACCGAGACCGTGTGTTAAAGATAGTATTTGCAAACGAGAACACAAAGGAGATGATTCTAACAAGGAAGAGCCAATTTTCCTAAGAGTGGAAGAATTAAAAAAGTATTCCTCCAGAAGGGCATGATGAGGGAGAAGAGAGCCATGGCGGCAGAAGCAAGGAAGAAGCGCAGGGCGAGAGGGGAAAATAAGGAACTCACAGCTCCCAACACAACATCCCCAGATGCGAGGGGGGAACCCACAACCAGCTACCCAGTAACACCAGAGGGGAGGGCAACCACACTGCCCTCCTCTGCACAGAAAACTCCCCTACCCCAAACCCTCCCTGCCCCCACTCAAATGCTCAGCCAAATCTCCTATCCCCCCCACACCCCATTCCCACCCTGCTACCCCTTCCCTTATCCCGCCATGTCCCCCCCTCATCCCATACCCTTCCTGTCCCCCCCCTTCACTTGATGCCCTGCCCCTCACCCCAGTATCCTCTTGAGACCCTGTTATCCACCTCACACCCATGGAACAGCTTCCCCCACCAGCAGAACACTCACCAAGGAGGCGATTTCAGAAGGGACAGAAGAAAGTGAGCCTCAAGGCAATGTACACTAACATAGATGGAAATACAAATAAAGCAAATGAGCTTGGAGAATGGGTACTAGAAGAAAACCCAGACATGATAGCACTCACGGAAATAAAGCTAACAAAAACCCTAACAAATGCAGTGTTCCCACAGGAATATTATGTTATGAGGAAAGACAGAGAAGGAAGAGGTGGTGGTGTAGCTCTGTTGGTAAGAAAGGGCTGGGATTTTGAGATGGTTATTCAGGGCTGTGAAGGTTTCAGTGACTACATAACAGATACCATAATAACTGGAGGACAAAAAATTATAATCATAGTCATATATAATCCACCACCAAATAACAGAAGACCCAGACAGGAATATGATAGAAACAACGTGGCCATCATTAACATAATAGAGAGAGCAGCTTCTGTTGCTAGCAGGAATGGATCTGGACTACTAATCATGGGAGACGTCAACCATGGGAAGATAGATTGGGAGAACAGAGATCCGCATGGAGGACCAGAAACATGGAGAGCTAAGCTGCTGGACGTGGCAACAAGACACTTTCTAAGCCAGCACATCAAGGAACCAACAAGATTGAGAGAAGATGAACCAGCCATGCTCGATCTGATATTTACACTAAATGAGTGGTATATAAGGGAAGTTAAGATGGAAGCACCCTTGGGAATGAGTGACCATAGTGTATTGAACTTTGAGTACCTGGAAGAGCTAGGAATTATCTCCCCCAAAAAAGAACTAGGAAACAAAAGGCTGGCATACCGAAAGGGGAACTATGAGGAGATGAGAAGTTTCCTAAGGGAAATACCTTGAGACACAGACCTCAGAGCTAAGCCTGTACAAGATATGATGGACTATGTCACCCAAAAGTGTCAGGAGGCTGTAAACAGATTCATCCCATCCCAAAGGAAAAAATCCGAGAAGCAAAAGAAGAATCCGTGGTATAATAGGGCATGTATGGAAGCAAAGGGACTGAACAAAAGGGCGTGGAGGAACTTCCAGAATAACAGAATACCAGAACAGAGAGAGATACCAGAGAACCAGGAATGAGTATGTTAGGGTGAGAAGAGAAAAATTATGAAAATGATATAGCAAACAAAGCCAAGACCGAACCAAAGCTACTCCATAGTCACATCAGGAGGAAAACAACAGTGAAAGAACAGGTAATGAAACTTAGAACAGGCGAGGACAGGTATACAGAGAATGACAAAGAGGTGCGTGAAGAACTCAACAAGAAGTTCCAGGAGGTCTTCACAATAGAACAAGGTAAGGTCACTGTGTTAGGAGAAAAGGAAGTAAACCTGGCGGCCTTGGAAGGGTTCGAAATTACGAGTGAGGAGGTCAAGAGACACCTGGTAGATCTGGATGTTAGAAAGGCTGTTGGTCCAGACGGGATCTCACCATGGGTACTGAAAGAGTGTGCAGAGGCACTTTGCTTGCCACTCTCCATAGTGTATAGTAGGTTACTGGAGACGGGAGACCTACCAGAAACATGGAAGATGGCGAATGTGGTCCCAATATACAAAAAGGGCGACCGGCAAGAGGCACTGAACTACAGGCCAGTGTCCTTGACTTGTATACCATGCAAGGTGAGGAGAAGATTGTGAGAAAAAACCTAGTAACACATCTGGAGAGAAGGGACTTCGTGACAAATCGCCAACATGGGTTCAGGGAGGATAAATCTTGCCTGACAGGCTTAATAGAATTCTACGACCAGGTGACAAAGATTAAGCAAGAAAGAGAGGGCTGGGCGGACTGCATTTTCATGGATTGTCGGAAAGCCTTTGACACAGTACCGCATAAGAGGCTGGTACATAAGCTGGAGAGACAGGCAGGTGTAACTGGTAAGGTGCTCCAGTGGATAAGGGAGTACCTAAGCAATAGGAAGCAGAGAGTTACAGCGAGGGGGTGAGACCTCAGATTGGCGTGAAGTCACCAGTAGAGTCCCACAGGGCTCTGTACTCGGTAATATCTTGTTTCTGATATATGTAAATGATCTCCCGGAGGGTATAGATAAATTTCTCTCAATGTTTGCTGACGATGCCAAAATTAAGTTATAATTTAATATTGTACTTTATAATTTACCTGCTCAAGTATCTAGGTAATTTTCCAATTGTTTTGGAATGATGATAGATTAAGTCGCCTTCAGCGATCAGTACAAGATTAATCTTTGTTAATCATCCTTGAAGATTAATTTGGCAACTAGCCTAGGTTAGTCTCTCAGCTTGAAAGAGCAGGCTAAGAAGTTTAGGGTGGTTTGGGCAGGGACTGGAGGAGGTGGCTCCTCCTCCTAGGAGGAGGTCAAGGTCACGACACCTGGTCCAGGACTTCGCAAGGGGTAAAGTAAAAGTCTGTTTTGTTAATGTATTGTTTAAGAAATCATGCCATTGCCCACTTTAAGATATTATCAGCTAGGGAGTGTTCGTGTGTAACTAATTTGTGTTTTAATAAATTTGATTATTCATTTATTCGTGTTTAATAAGTTCCCTTTCTTGTCTTTCATGATTATGCGCATCTTTAGATCCTGGGCTTTGAGCGATAACACCATAGACTCCCTGTAAGTTTCTTTACCGTTTTCAATAGCTTTTCCCTTGTTTCTAGTTCAGTAAGCCACATTTAATAGTAAATTCATCACTCCTATTCATAACTGGGGAGCCATATTCGGGGAAATATATCTAATTGGCGGTTTCCTGTTTGATCGTCAATTAGGGAGATTAATCAGGGTTGGAGTGAATTAGGTGGTGGAAGTGGAATGTTCTAGAGTTCTCTAGAGTTACAGGTAGCTGATAAAGTACAATACCTTGTTGGTGTAGTACCTAGGTAATCAAATACCTAGGTGACAAGGTTTTGAGTTAGAGAGGTTGCAGCGGAAGCTCTGGGGGATCTCTAGAATAGTTATTAAGGGCGGGATAATCGATAATAGAGAGCCATTTCCCTCGTCCCCGTTACAATGTGTAGTGAAGGTGGTGAAGGGTAGTGAGGGTGGTGAAGGGTAGTGAGGGTGGTGAAGGGTAGTGAAGGTGGTGAAGGGTAGTGAAGGTGATGAAGGGAAGTGAAGGTGACGAAGGGTAGTGAAGGTGGTGAAGGGCAGGGAAGGTGGTGAAGGGTAGGGAAGGTAGTGAAGGGTAGGGAAGGTGGTGAAGGGTAGGGAAGGTGGTAAAGGGTAGGGAAGGTGGTGAAGGGTAGTGAAGGTGGTGAAGGGTAGTGAAGGTGATGAAGGGTAGTGAAGGTGGTGAAGGGTAGTGAAGGTGGTGAAGGGTAGTGAGGGTGGTGAAGGGTAGAGAAGGTGGTGAAGGGTAGTGAAGGTGGTGAAGGGTAGTGAAGGTGGTGAAGGGTAGTGAAGGTGGTGAAGGGTAGGGAAGGTGGTGAAGGGTAGTGAAGGTGGTGAAGGGTAGTGAGGGTGATGAAGGGTAGAGAAGGTGGTGAAGGGTAGTGAAGGTGGTGAAGGGTAGTGAAGGTGGTGAAGGGCAGTGAAGGTGGTGAAGGGTAGAGAAGGTGGTGAAGGGTAGTGAAGGTGATGAAGGGAAGTGAAGGTGGTGAAGGGTAGTGAAGATGGTGAAGAGTAAAAATAAGTTTTTTTCGCACCAACATTATAGTGAGTAAATATATCATATTTCTTCATTACTTACGTAATGTCAGGAAGCTTTGTGTAGATCTGGTTAGTTTTGGGTAATTAGACAGACCGGGTGTGTACTCACCTAATTGTGCTTGAGGAGGTTGGGCTTTGGCTCTTTGGTCCCGCCTCTCAACTGTCAATCAACTGGTGTACAGGTTCCTGAGCCTATTGGGGTCTATCATATCTACACTTGAAACTGTGTATGGAGTCTGCCTCCACCACATCACTTTCTGATGCATTACATTTGTCAACTACTCTGACAGTCCAAAAGTTCTTTCTAATATCTCTGTGGCTCATTTGACCACTCAATTTCCACCTGTAATTACCTAAGTGTAGTTACAGGATGAGAGCTACGCTCGTGGTGTCCCGACTTCCCAGCACTCTTTGTCATATAACGCTTTGAAACTACTGACAGTCTTGGCCTCCACCACCTTCCCACCTAACTTGTTCCAACCATCTACCACTCTGTTTGCGAAAGTGAATTTTCTTATATTTCTTCGGCGTATGTGTTTAGCTAGTTTAAATCTATGACCTCTTGTTCTTAAAGTTCCAGGTCTCAGGAAATCTTCCCTATCGATTTTATCAATTCCTCTTACTATTTTGTATGTAGTGATCATATCACCTCTTTTTCTTCTGTCTTCTAGTTTTGGCATATTTAATGCCTCCAACCTCTCTTCGTAGCTCTTGCCCTTCAGTTCTGGGAGCCACTTAGTAGCATGTCTTTGCACCTTTTCCAGTTTGTTGATGCGCTTCTTAAGATATGGGCACCACACAACCGCTGCATATTCTAGCTTTGGTCTAACAAAAGTCGTGAACAATTTCTTTAGTATATCGCCATCCATGAATTTAAAAGCAATTCTAAAGTTAGAAAGCGTGGCATAGGCTCCTCGCACAATATTCTTTATGTGGTCCTCAGGTAATAGTTTTCTATCTAGAACCACCACTAGATCTCTTTCTTAATCAGAATTCTTTAAAGATTTCTCACATAATATATAGGTTGTGTGGGGTCTATGTTCTCCTATTCCACATTCCATAACATGGCATTTATTAATATTAAATTCCATTTGCCAAGTGGTGCTCCATATACTTATTTTGTCCAGGTCATCTTGAAGGGCATGGCAATCATCTAAGATTCTTATCCTCCCTATTATCTTAGCATCATCAGCAAACATGTTCATATAATTCTGTATACCAACTGGTAGATCATTTATGTAGACAATAAACATCACTGGTGCAAGAACTGAACCCTGTGGTACTGCACTTGTGACATTTCTCCAGTCCGATACATTACCTCTGATCGCTGCCCTCATTTTTCTATCAGTCAGAAAAAATTTTCATCCATGTTAGAAGCTTACCTGTCACCCCTCCAATATTTTCCAGTTTCCAGAACAACCTCTTATATGGAACTCTGTCCAAAGCCTTTTTTAGGTCCAGATAGATGCAGTCAACCCAACCATCTCTTTCCTGTAATATCTCTGTTGCTCGATCATAGAAACTGAGTAAATTCGATACACAGGATCTTCCAGATCGAAAACCATACTGTCTGTCTGATATCATATCATTTCTCTCCAGGTGTTCTACCCATTTAGTTTTAATTATTTTTTCCAATATTTTGACTATTACACTTGTCAATGATACAGGTCTATAATTAAGGGGGTCTTCCCTGCTTCCACTTTTGTAGATTAGAACTATGTTAGCCTTTTTCCACACATCAGCTAAAACTCCTGTAAACAGGGAGCCTGAAAAATCAGTTGAAGTGGAATGCTGAGCTCAGGTGCACATTCTCTCAGAAACCATGGTGAAACTCCATCTGGACCAACTGCTTTGTTCTTACTGAGCTCCTTTAGCATTTTTTTTCACTTAGTCTCTAGACACCTCTATGTGCTCTATGTCGTTCTCTTGAATTCTTATTGTGTCTGGTTCCTTGAAAATTTCATTTTGTACAAACACACTTTGGAACTTTTCGTTTAATGTTTCACACATTTTACATTTGTTTGCAATCCCTTTTTCAAAATTTCTTTCTGCCTCTCTCCTCACTGCCGTGTAGTTGTTTCTCGCATCTTTGTATCGCTGGTATGTTTGGGGGTTTGGCCTCTTCCAGTATTGATTCCATTTTTGTGTCTTTTGGTCTCTGGCCTTCTCACAATTTCTGTTGAACCAATCCTGTTTCTTAGTTCTGCATCTCTGTTTTGGTATAAATTTTTTGTGCCTTTATCATATATTTCACAAAACTTGACATACATCTCATTCACTT